>NC_141390.1:7714417-8067224 GCF_017979445.1 Akebia trifoliata
AATTTAATCCTTTACATTGTGATTTTATTTCCTATTTATTATTGCTAATTTAAATTTAGTTTTAATTAGTTTTTATTAGTTACTTTGAATCGTGACCACTTTAAATCAGAAACTGTGGATCAACGATGTCTCTGTGGATCGATCCTTGCTTGAAAAAGCTTATTGTTTTGTTATTTATTTTTATTGATAATCTGTAATGAACAAATTGGCACCGCTATCGGGGATAACGGTTTGATCTAATTTTTGACAAAATCTGATTAAAGTTTTTGACGAATCCAAGATTTATTTTACAATTATTCTTCAAATATTTTATGTTGATTCTTAATCTGTTAGGAGAATTAACTAACAAATTTTAACAAATTTCGTAAAATTTTATCGCAGCGCCAAGGTCTCTTTAGGCGGTGCAGTGAAACCTTGAGATCTGCACTTGTGTTTTTTTGGAAATCTCATGCACTATTTCAGAATCGAATAAAATATTTTATTTTTAATTTTCTGACTTTAGATTTGTCTGTTGTTTTTAGGAGGAGGATTTGACATGGAACAATGAGACTAAAACTTTATTTGGTCATCAAGATCTGATTCTTCAACAAAAATAACCCTACTTATCTTTTTTATTTTTTTATTTTATTTCCTTTTCTTTTTCTTAGATTAGACTTGTAGTAGGGTTTCTTTTAATTATAAGTGAATTTTAAACTTTTAAACTCATCTGAGAAGGCTCGGAGTGTAATAGTTTTAGGGAAGGACAACAGTAGGACGTAATTATCTTGATCCCTTGGGTTCATGCATCGAGATTAGTATCGGTGGCTCGAGTTGACTCAAATAGTTCATCCCCCATCCAAAATGGGAGGTAAGACTCAAATCCCCATGAAACTCTTGTTAATGGGTTTCTATATTGTTTTTTGATGAATTAATTACACATTTTGGATTTGCACATAGTAAAAAAGGCACCTTTACGAAGATGACACAATAAGATAAAAATCGGATTTTATCACCAATTTCCTACCCTATTAGGAAATTGAATTTACAATCAGCCCGTAGTTAATTAAATTTGGATAGACTTAACTTTAGGTCTCATTGAGCTCAATAGGCAAAGTTAGTCTAAGTTGCACCAATTGCACTTTTTGATTAAGGTCAGTGCCTAAGAAAATTATATCTATTTGAGATGAGAAGGTGATTTAAGAGTACCCTTGCTTAACATTGTGCACTACCTCTTATCTAGGGATTGAACTGGCCAACTTCGATTTCAGATAACTAGGTTGGAGGCTTAGATTATACATTTGAGATAATTAGGAGCTATCTAGTCTATAGGAACCCATAAAAGTATTGTCTGAATTCTTTCCTATTTTTTATATGAGTCTCTAGTATATGGTAAGTAGGAGATCTCAACAAGAACTGTTTGAGCCATTTGATCTAGAGATCACAAGATCTCATTGACTTCCTATGGTGATGAGAAATTTCAATTCAATACCTATTCCTTAGATCCTTAAAATGGATTAGTAGTCTATCTCACATCAACCTGCCGTAGAAGAACAAAGAACTCTTAATGATTTGTGTGCTCCTATCACAGTCACTCCACCTTCTTTTATTGCCTTGCCAACAACCAATGTGACACAATTCGAAGTTAGGGTAGCAATAATTAATATGCTCCGTAAATTTCATGGATTTTAGAGTGAATGACCCTATAACCATCTCAACAAATTCTTGACCCTGTGAGTATCAAATTAAGGTTGTTCCTTCTCTCCCTAGAGGATCATGCAGCTGCATAGTTGAACTCCTTGGCCTATAACTTTATCACCACATAGGATGAGTTATCAAAAAAATTCATGATCAAATTATTTCTAATAGAAAAGATCGAGCAATTCAAGAATGATATTCAAAATTTTAAGGGACGACTCGATGAAGAATTCTCCTAAATATGAGAGAGATTTAATAACTTGCTTATCAAATACCCTCATCATGGGATAGATAAAGCCCAGTTGGTCAATTTCTTTTATTATGACCTCCCAATAGCCTAACGTATCCTATTGAAGTCTATGCACAAAGGTAAGTTTATAAATCAAACTTTCAATCAGGCTTATAATTTCATTGTTGATCTGGCTAAAGTACTCGAAATTGGAGAACCAACTTAGGAGAATTTGATAGAGAAGATATGGTAGCCAAGAAATCATGCATGTACGAGATCAAGATTGATCCAAATCTTAAGGCTGTCAAGATAAGCTTGGTCAGTGGTATGTAGGGGTGCAACTTGATCCGGTTCAAACCTAAAACTAAACCAAACCAAGAGCTTTGGATTGGTTTGGTTCAGTTTATAATGAACTTCAATTTGATTCCGGGTTTACAAAATAGAGAATCGACCAATTTGGTTTAGTTTTTGGTTCATGTCTTGTATAGAATCGAACCAAACGGAGAACCGAATCCTTATATTAATAAAATTATACATAAATATTATCAATCTATTTAACAAACTATACTCCTTTTTTATGGATAAATTGATTGTTTTTTTAATGGATAGATTAATGACTTTCTTTAATTGAAGGAAAAAATATTGACGTTTTCTTTTTGAATGGATACATTAATGATTTATTTATTTATTGATGGATATATTAATGACTCATTATATGAGATTTCATATTCATATCTATTTATTTTTATTAAAAATATGTTGATCCTATTAGGTATTTAAGATATTGGCAATCCATAGAACCGAACCAAACCAAACAGACCTTAGCTCGATTCGGGGTTGTTTGGTTCTATGGCAATTTAGTAAAGTTTCGATTCTCATTTAAAGGAAGTGACCTAGCTCAATTTAGTTCCAATTTGGCCTCAAACTGAACCAAACCGAACCAATTTGGACCCCTAGTGGTATGCAGGACTTAAGTAAGAAATTTGATGCTTTCAGTGTCAAAATTAACCACCAAGAGGTTACCCTAGTAATGTGTGTCCCAACTGAGACATAATCAATATGTCTCCTAAGCGCAAGTTTCGACCGCTCCATCGAGAGATGTTCGAGTTTGCCAATAGTAAAGATTGAGCAAGCCAATGTTATTGGTTCATATAACACTTATAGGAAACTCACCCCTAATTCTTACAGTCAAACATACCACCTTGACAATAGGTTCCACCCCAATTTTTGATATCGTCAAAATAAACCTATCCAAGAGGGTGGTGCTCCAAGTTTTCAAAAGAGCTATAATAGACAGCCTCAACCTGCTACAAGCCTAGCTTTTGTTCCGTAGCAACAATACTTCTTATCATCTTAGAATTTTGATCAATGGGCGATTATTGTCAATCCTATGACTAACTACTCTTGCCCAATTGCATAAACAAATTTGTCATTAGAACCAATAATGACTTAATTGTTAAAACAACAATAACAAATCATGCAACAACAAATACAAACCAACCAAAATTAATTGTAAATCAATCAAGTGAATGCGCAAGCAATCACCAAACTTGAAGTACAGTTAGGTCAGTTAGCTCTTTCTATTGTGAAAAAGAATAAAGGGAAATTCCCTAGTAAAACAGTTCTAAACCCAAGAGAACATGTTCTAAATATCCTAAAAGGGCAATATGAAATAGAAAGTCAACCAGGTCCTTCTAATGATTCTATCCAAGCAATCCATACTTTACATTCTAGAAAATTAGTAGACAATCAGATTCACAGGCCCAAAGAGCATCATGAGCCCCCAACAAAAGAGAAGACCTTGATTGCACATGTGACAAAGGAAGATGATAAACAAAAGGAAACACTTCCACCAAGTGAAACCCAAGTAGCCATTTGTAGAACCCAATTTCCACATAGGCTTACAGACAATAAGAAAGCGAAACAACTAGAAGGGATTTTAGAAGTGTTCAAGAATATTCGAATCAACATTCCCTTCGTAGATTCAATCCATCAGATTCTCTCCTATACTAAATTTCTCAAAAATCGCACTGCAGTGAAGAGAATAACCCCCATGCCATGAGATGCTGTGATGATAGTCCAATCATCTTGTCTGATTTAACAGACAATTATGCCTAAATTCAAGGACTTTGGCTATCCTATAATTTTTACGCACATCAGGGACATAATGATCTAGAAATATCTTTTAAACCTAGGCGACAGCGTGAACCTTCCCACATTCTTTGTTTACAAACAACTAGGTTTGGATGAACTCAAACCTACGGATATCACATTGAGTTTAACTGATAAATCAGGTAAAGTTCCAAAGGTAATTGTGTAGGATGCCATCATAAAGGATAAATATTTATATTTCCCCGTTAACTTTGTTATTATGGCCACTTAACTTGTCATTAACCCAAATAGCTACATTCCTTTCATCTTGGGTAGACCATTTTTGATAACATTTGATGTCATTATCAGATGTAGGAACGGGATCATGACTTTGGCGTTTGGAGATATGAAAGTTAAAATGAATGTCTTTTATAACAAATATTCCAATCTACATACATGGATGACTTGGAGTAAGTCAACATGATTGATATTATGATCAGCAATACATTCAAAGAAACGGAGAATATTGATTTGCTAGAAGAGTACCTAAGCCAATTTGGCCTTGATTTTGATATGGAAAAATCTATTAAGGAAGTAAACTCCCTACTTGAATCTGTTCTTGTGATGGATTTTCAGAAATGGTAACTCAAACCCGAATGTCTCTCCATTTATTCACTTTTTCTACCAATTAGAGAGACTTCCAAGCTTGAATTGAAGTAATTGCCAGACATGATGAAATATGCATTTTGTGAAAAGGTTGAAACCTTTCTAGTCATCATCTCACTAGATTTAGAAGAGTCACAAGTAAATCTTTTACTTGATATATTATGCAAACATCATGAAGCTATAGGTTGGACCATAGCTGACATCAAAGACATCAGTTTCTCTATGGTTATGCATCATATCCACCCCAAGGAAAATTCCAACCCTTCGAGAGAACCACAGAGATAACTGAATCTATTCTTACAAGATGTTGTCCAAAGAGAGGTCTTCAAATTGTTAAATGCAAGTTGTATTTACCCCATCTAGGATAGCAAATAGGTTAGTCTAGTTCAAATTGTTCTAAAAAAATCTGGTGTCACAATTGTAACTAGTCAGGATAACGAACTAATTCCTAATCGCATCCAAACTGAGTGGCGAGTATGCATTGACTATAGGAAGTTGAATTCAATGACTAGAAAAGATCACTTCCCCTTCTATTTATTGATCAAATGCTCAAAAGATTAGTATGTGAACAAGATGCTCAACGATGCCCAACTCAACTATTCCACCATCGAAAAAGAACTACTAGTAGTAGTTTTTGCACTTGACAAATTTCGATCCTACCTCATTGGGTCTAAGGTTGTGATTGTCATAAATCATGCTGTGTTGAAATACTTTCTTGCTAAGAAAGATGTAAAATCACGATTAATCTGATGGATCCTTCTACTTCAAGAATTTGATCTAAAAATTCAAGACAAGAAATGATATGAGAATGTGGTTGTAGACCACCTGTCCAGGTTAGTGATTTAGTCTAGTTTAGACTCCTCCCTATCTATGAGAATTTTTTAGATAAACAGCTCATGTTGATCTCAAACCTTGACACACCTTGGTATGCTGGCATTGTCAATTACTTCATGACAGGACGAACACCTCTCTCTTGGACCAAACAAGAAAGGGTAAGATTTTTCGCCAAGTACAAATGATTCTTCTAAGATGATCCGTACTTATTCAAGTATTTCCCAGACCAAATAATTAGGCAGTGTATCCCTGATGGAGATAGAAAAAAGTATTCTAGTATTCTACCCCAACCATGCCCGTGGAGGGCATTTTGGTGGCAAAAGGATAGCCATTAAGATATATAATGTGGTTTCAACTAGCCCAATATCTTTCAAGGTGCTTATCTCTTCGCTAAACCTTGTGATAGATGCCAACATTTGGGCAAGATTATCAAGAGAAATGAGATACCTTAACAATCGATCTTGATTATCAAAATCTTTGATGTGTGGGGTATCGATTTTATAGGTCCCTTCTCTATTTTTCACAGATTTCAGTATATTCTAATCATAATGGACTATGTGTCGAAATGGGTAGAAGCCACAACATGCCGAATTAACGACCATAAAATCGTTCAATTTCTAAAAAATAATGTGTTTGCCAGATGTGGTACACCTCGTACCATAATCAATGATGGTAGTAAACATTTTTGTAATTGGGATTTTTGAAGTCTTGATGTGTAAATATGCAATAACTCACAAAATGGTCACCCCGAAACACCCACAAACTAGTAGGCAAGTGGAATTTTTCAATCGTGAAATTAAGACCAATCTTGAGAAATCATCAAACTTACAAGGAAAAATTGGTTTTTATGCTTGAACGATGCATTTTGGGCCTACAAAACTACTTACAAAACCCTGATTGGCATGTCTCCTTATCAATTGGTCTTTGATAAGACTTTTTACCTCCTAGTCGAGCTAGAACATAGAGCTTATTGGGCAGTGAAATACCTAAATTTTGACCTTGCAAAAGTAGGTGAACACTAGAAATTCCAACTCACTGAGTTGGAAGAATTGAGAAAAGATGCTTATGATAATGCAAAATTGTACAAAGATTGTACCAAAGTTTGGCACGACAAGAACATTTAAAGGAAAACTTTTCACCTAGGTCAAAAGGTGTTGCTTTACAAGTCTAAACTGTACTTTTTCCAGAAAAATTGAAATCTTGATGGACAGGACTTTTTGTGATCCATAACATTCATCCATACGAAGCCATTGAGATCCTCATTCCTTTTGATGACAATATTTTTTAGACTGAAGTCTTTTCTTTATTTTCCCATGTCCCAAGAACGAGATTCATTTTTTAGTGATCCTTTATATTAGAATTAGACTCGCGTCCTATCTGACTGAAGATAATAAACTTAACACTTTTCGATAAGCAACCCTTGAATTAGTCGGCTAGCAAATCAATTTTGCTGCCACATAGGACCTTCATTTCCCTTGTTCTCTCAATTTAAACTCACCAAAAGGGATACAAGAGTTGAAAATTTCAAGAATTTTCTTGGAGAAAATTAATTTTTCAAAGGAGAAAATTAATTTTCCTAGAAAAATATCTACTTAAAACTTCTACAAATCCTAAATCTCTTTCTCATTCTTTTCTTTCCCATCAACCCAACAACCCAATTGTCACGAACCCTTCCACAAGATGTTGTAGACTGAGCCCAGTACCTTTACTCATCATCGAAATTGATCAGTCCACATGAGTACATTGCGCATGGTGATCCAACTCCTATTAACCAAACCAAACCCTTGCCATCCATATCTTTTTCAACGCTGCGATAAACCCACGATTGTTCATCCCAAATTTTTTCTAAACCATTTGTTTTGTCTTACTCTCTCCAATTATGCCCTCCCAAACCCGTACCATTTTTTTTGGAAGAAACATATTTAGATGTTTTTTACTCAAATCAAGGAGCGTGGTTTCGCGACAAAATCCTTGCTCAAGGTTGGGGTCAATTGCTCTACAAGGGCAGTGAGAGTTTTGCCAAAGAGGTAGTTAGAGGATTATATGATTCTTTTATCTTCGTTGATCCCTCTATTCCTTCAATAAACATGAATTTTCATGGCATTTTGATCACAATCGATGCCCATGAAATTCAAATAATTTTAGGAATCGAGTTGATTGAGAATGGTATGTGTGAGCCAAAACTTTTGTTTTGAGCATCATGTCACCCGTCTGAGCCTTTCCAATTTAGAAATCTGAATCAAGGAAGGTGGTCTCAAATCCAAATGTCTTTGCGAGAATTAATACATCTATTAGCAATGGATCACGAGTAATATTCTGGGCACTCAACACTCAACTGAGATGTACACCAAACATCTATATATCTTATATGCAGTTCAGACCTGTGATCCACTTCTTGTCTGGTTTGCCTACTCCTTGACATACTCACATATGTGATGACAATTTGGACTCGATCCTTGGCCTTGCCTCATCTTGTGCGTCGTATTCTACAATGACAGATGTGAATTCTCATGGTTGGCTTAATCATATAGGGTCGACTCAAGAAAATTCCAGCCTTTAGAAGGAAAAGGGCTTTCAAGACCTGGGTTCAAGGACTTTGGGCCTCTGGTTTCAATGAGGAGGAACATGGAAACCCACATGACTATAGGCCCCCAGGAAAAGAGATTGATGAACACACACCAAACCCAGACTTTGACGACGGTCTTGGCTCGATCAGGTACCTCAGTAGGGGCATCATAATATCTTTGGAAAGGTATTTTAGGGACTTAAGAAGGTCAACCAACGTTACAAAAATTTACAGACTGGTTAACATTTGTTGATTGAGCAACAAAGATAGATGTTAGCCTATGTTGAGGAGAAGAAGGTATTGCAAGTGCTTAAGCCACTTAAAATTCAAATTAGGATATTTTTCTTTATTAGATTAGGATATTTTTATCTTCCTAGTTAGGTTATTTTTCTATTCTTAGGTAGGATTTCTTTTGTGCAAAACTATTTCGGACATTATCATTGTTATAACTTTCAATCTTTTCAGAATCAGTTGTAACAATATTTTGCAAATTAATGCCCAATCCATTTTAGGTGTGATCTAACATTTCTTTCAATTTCCTTCCTACTTGCATATTGAAGAAAATATTTAGGTTAGGTTTGGGGGTATCGGGTTAGCTCACAATTACATTGTTAGTTGTTTTCATATTTTTAAAAATGAAAAAATAAAAAAATACAATACTTTTGAAAATATTTTCTTCAAAATCCTTGTATGTACTTTTTATAAATGAATTTTAAACTTTAGTCTCATGTCTTTAATTTTTTTTTTATCATTATTCCTCACAAAAAAATCATAGAAAAAGATTATTTTAAAACATTCACATCATTTATAATTAAATCACTTGAAAATTTAGATTTCATTGAACAAGAGTTAGCCATCTTCTCTGTCTAGAGTGTTGGGAAAAACCTAGTCTAGTGAACTTTGACTTTCCTGTCCCTTGGTTGGCTGGTTAGAACAAAAATAGAATTGGAGTTAGTATAACATGCACATCGACTATAGGATTAGACTGACTACCTTCAAAAAATGCTACTTGTTTTTTGTTGAAAAAGAAAATGGTGATGTGTGAAAAGAAGTTGGTAAAAAAAAATTAAAAATTAAAAAAAAAAAGACTAAAACAAGAAATGTTAGAACTAAAAAAAATTCAAAAGGGTCCAATGAGGTCAAATACAGTATTTTTAATAGGATGAAAATCGTTAATAGTAAAAATGTGAGTAAGCTAAAATATTATAAGTAAAGTCCTTTAGAGGTATTAAAGTGAACATCCACATCTCTCACTATCCTAGACAAGATACTTAGTTTCGAGTTAGAACTTAGGTTGAACCAACTATTCTTAATAATTAGGAGGTGAAACCTTATTCTAAAAAATTCGTAATTTTTGGTCTTTAATAAAAAAATTTGCACAAGCACTCAAACTATCAATTTCTTAAATTTTCTAAAGTGAGAAATAAAAATTAGAACTCGTCTCAAACATAAAGAACTTTTGACTAATTTATAAAATGTCATTATGTTTTCATTACATATGTTCATTTTGATTTTGATATTTTTATAAGTGGTTGAATTTTGTGGGTATATTTACTACAAACCCTCACAAGTCAAACTTTTTTTTATTTTTACTCGAGACTAGAAAAATCTATGGTTGGAGTTGTGATCAGGGCATATAAAATCGTTTCTAAGGCCCTATTTACAGAGACTTTAATGCTTAATTATTATTTTTGAATAAATTATTATTTTTTTGGCTTAATTTTAGTTATTTATTTATATAGGTCAAAGTCATGAGAGCCAAAAGGATGAACCAAGATGTACATCACACTCCATGGCCCAAGACAAGAATACAAATTGAAAGCTAGACCCATTGGGCCCATAAGAGTTATGACGCAAATCCTAGAAATTCTAATCTGGTTTATATAAATAAGATACCAGACCAGACTAGAGCCATAAAGCATCTTCTCTAATCCTCTCCTATCCTCTTCTCTATCTCATTTCTCCTATTTTCCAATTTTTAGATTTTAGTTTATTTTCTTATCCTACTTTATAAACAGAAGGAGTTTTATGCTAGTTCAGGCTAAGATTAATAAAAGAAGCATCATTATTTTTTCTCTCTATCCCTTCTCTTTTTATTTTCTTATTATATATTTTTTATTATACTTGCAATGATCTGTGGCTAGACCTCCATTAGAGAGGTCAATGAAGTTTGAGCAAGATTATCTTAGATAGTTTAAACTATTTTTACATATGTGCTTCATTGTTTAATTGTGATATTATTTTATTTAAGTAGGGATCATCAAATTTAGTATTTTTTTCTTCTAATTTTTTATGGTTTAAGCTTAGATAAATTCAAGTTAAACTATGCTTTGTTAGGAATATTATATTTAATCTTTTGATTTCATCTTATTAAATCTAATCACAAAGGTCAAACTTAATATTTGGGTTTAACAGATTTAATATTTCGATCTAACAATATTAGATTGTTGATTGGATCGAGATAAAAAAATGAAAAGAAACTGATGATATGAGTTGTTCTTGGTGGATTCAACCAATCTAATCTTTTACATTGCAATTTTATTTTTTGTTTATTATTACCAATTTAAATTTATTTTTAATCAGCTTTCATTAGTTACTATGAACCGTGATCGTTTTATGTCAGAAATTGTAGATCAACATTGTCTCTATGGATCGATCCTTACTTGCCAAGACTTGTATTTTATTATCTTTTTTATTGATATGCAATGAATAC
This sequence comes from Akebia trifoliata, assembly GCF_017979445.1. Taxonomy (NCBI): domain Eukaryota; kingdom Viridiplantae; phylum Streptophyta; class Magnoliopsida; order Ranunculales; family Lardizabalaceae; genus Akebia; species Akebia trifoliata. The sequence goes on from NC_141390.1 coordinate 7,725,191, forward strand.
TATGAAGAATCATAACGTGGAGTTTATTTCCGAATTTATTTCTAATTCTCCATTCAATTTTAACTTATGCAACTTTTCTTTTCAAATATATCCTAGAGAAGTTTCAGTTGATTTTTTGTAAGCATGAAAAAAGTATTTGTTGAATGCTAGGGAGATTATACTCGCTAAAAATCATTTATACACATGTTACAAACCAATGATTGGATATTGTTTGATATTATTAGAATAGTTATGTAGAAATTTATTAAGGTGTGTTGAGATAAATCAAATCGTATTGGTGTTGTTATTATAACAGGGACCATCAACATTTGATTTTGCCTTGATTTTGTCTGATTGTCAATGTCTAACCCATTAATTATGGTCCAATCACTTTCATTTAATCCATTAATCCTCTTGTGTAAAGAAAGAAAAAAATTATTTTCACTACAATGCTTATAGGTAACACAAGTAAACCCAAAGTCATTGGCTCACAATAAACCTAATCTCCGTGATGGCCCAAAAAGTGCCATTTTTGACTATAGCCTAATTGACTGAGATCACTTTATGATCAAGTTCACCTTAGCCCATTGAGGCCCATTCTCATGTACATGCCCATAGAGGCCATCGTTAATGATTTGATTCTGTAGTAGCATCGACATTGAGCTTTTTTATTGGTTTGTTGTAGACCCTTTGCTTAACTCTTGGATTAAAATCCATCAGGTTTTAGTCTTAGCCTAAACTGATAATGGCCAAATTTAGGTTCATCTGAGTTGAACGTGTTGTTCCTCATCTTTTACAAATTTAAGCGTATCATATTTTTCCCTTAAGAAAAATCATCAAGAAGATCTCTTCATCTCAATCAACATGCAATTGACATCAAGATTGACAAACAGATGGTGATCTCCAACAAGCATAACGAACAATTTTGACCCTCCATTGATAATTTAACTATTGAAACAAGGTTTGTAATACCTCGGATTTTCAACTCATATCTTGAGGAAATTAAATGGTGAGATTTGGAGGAAAAGATCGAAGGAGAGACTAAGAGTAAAATACTCGAATATTGTTATGATTAATTTCAAGAAAAATTGACTTCACCATTAGGTTCAAAATGATCGAAATATATACGTTAGCCTGTAAGCAAGTTCGAATTCGAGTTCGGATGAAAAAGTTATAGAATCCTTGAATTTCGTGTTAAGTGGGACCTGAACAGTGAAATTTTCGTTAGAGGGAGAATCATGAAAATTTGACGTCACCATTAGATCCGTAGCAAAAAATTATTCGAAATGGAATACTCGTTCGTCATTTTTCGAGTCCGAATGGTCAAGTTGTCACCAAAACTAGGAACAATGAAAAGAGAATTACAAGTTTACCCCTCAAGCCTTTTATTTAAAAGAGAGTGGTTTCTTTTTATCCTTTTCTTTTCTTCTCCATAGAACCAAACGACAGTCACTTTTCAACCCAAGGGTTTCGACTCATTTCCATCAAGTTCTAGCGCGATCGAGGCTTAGTTGAACCTCGACGAAGAAGGCAAAGTTGTCGGCCACAACGAGGGCTATGACTTCACCATCTTTGGTTGTCTATTCTCGTTCGTTTTCCCTACCCTCCATCAATAACCAGTTGTATAATGCGAAAGAAACTCTACACCTTCCATCTAAAGGCTCCATCGAGTAGGAGTGAGAGTTACCCTTTATTGTAGAAGCGAAGAAGAGCATCGTCGTCAAATGCTTTGCAAACCCTCGCCTATTTTGCATCCAAATCAACCTAACCTCGACTCTCGAGCCATCCAACCTCCATTTTCTTTTCTTTTCTCTTAGACTCCCATTAAAGACCAGCAATAGGGGTTTTGATTTTAATCACTTGGAGTTTCACCTAGTTTGAAGAAGAGTGATCTATCGTTGTTGAGGGAGGAAAGACATCTCCATCGAGGGTTTCGCAACTAACCCGATTGTTGGGCCCCGAAATCGTTCAACCTTGAGTCCTTGCTGCCAATCTTTGATTTTTCGAGTTAGTTAAGCGTGTCCGACAACCACAAACAAGTAGGGGACTTTCAATTCCTATTGGTAACTTTAGATTTATGAAAATGTGTATTTAGGGATTTTTGTTAAAAAGGTGTTGTAGTTATAAATCGTAGAAAGCTTTTGTTTAGTTTTAAAATTCATGGTAAAAGTAGTTGTTTTGATGGGTTTTACTGAATTTTGATAACAAACTCGTGGGTGGGTCGAATGGTTCGAAGAATGGAAGAAGAATTCGAAAAGGGGATTGAAAACTCGAAGGTTCGAGTGAGGTTTAGGACTATCGGCGGGAAGGGTCGGTGCCACCGACACCTATCGAAGGCATGCTGTAGGTCCCACAGACAGAATGAGGTTTCTGCCACCGATGAAATCAAGAATCGCGAGAAAATTTTGTTTTGTAAACAAATGCCGTTGGTCCCACCGACACCTGCCGATGAGCATTCTGTCGGTTCCACCGACAACCACCGATAGAAACAGTTCTCTTCAGAACTGAGTTCTAACTTTTTTCCTGACCTTCCCATTGCCTATACTTGATTTCCCACCCTTTATTTCATTAAAAATATTTAAGTAAATGTTTTCATTTACTTTAAGTTCTTTAATGAAATTAAGGTTTTACCCCCCATTTCGGAATAATGGGAATGGTTTCGAGATCTGAATCTCAAAGGATTAAAATCCAAATTTTGGTTCCAAGAACAAAACGTAGATTTCGACGTTTTCGACAAATTTTTAAAATGTAATAACTTTCGCATTACTTTGAATTAGATTACACTATATGGTGTCGAATCTCGTGATCGAGACTTTCATTTTCAAGAACCCATTTTCAATTTCGAGAACTTTGAAAAATTGAGTTTCTGACACTTAGCCAAATTTTCACCAATTTTCCTTGTTTTTAACAGTTTTGGTCCCGTACATCGTCGGGACCTCATTTTGAATAAATCCTTATGTTTTTCAATGAAAATACCAAAAATAACTTTGAAAGATTGAAAATGAACAGTTTGACTTGAAGAGATGAAAAGTGAGAATGTCGAGATAATGAAAAAGGGAATGAACGGTAAAATGTCAAAATCACACCCGAGGGGTGATGTCTGCATTTTACATTGTATGTTGTATGTAAATTGGTGAAAGGATATCCAGGTTAATAATGAAAGGGTTGCATGTTTATTTACGATTATGTTAGCACGTGCACTGAGTATTGTTATTTATTTTTAGGCTGGGTGGCCACAGTTGCATGGTAGGAACTGGATATCCATTCTCAATCCTGTTCTGTTAATTTCTCTTTTGATTTAAACGAAAAATCATATATATATATATATATATATATATGACGCACTATCCCTTTAGGCATTCACAGACCCTTTAACAGCTCATAAAATAGTTACGTATATATATACGTAACTATTTTGTGAGCTGTTAAAGGGTCTGTAAATGCCTGAAGGGATAGTGCGTCACATCATCCGGAGGGGTGTACTATCCTGGGATGTACGGTAAGGACCACCAAGCTCATACGTGGTATGGGACGCGTATGAGAGTGGAGTCACAACTGGAATCCAGGTCCATTCCTTTCTTATCTTTACCAGTGAATGTGTATTGTAAAGGTGACCCGTATACGAATGGAGTGTTATTTTAGGAATCACATGCACGCCTGATAGGCATAGACGAAGATGATTGGTTAGTGATCACTAACACTCTAGTAGTAGTCGAACGTTCTGACACATCGAAAAGAGACCCAGTACTTACGGTCATGTCAAACGTCCTGCCTGAGCAGGATAAATAGTCTCGCAAGCGTGGTAGACACGACCAGTCACAAAATCAGGAACTAAAAGACAAATTTACGTAGTAACATTATCTCCCGACTGGAAGCGATCCAGTCGTGAATCCCAACGCTCAAATTCCATTACTCCACCATTTGTATTATGTATCTGTTGTTATATTTCGAATTATAAACTACAAATCATGCCTATTATTTCAATGTTTTTTTTTTTTTTTTTTTTTTTTTTTTTTTTTTTTTTTTTTTTTTTTTTTTGAAAGGTTAGCAGGGTTAAGGCAGACCCAGACCAGTATAAGAAGGGGTTCAAGGGGTTTTATTATTTCAATGTTGTCAACTATATGTGCATAAAAGGACAAATATATAATGAGTATAAATGATTGATGTTATGTGTAACTTTTAAACTGTTTAGTTTCTTATCCCTGACCGTATGTACCAGTTAATCGTAGTTTCAATTGTAAAACTTATATGTTTTGAAACGATGCAGTATGATTATTCAATCACGTTAGGGGAGGTTATTAGTAGGAATTGTTTGTGGACCTACTGAGTCACCATTGTTACTCACAATTTCCTTTCATTTTTTTTAGTTGCAGAACCAGTGCTTGGGGAGGCGAGTGTTGAGCCATCAGCCGAGGAACATTTGGTTGGTCAAATCGACGACCAGTGTCCATTACCCGGTGAGCATTGGGGTTACTTCCCTTAGGAGTTTGTTCATCCTAGGAAGTGTACGTAGTGTTTTAGGCCGAGTGCTAGGACTATGTTAGAGTGAGGATGGACTTTTGTAATCCTGTATATCTTTATTTCTTTTTGCGCAACTCTGATCTCGCTTATGATGTTCGTAAAATTTTTCATCTTCCGCTTCTTATTCATTGTTGGTATATTGCTTTATACAGGATTGTTTGAAATTAGTTTATCAGGTTTGAGTTTCGTAAAACGCTAACATAAACAGAGGAGACCATGCCAAAATTTCGAGGTGCCACTTAGTGCCTCGAGGTGGCCTTAGGATTTGTGTTAGCGTTTGGTGGGGCGTCACAAGGTTTGTTCATAATGAATGTAACCAATCACAAGTTCCTTGATAACAAGGACCATGCAATAATAGGATGGTGTTAGAGTAGTAATTATGTAGTATTTTATTAAGGTGTGTCGAGATACACTGAATCATATAGGTGTTGTAATTATGATAGTTATGAGGTTATGTGAACCGAATGTATGTAAATATTATCTACGTAGATATGTGGGAGTTTAGTGGTCTAAACCTCTTCTACTTGGGTTGGGGAATCACCAACCACTATTCAAAGAGTTCAAGATCTAAATGAACACCTTAAAAATAGTTACGAAAGTCAAATTTTCAAATAGTTGGTGACTCAAATATGGTTTTGACATAGTTCGGTTGCAAGAGAAGGAAGGTGTAAGGCACCTCATCTTACCCACCAAGTTGGTGGTTACCATTGTATCGGCCAAAGATGAAAATTAAGACTATTTTTAACAAAGTTTTTTGAGTTAAAATACTAATGATCATGAATGTATGCATGGATACATGAATGTATATGCATGGTATTTTATGTGTATATGTGTGCATAGTTTAATATGAATGAAATGTTCTAGTTGTTGGATTTTTTGTTTGCTTTGAGTTGGAGCATAATCTAACAAGATTTCATTCTTTAATGATTCAAGCATTTTTATGAAATGAAAGTTTGCTAAAAGTGAGAGTGGTTTTTTGTTGGTAAAGTTCTAAAAATAATTAAATTAGTTGGAAAGTATCTTTGGAACTTTCACCTTGTATGATGCAGGTGTGAGTGTGTGCAAAGGTGAATGCATGCCAGTATTCCTTAGGGAATTTATTATGGACTTAGAGGGGAAAATTACTGTATGTGAAAGGATTACTCTCTAACCACCCTTGCCATTTTAAATGTTATGCTACATGATATGCGTGCAAATGTTCCTTAAGGAACTTATTATAGACTTAAAGGGGGATATTACCTCACATGGATGGATTACTCTCTAATCACCCTTGGTACTTGACGTGCTTACACTACATGTTGATTATAATAGAATGAACAAGATATTTAGAAGAAAATAACTACGGACTTATAGTTGTTAAGGATCCTCCCATTAGGATTAACTTTCAACCCATACTTGTTAAAGAAAATTAAAGTACATGGTTGCAAAACTTTAAAAGAAACTTAACCAAAAAAAATAATGAACTTATAGCTAATAAGGATCATCCCGCAAAGGGGATTAACTTTCAACCTAAGTTTGTCATTAGAAAGATAAAGATTACAGTACATGATTAAAATAAAGTAAATCTTGAAAAGAAAGTAAAGAGATTAGAGTAAGGGCGTAGAAGAAAGTATTTGGACATAATTTTGGGACTTCAAAAAGTTTCAAGAGAAAATTTGGCATAATCCTGAGAAGGTAAATAGCCTCTTCCATTTTTCTTGGAGAGATCCTCTATTTATAGGCATTTGGGATATCCTTGGGGATATAAAGGTCCAAACTTCACAAAATTCAATTTAATTTTATTAAAACATCAAAAATGACATTGTTTACCTTCAATCAAAGAGTCATTGATTGTCTTTTGTATCTCTTTGAATCTTGCAAATCATGATGATCAAAGAATAAAAGTATAAATGCTCACAAGATTCTAGAGAATTCTTTTGGAAGGGCAAGGGTGTCCATATCCTTTAAAAATGGCCAAACTCCAATGAAAACAAGAGCACTTTCATGCAATTAATCCAAGGATAGAGGGTCTTAATTGTATAGTACCTTGGATAAAATTCCAACAAACTTAAGAGTATAAGAGTAATTGGTCTTAGGTTCTAGAGAGTTCTCTTTTATAGGCAAAAACATTTTAATCTTTTGAACTTAGTCAATTTACAAAGAATCCTTGAAAAATGACCTTGAACTAAGCATAAGAGAGTGGCATTAATGATCAATTACCTTATATTGAGTCTTAACAAATTAGGGATATGAAGATAATTATTATTTGGAAAGGCCAAGAGTCAAAGATTGAGGAATTGCACAATTTATACAAAAAAACAAATGAGAGAGTTTAATTAAAAAATTAATTCAAGAGCAGAGAGGAAAATTACCTTGTGTTTTCTTGAAAAATGAGGGGTTAGGAGTGGTTTAGTGGTAAAATTCATTCAAGCACAACTCTATATGAGTAGAAAACTTACCTAAGTGGTTAGATCATTGGATAGATAGAGTATTTAATTCGGGTGTTTCTTTAGAAGAAGCAAATTTGGAGTACTCAGTGCACAAATTCCAATCATAATAGCCTAATCAACTAGACTTTGCTTGAGGCAAAGGTTAGGCAAAAATATAAGAGTCTTTGGGTTACCCAAGGTCCAGTGTAAATTTTGCCTAGGCCTTGGGTAATCCACGACCTATAGGAAAGATAGGTTGGGCCAGGGGTAACCCAAGGCTTAGCTTAAATTTGGGTCTAAATATTTATGTTTTGAAGAGTTGACACCATGAGGTGGGTCCCACTTGATCAAATTGAATTTTTTTTTTAAATCGATCTCACTCTAGTGGCTTTTTTAAGAGCTCTTAGCCCCATCAAGGAAAATTGGGGTGTTTATAATTTAATTGATAGAAGGATAAATTACAATTTCGTGAGCTGAATATGACAAAATTCAATTTCATTATATTCAGGTCATTGTTCATTTTAATTCCCAAAATGCGAACATCTGAGATCATAGATTTTTCAAGTGACAATCTCCCAAGTTTAAAACGACAAGCTCACTGGTTTTTCTCTCAAAGTGACAATTTTGCTGGTTTATATAGTGACAATATCACCAAAACTCACCAAGTCATAGTATGGGTTTAAAACAGTAAAGGAAAATTTTGGAAGAAAACGGAAAAGAAACAAGAAAAAATCGAAAAAAATGATACTGTATGTTAAAAATTATGAAAAAATGTATTCATAATTTGATGTATAATACATCTGACATTTATTCTAAGTATATAATATATATTTTAAAATATTATTGAGCATCTATGTATGGAACATGTTCCCTCGCATAATTATGCATTATCATCAAATCCTACATTAAACAATGAACCAAAACAACTATAAGGACATGAAAATTAATCATAGATTTGTAAAAAATGGATTATTTAAAAAAAAATGTTTAAAACATAAAAGTCAAGTTTAAAATGAAGAAATGTGTGTGTGTGTGTGTGTGTGTGTTTTAAAGTCGGTGTTTTTTAATCATTAGAGGTACGAGACATGTTTTAAGTGAGATTTAAAAAATAGAGTTTTTTGTTACTATGGCTAAAAGTAGCGAACCCTTGAGATAGACCCTTGATACCCACAAGAATCTCACTTTAAACTAGTGAGATTATCACTTTAACCCGCGAAATTGTTGAAGACATCCCATCTTGTTTGGACTGAACTCGAGAGTTCCTAAAACCATTGAAGAAAGGGCTTGACCAAAAAATCTATCAAAAGGTCTCCAAAGCTGATCAAAAGGGTACCTCAGGCATTAAATGCCTTTCAAAATTTCAAACGTTAGCTAGGCCATGGGTAACCCATGGACAAGAGACCTTTTAGTCTGGTTCCCTAGTTATATAAGGACCAATGCAAACTTTGCTTTGTCCTATACTCACATAAGGATCAGACAATTAAGTTGTAATGATTGAAATTTATGCACTTGAGTGCTCCAGATTTGGTCAAGGGATTTTACTTCTAAACCCCTCCCAACCTCTCATTTTAGAAGAAAACTCAAAGTGTTTTTCTTTCTTTACCCTCACATTAATGTATGCTCGGCATTTCACCTTTGGTTTTCATATAGTTGTATACATTCTCCTATTTTTGACCCATGGTCTCATAAAGTGAAAATTATATTCCTATCCCTAATTTTTTAACACTCAATCCAAAGTAATTGGCCATTAAGATCACTATCTTGTACTTAATTATAAGCTATTCCTTACAACTTTTTTGCAATTTAACCAAGTTTGAGGGACTAAGATCATTTTGCCCATCAAAGAGAACTCTCTAGAATATAAGAGCAATTATCCTTCTACCCTCAAGTTTGTTGGGATTCTATCCAAAATAATTGATTAGAAAAATCCTACATCCTTAGACTAATTTCATGCCATTGATCTTATTTTCTTTGGAATTTGATTATTTTCAAATATTTTGGACACCCTTACCCATCAAAAAGAATTCTCTAGAACCTAACGAATAATTACCCTCTTAACCTTAGTTTGTTGAGAACCATGAGAGATTAATTGACCCTTAAGCCCTATTTTTAGATGTTATTTACATGCATTGTGACCAATTTTCATCTAATTTATTATCATTCAAAGGATTTGGATACTCTTGTCCCTCCAAAAGAATTCTAAATTAGGATTTCTACATGAGGAATATCATATTTTTTGGACTTAGTTGACTTAGTCAAACTTGATGACCAGCTTGGTTTGGGTTGACCCAACTAAGTCCATACTCAACCTAATTATGATTTTAATCATATGTCTTTAGTCTATTTTAGTTTTACAAGTTGTTATATTAGTTTCTATTTAAATTTTAGGAAGTTTTTATTTTATCTAGATTCTAATTGTTTAATCACTAATTTTTTTTAGGTTTCTATTTTTTTATTATTTAGATTATTATTAGAAGTGCTTAAAAGTATTTAAATTGAATTATAATAGGTTTAGAAAGTTTCTATTATATTATAGATTGGTTAGGAACGTTACTTTTTGATATTTTAGAATGTTTTTAAGCTGTTTTGATGAAATTATCTATATAAAGAACTTAAAAATGAAATTTAATCAATTAAAACGTATCAATTCAATTATATTTTCTCTCTTAATTACTTTTAGGTTTATGCTTTATTTTTTTTAAGTTATTATTTGTTTACCTATTAAATCTATTGATTAACATGCTTCCCCTATGTCAAGTGACATCAGAGTTTTTGCTACGACTCATATTCATGATTGGGGAAGGAGAATTCATTACTAAAATTGATTTGACAGTCTAATTCAAGAAGTTTAAAGAAGGTAAACATTTCAGTTGTATTATTCGCAACTTATTACCAATACAACATGTTGATCTTTTAACTCAACATAGTCTTTTCTGGACTATATGTAAAGTACAAGAAAAGTTGGTACCAATTGATTATAGATAGTGGAAGTTCGAAACACATAATTTCAAGCCACATGGTTGATGTACTCAAGTTAGCCACTACGTAGCACCCTAGACCTTATTCTATATGTTGGGTGGACGATGAATATAAGAAAAATGTGATAAGCCAATCCCCCATTTATTTTAACATTGGGCAATATACGAATGACGTTATTTGTGACATCATCCCAATGAGAGCATGCCACATCCTCTTGGGATGGCATTGGTTTCATGATAATGATGTCACTTACCGAGATAAAACCAATACCTAATCTTTCATGCATATTAGTGTCAAAGTGATTCTGTACTCTTCCTATGCTAAGCTCAAGGCTGTCCAACCAGCTAAAGAGAAGGGAACATACTTTATTTTTACCAACATCAATGAGGACTTAAAAGAAACAAGCCAAGTGTTCTTGGTGGTAGTGTAACATTCCATTCGAGACTTTCTTATTGATGTTCTTCATCAAGTGCAACCTCTCCTTGAACAATTTTCTCATGTTTTTCTTTTAGAATTATCAGATTCATTGTCTCTCATGAAGAATATACAACACCACATCAATTTGGTGTTCGATACAAATCTCTCAAATCTACCTTACTATAGGATGAGTTCGAAAAAGCATGACATATTGAAGGAACAAGTGAAAAAGAACCTTGAAGCTTCTAATGACAACTACAAAGACGATGTCGATAAGCATGGAAGATTCAAGATCTATGAAAGTGGAGATTTGGTCATGGTTTGTTTTAGTAAAGATTATTTCCTCGTTAAAACTTACAATAAGACCAAATTGAAGAAAATATGTTCCCTTCATATCTTGAAGAAGATAAGCAATAATGCTTATGTGATGGATTTACCTAATAATATGTTATGATTAATTAAATTTTCTAAACAAAGTCTAAAGAATGTATATAACTGAAAATGGATCAGAGTGAGAGATGAATGGAAAACAAGAAAAAAAAACCTTCAAGAAAAATCCGAGGTCGATTTTTTTTAAAGAAAGGAGTCTAATATAAGACATTTGCATGAGGAAGACCATAATTTTTAGACTGAGTTGATTCAATCAAACCTGGTCAACTCGAGTTTGACCAGCCTGATTCAAGTTGACCCGATTGAGTCCATATTCAACACAATTCTAATTTTAGTCCTATGTGTTTAGTCTATTTTAGTTTTAAAAGTTGTTATGATAAAGTCATCTATATAAGGAGCTTCAAAAAATTAAATTTAATCAATTAAAACATATCAATTCAATTATATTTTTTCTCTTAATTACATTTTAGCTTCATGCTTTATTTTTTTTAAAACTATTGCTTGTTTACCTATTGAATCTATTGGTTCACACACTTTTGCTAAGTCAAATTCTCTAGAACCTTCTATTTTTATCTTTTGATTATTATTGGTAAGACCTATTGAGAGGTAAAAGACCATCAATGAGTCTTTAACTAAGGGTAAATAAAGTTATTTATTGAGATTTATTTGAAATTAAGTTAAATTTATGGAGTTTGGACCTTCGTATCTCTAAGGGTCTCCCAAACCCTTATAAATTAAAGACCTCTTTAAGACAAGAAAAGAAAAAGCAAGTTATCTTCCCAAAATTTTCTCAAATTCTCTTATTGTAGGATTTATTAAGTTCCGAAATTCTATCTAAATATTCTTTCACTACAGCAAAATTTATATATACCGACGAGATTTAGCAACGGTCAAATTACATTCATCAGTGTAGATAACTATAATGACAGATTGAAAAAGATGTCGTTGGTATAGAGTTAATTTTCCCATTTTTTTTCATCTTCTTATATTTTCCTTAAGCAAATAAACTTTCTATTTTCCTCAGTTTCTATTTTCTTTTAACCAAACAAACTCTCTTGATTTCAATATCAATGTGTACTCTCAGTCTCTTCTTTAGGAGATTGTTTTGGGGTAGATCCAAAGGAGAATATATTGATTTGTTCATTATTGACTTCTGGATCAACTAAGCTGATTAGGGACGAAGATTTAACTCTTACAAGGACTACTTCATTGCAGTTGATTCGTTCAACAAAATCGTTAAAGATTAAAGAATAATAGAGGAAGCGAAAAGATTTGTAGTCGTTGAGGTGATGAGGAAGAGATCTTAGAAATAGAGGAACTTCAGAGTGGGTAAAGATGAAGCTTCTGATTTTTCTTCTTAAATAAATCAAATAGGTTGAGGTTTAGGATTTCTCATCGATCAAATCAAGGTAACTCTCTCTTTGTGTGTATGTGTGTGTATGTATGTGTGTGTGTGTGTGTGTGTGTGTGTGTGTTGAAGAGCTAGGGTTTGTTGAAGATGAGAAAAGTTGATCTTATTGTCTTAGTTGATTCAAGAGATCTAGGGTATTTGATTCTACAAAATCTAATCGAAATTTGCTTCTTGAACAGCTATTGTTACTGCAAGGGTTTTCAATTTCGATCATCAGGTATAGATCAATTAACTCCAAATGTTTACTTTTTTCTACTTTTTTTTTTTTTCATATATTGGTTGGAGATTCACTGCAAAGTATGTTGTTTGATATTAGAAGTGTCAATCAAAACTATAATTGATGGGTGCAAGGGAAATTGTTCAAAACTATAACGATTAAATTTTTTTTGAATTTTTTTCCTTTGATATTTTTTTGTACTTTTAAATTGGAGGTGCCAATGTTTACACCCCTACTAGAAATTAGAAAGTTATAAGTATGAAATTGTGGATATGGTACAAATAAAATTTAGAAAGGCTTCACAAAGTCATAAATAAAACAATTGAGAATTGTTACAAGATTTGTCGTGAGTTATTTTTGATGAATTGATCATGATGATACCACCTTTGGAATTGAGCATTGTTATAATACTACTTGTTAGCTCATACTTATATTTTTATGTAGAAAATGTACTATATGGATTTTCAACATCTTTCTTATCTCATATACCACTAAAGATTCTTTTTTTTTTTCAAATTAACATTTTTGTGATATGTTCTTTTGTGTGTGTGGCCATGTGCTATTGGTATAAAGGTGATTTCATCGTAAAGTGAACATAGCAATAGATAAAAGTTGGATTTAATTTCTTAGAAGTACCCTTGAGTATGATGAAAGAGTTATTAAGTTTCTAGATTTTGGCATTTTCTCATTCAAAGTTCATAACATGATTAAATGTCAATATGTAAGATGTTTCAATACGATTTTTAAGGATCGAGATAATGTGCATAGTGACTTACTATGGTTTGGGATAAATAATATTATACTCGTCTGATATACCATGGAAAAAAATTTGAAGATGAAGATAGTAATGATGAGTCTAAAGTGGGTGATGATATGCAAGGGATGTTACAATATATATTCAGAATCTCTATTTTTGATTATGGGGAGTTTAATGAGTCGAATGATGATGGTCTAGATGAGCCAAACGATGATGCAAATAAGTTTTATGAAATGTTGAAGGATGTCGAGACTGAGTTATATCTGGGTTGTACTAAATTTTCAAAAACTGTTTTTTCATTATAAAGTTATTATACTTGAAATGTCTTAACGGATAGAGTAATAAATCATTCGATATGTTATTTGAGTTGTTAAAAGATGCATTTCCTCTTAGAGAAAAATTGCCAAAGAATTACTATGAATTGAAGAATATCTTGCGAGAACTTAATTTACATTACAATAAAATAGATGCGTGCCCGAATGATTGCATGTTATTCTGAAAAAAAAAAAAAAAAAACGTGATAATACAAATGAATGTGCAGTATGCCAATCAATTGAAGACACCTCTGATTCATCTTCAAAGGAAAAGAAAATAACTGTAAAGTTTTTCGTTATTTTCCATTGATTTCTAGGCTTCAAAGGTTATTTATGCCTTAAAATAGTTGAAAATATGAAATGACACGTCGAATGAAGTATAAAAGATGAGGTAATAAGGCATCCAATAGACTCTATGGCGTAGGAAGCTTTAGATAATAAATACCCATCATTTGATTTTGAATCTTAAAATGTTAGACTTAGATTAGTCACTAATGGCTTCACCCCTTTTAGTTACATGACTACTCTTCACAGTAAATGTTCCGTTGTTCTGATTTCATATAACCTCTCACCATGGATGTGTATGAAGCAAATCTCTTTTATAATATTATTACTTATTCCTGGTCCTAAGGCTCCTGTGAACAACATTGATGTGTTCCTACAACTATTAGTAGGTGAATTGCATAAATTGTGGATAGAAGGAGTTAAAACATATGATACATCAACAAAATAGAATTTTTGGATGCATGCAGTAATTCTATGGACTATCAGCGATTTTCTTGCATATGCTAACTTATCAAGATGGAATACTAAATGAAAACTTGATTGTTCATCCTGTCTCAAGGATACTTGTTCAATACGATTACATAAAGGAAACAAATAATGTTACTTAAGACATCATCGATTCTTACCACTTGATCATAAATTCCAACATAATAAAATATCTTTTAATGGTATAAATGAGTTGGGAGTTGCGTCAAAACCATTGACATGCCAGGATATGTTTGATCAATTATGTGACTAAGTGCAAATCATATTGGTAAGACAGATAAAGATAAGGATGAGAGGTAAAAAATGGATAATTGCAAATTACCAAAGAATTGGAAGAAGAAAAATATTTTTTTCAATTTACGGTTTTGAAAAAATCTTTTGTTGCGTCATAGTTTGGATGTTATGCACATTGAAAAGAATGTGTGATAATGTGATAAGAACATTATTGAACCTTAAGGGTTCAATGAAAGATAATTTGAAAGCCCGTCTTGATATACAATTAATGGGTATGAGAAAAGAATTTCACCTGATATTGAATGGAGGAAAATTATTATTACCACCTATTTGTTACTCAATATTTTCAGTTGAGAAAAAGAAGTTTTTGTGAATGTTTGAAGGATGTAAAAGTAACAGATAGTTATTCATCTAATTTCTCAAGTTGTGTTCAAGTCAAACAATGCAAGATATCAGGGCTTAAGAGTCACGATTGTCATGTTCTGATGTAACAATTTATTCCACTTCTGCTAAAAGGAATCTTGCCTAAGAATGTGTGTTTGGTTTTAATTGAGTTGTCCACATTCTTCAGATAATTATGTTGTAAGGTTCTAAGGAGAGAAGAGTTAGAATACTTTGAATCTTATATTATATTAACACTTTGTAAAATGGAGATGATATTTTCATTGGCTTTTTTTGATATTATGGTGTATTTGCCTATTTATTTAACTAATGAGGTCAAGTTGGCTAGACTAGTATACTATAGGTGGATGTATCCAATAGAAAAGGACTTGCACCGGCTAAAGTCATATGTGTTATAAAAATCTCTAGAAGGTTCTATTACTAAAAGGTGTTTTGTAAACAATTATTGATATTTTGCTCAAGGTACTTGCATGGGATTGAAATGAGGTTCAATCGACCAATGTGTAATAATGATGTTGCTGATGATGGTTTAAGTGAAAAATTGTCAATTTAAAAAAAAATGGTTATGTTATAGGAAAGGAAATTTCACAAATGTTGAGGTGAAGTGAGTAGGAACAAGCTCGTCTGTATGTACTAAACAATTGTGATGAAATTACTCCATTTGCTTGGTAAGATAAATTATTTCAAATTATTTTTATTTATATTCATAATTGATAGTAGTATCTAATTAATGGAATAATTTATTGTACAAACAACACAAACAGATGATTACATGAATGTTAGGGATGTGGAGCGAAAACATGTGAAGGAGTTCGTCGAGTGGTTTAAATATCATGTATGTGATAAATATCATCAAAATTTATTAATCGCACTAAAATATAGTTTTAAATATATTAATTTCATTATTTGATCTTAATAGTTTTCACAAATGCAATTAAATGGCGAATACGTAAATGAACAAATCTATCAGTTGACACTCGACCCTTCTCATAATGTGATTTGTTTTTAAGGGCTTCATTGTAAATGAATTTAGATTTCACACCAAAAAATGAGATAGTCAAATAAAAATTCAAAATATTGGAGTATTTGTCTTTGTAGAAATACATAGTTTTGCAAGTGCTAAAGATACTAATTCAGTGACAGGTAATGTACAATACTACGACATTTTAAATGATGTTTTATAGCTGAAGTATCTAAGTGAGAATTGAGTCATATTATTCAAATATCATTGGTGAGATGTCATAAGATGTGGGGTATTCAAGCAATATGATTATGGCTTCAAGTGTGTGAATGTTACACGGAACTTAACCACCAATGAACCATGTTGTCTTGCAAATCAAGCATAACAAGTTTGTTATATAAAAGACAAAACCCATTGTGAATGGCATGTCGTAATAAATACACAACCATAAGACTTATACAATATGGAGTCGAAAGATAATGTAATAGCAGAACCATTTTAAGATAATGAGCCAAGGTTGCATCAAAATGCAATTCCTAGAATTGATGATGTTATCACTTGGAATATGAACGATATCCAAGGAGTACTTGTCGAAGGATATGTTAGTGATGATCAATGCTTCATTAATGATGATGATGACGATTACGTCTAGTATATGATTGATTGTGTAAATTATAGTTTTTTTTAATAATAGTTCATTTTATTTGCTGACAATCAATAAAATGAAATTACTCTATCATTTGATGAATATATTGATTTTAATAATCTGAGAAATTGTTGGTTAGATATGTTGCATAGAAAATCATCCAAATAAGTAGTCCAACAGACAGAGGGAAGAAATAACCCTTCAAATTCAGTCTCAAATGCATCATCTAGTATAGCTAGACAATCTATGAGAGTTGGAAATGGGTGTAGCAATATAGGTATGATATATTTTATTAAGTTATTTTAAATACCTTGTGTATCATTAATACAATGCCAGTCTAGATAAGTTTTCATTGACATATTTTTTTGTTTTGTTATATTTTTTAACTCTTTAAACATCTTTTAGCAATACTAGGAGGAGAAGGCCTAAGCGAAGCGTAGGTAATCTTGGGCAAAAAGCAAGCTAGAAGATGTTACTGGGTTGAAATACTTTTTGTTAGCCAATAGGAAAAAATGTTAGTCATTTTACAGATTTCTTAGGGTATATTATGAGGTACTCTAACCATGTCCCATTGTAAGTCAAGATATGGACTAAGATTCCAAAGTACTCAAAGGATTCCTTGTGGCAAGAGGTTCAAGTAAATATATATTAGTTTATATTTTAGTTTAACAGTATGATCTATGCTTATTGTTCTTCTTGTAATATTTACTTTTAGAGATTTGTCGAGATTGATGATGATAAAAGAGACTGGATAATGTTATCCATGTCAATGAAATATAAAGATTGAAAGAATGACTTAAAGCAGAATTACCCATCATTCGATACTAACGAGGAAAAATGACTCAATATTCCTAATGACGTCTTAGAAGCTGATTGGATCTAAGTCGTCCACTATTGGAGCACTCCTGAAACTCAAGTATAAATTATTAACAATTTGTTAATTAACAACTCTTTAAAATGAATGATATTATTATAATTTTATGAAATTTTTTCAGGTTGTATTCAAAAAGAATAATGAGAATAAAAAAAAAAATCAGGTAATCAAACATGTTGGAGGGACAAAAAGTTGTGCTCAATATCGTTATGAATTGATACCTATCTAATATCGATCATTTCGATTATATCACTATCTTTTAATATTCAATGTGATCCATAACATATATTAATATGATTATGTTTGTGTTACTAAAGGCTCAGGATAGAGAACATGGTAATTTACCAACCCGAGTTGAAGTCTTTAAGAAAACCCATACTAAAAAAAATGGGTTTTCATCTGATCCTAAGTGAGATGACCTTATGGTATGTAATATTCAATAATTTTTAATATAATGCCAAATAAATAAATTTGAATAAGTTCATACTAATTAGTTGGTTTTTTTTTTTTTTGTATAGGCTAAAATGAAAATGAATCATGAAAAAAGTGGTGGATCATATTATACGCCTATAAGCGAGCACATATTCACTGACACGTTTGGACCAGATGGGCATAGTCTAGTGCATACTTATGGTCTAGGCCCGACACCAAGTTTAATTTTTAGCTCCTCTTCTCGCTTATCTTATACTAGTTATACCGAGATGCAATCTTAGTTTATCAATCTACAACTTACGTTAGAGAAAAGTAATCGAGAATATAAAGAGAGGTTTGTTGAGATACAGAATTAGATGCAGAATCAAATCTATATTCAAGTGTAAGAGCAAATAGCATAGTACTTCTGCACCATGTTTCCAAACTGCTATCCTCCTAGCTAGGGATTATGAGACTTTTTCTATATACTTGTTTGTCTTTCTCATGACATTTAACTTTTTTTTATATCTTTATGCAATACTTAGATTATATTTTTCATGTATTAGGTAAAACCTTTTAACTTTACATGTATTAAGTAAAATCTTTTTAACTCTGTTGTATTAGGTAAAACCTTTTTGATTCTGCCAATGTAAAATTAATATTTTATATTACCTATCCTAAGCCCAGATAAAGGAGGAGGGAGAAGGTATGCCATGGATTCATCACTGTGAGTTTATTTGTTGCAGAGTTTAAACTCATTGAAGTGTATTCTATACCCTTTTTGTTTTATTTTTTTTTTATTATAAAAAAAGTGGTTAAAGGCTTTATTACCAACTTTTGCATGAAGTGTACACATTATGGAGACATGTTATACGAATTACCACTTTAGACTGAATCAATGAGATGCATCATATGGTCATTGATAGCTAATTGAATATAAAATTAGATACACGGGAGTTGCATTTATTCTTTTTCCCACTTATTGTTCCTATTTGAAATTTGTAACTTTCTCCAATAGACCATAAAGAATGGCAGAAAGCAATGATATTTAGCCTTTTGTATGTGACAATGAGACAGGAATGGTTAAGGTAACTAATCTGGATTATTTATCTTTGATTGTTTAATAATAGGATACTGGTAATTATGATAAGCTAGTCATGATTTGTTTATGAAAAAAAATGCAGCCAATAACATTGTTGTTAGTTTTCCCTAATTAATTCAAGAAACTTAATTTTGGTTCTTCTGATGACAATGCAACTTTTAGGCTCGATTTGCTGCAGATGATGTTTCAAGGGCCATGTTTCCTAGCATTATCGGCCACCCACGTCACACAGGTATTTCTGACTTTCTTTCTATTCTTTTCTTTTTTTCTTTGATTGTTTCATGTTTATGACCACATATATGGACAGAAAGTAGAAGAGATGGCAGTATTGATTGACTAGAAATGTCCCAAGTGTAGAGGCTTTTGCAATTGTAGTTTCTGCATGTAAGTGTTGTGTTTATTTTTTTACAACTTTAAATGTCGTTGGATTGAATTTTTGTAGCTTAATATTTGTAAGTGAAAGATCTAAAAACATATTATTGTTTTGTTTTAGAATTTCAAATCGTAGAAAGGAAAGATCATGCATGGATCATTGATGTTAAAATTTTGGTTTGATTTATTTGTTTATACTTAATACTCTACTTCTTACATGTTCCTAAATTCATGATTTTCCTGATAATCGTACCTAGAGTGAAATCTTAAACTATGATGCATCATCATCATTAAAGCCTTAGTCCAAAGTTTTTTAGTTTAAGTGAATCTTGTTCCTTCATTCAATTCCCCTTGGATATTAAATAAAATGTGATGGATTTTATGGTACTATAAAGTTTAGTTTTACAAGGAAATTCTAGTAAAAATAATTCATTTTGGTGATTCGTATGACCAAAACAATACCTATTTTGTACCTTATGGGGCTCGGCAACTGATATGAATATTTTGTACACTACTCTAAGTAATCATACCCTCTTTTGCTTTACAGGATGAGCTAATGGCATAGAATAGGAGGAGAAGAATTATAGTAATTTGTTCCAACCCAAGGCATTATTCCTTTACAATAGTTTGTGTAAGCTGGAGTTTAAATGTTATGCAAAGTGCAAGGTAGAGTTCTTTTTGGCCATTATACATGGAATTTAATTTTTAAAATTTTTAGCTTTCTTAATCATTTTCTAATGGGTGATCATATAAAGTCCTCCATCAACCATTATTTAAGTTCTGTAAAGAACTCAAACAAGATAGGCTATTTTAGATTTCCCTATCTTCTCTATCTTCACTAGTTTCCATGGTTTGAGATTGCTCATAATGGGTATTACAACATGTAGGGATATGGGTCTCTGATCTTCAAGTCCTAATGATGAATCTCCAACAAATGTTGAAGCTGCGGTAAGTAAAAGTATTTTGTAATATTTGTCACCACTTACTAGTGATTGTCTGTTTCCTTTTTTATGATCCCCAATTTTTTATCCCAAGTAGTTCATTTTTGTTATCCTCCAACATAGTGGAATATTTAGAGGCAACTGTTAGAAGATTGTGAAGCTTATGAATGGTAGAGAAACTAGAAAAAGTAGAATGTTATATTGCTCTAAATATTCTTTTAATTTTATATTTTTACTTTTAGGACCAATTGTTCTCTTTTATCTTTATAGGATTATCCTTTTTTTTTTCTTTTTTGCATCAAAGATTCTTCACTTACTCAAGCCTTTGGGTTTACATATTGAAATATACATTTATTCTAAATGTGTCTTACCAATCCATGCAATGATAGTGTTCATTTAGGAGCTAGTACATTTCAAATATTTGGGAAGGAGACCACTTGGGTTGATTGGAGGTTGAGTTTGGATGAATCATTTATATTGAGGCTCTTTGTGCTGAAAATAAACCTACTGAAGATGTTCGACACGCCCTACAATTCTTGGAATTGTACAATGTTTTTAGACAGGTAAATACAACTTTGGTTTTGTTAATTACATTCAGACCATTCGTGGTATTAGAGACCAATGATATATTATTCACATCTAACCATCCAGAATCAATGCATTGAAGTTTAGCTATCATATCCTAAAACTAGGTGAACATTTGTTAATGGTTATTCTTTAACCAACAACAATGAGGAGAAAGTAAATAATTCATGTCTCAGTGACACTAAAAAGATCACACAAAGTAATAATTCAGAGTTAAATCAATTTTCTTTTTCATTGTTTAGTACCCTAAAATTAAAATTGGCTTTCAATGCATCTAGTTATACGTACATGTTAATTGGGGAAGTAGCAAAAGAATTCATGAATGTGTAGACATCTCAATTTTGCATCCGCTTGATTTGGCGATTTGTCACCCGGTTGCTGTGGATTCCTAATGATGAACGCAAAGAACTCGAAATCTTGTGAGAGGCCTACCTCTAATTCCCTCTGTATTCTAATTCCACTATCTTCTTTCTCCTTACCATGCAATATTGAATTACACATGCTTAAGATCACTACATTTCCCCACCTGATTTAGCAAGCACGTACGATCAGATTCGCTAACAGTTTAATAACTTAGAGACGTTACTACACTAGGACAGTATGACCTCAAGACTTAGAAATAATCACATTGAGACTGAAAGACACCTCACACCAAAATTTATAAAAATGGACAAAAATCTATAAAATGACAAAAATACCCCTCAGGAATTTCGGATCCTCGAAAAATCTCGAAAGTACCTTTATTGCCTTTAGAATATGATTTCGAGTCTAATGAGACCCGACTCGACGAAAATAGAGAAATTTATGAATAAATCACAAAATGACCGGAACGCCCCTTGATGTCCAACTTGTACTTAGAGACCTTTACTCTTAAGAAAACCGAACTAAAACAACCAACTTGAAAAATTTTTAAATCAAAACAAAAATTAAAATTCAAACGATCAATTTGAAAACTTTAAATCAATATTCAATCAAAAATTTAATCAGCCCATCAACATTTAAATTAAAATCCAACCAACCAATTAATGTTCGAATTAAAATCCCATTGATCAACTGAAATCGCCTCGACCCCCGCGACCAGCTAAATAGTGGATTGGGGTCCGATTATGTATCTCAGAAATTTTTAAAGAATAGGGAGTCGCCACCTAGTTTAGGTCTAGGAACCATAGATAACTCCAAAATAGATTGGGTTGATCCATGAGTAATGGGTAAAGGGTCATATTACGGGTTTCAGAAGGTGTTAGGCACCGAGCCCGCCTGATCAAGATGACCAGTCTCTATTACGATCCAAAAATATCCTATAATCAACATTCAAAGACTAAAGGTCAAAATATCATCATCAAATTACATCGGATTTACAAAATGAATCTTACGGTTAAAATAACTACATGGATTCTTGAATTTCGCATAATGAAACCCTACGATTTAGTAAGGCTTACGTGGCACCAAAAATTAATTGATCAATTCCATCACATTTTGAGGAGTATGAAATTAATTTTCAATGTCATGTACACAAAATTAGTGAATTGGCTCATTGACCACATTTTATCAAAGAAATTCGATTTTGAATCGTTACGTGTATTAAATTAGTGAATTAACCCACACATTTCCAATAAAAAAAATTTGATTTTTTTTTAATTGCCACGTGTATTACAATCAGTGAGTCGATTTGTTGATTTTTATTGAGAAAATCGATTTAAAATTTTTCATATACACAAAATCAATGAGTTGACTCACGTGATTATTTCATAGAAAATTTCTAATGTACCCAAAATCAGTGAGTCGACTCACAATTTTAATCAAGAAAATTTTGATTTTCCAAAATTGTCACGTGCGCCAAAATCATTGATTTAACTCACATATCTATTTTATAGAAAATAAATCGATTCAAATTTCTAATGTACCCAAAATCAGTGAGTAGATTCAATAATTTTGATCAAGAAAATTTTGATTTTTCAAAATCGTCACGTACTCCAAAATCATTGATTTAACTCACATATCCATTTTATAAAAAAAAAATCCATTCAAATTTCTAATGTACCTAAAATCAGTAAGTCGACTCACAATTTTGATCAAGTAAATTTTGATTTTCTAAAATCGCCACATGCGCAAAAATCATTGATTTAATTCACATATCCATTTTATAGAAAACAAATAGATTCAAATTTCTAATGTACCCAAAATCAATGAGTCAACTCAATAATTTTGATTTTCTAAAATCGCGACGGACGCCAAAATCATTGAATGAACTCACATATCCATTTTATAGAAAAAAATCAATTCAAATTTCTAATGTACCCAAAATCAGTGAGTCGATTAACAATTTTAATTAAGGAAATTTTAATTTTTCAAAATCATCACGTGCGTCAAAATCATTGATTTAACTCACATATCCATTTTATAGAAAAAAAAATCGATTCAAATTTTTAATGTACTCAAAATCAGTGAGTAAACTCAATAATTTTGATCAAAGAAATTTTGATTTTTCAAAATCACCACATGCGCCAAAATCAGAATAAACTCACATATCCATTTTATAGAAAACAAATCAATTCAAATTTCTAATGTACCCAAAATCAGTGAGTCGACTCAATAATTTTGAATTTTTAAAATCACCACATGCGCCAAAATCATTAAATTAACTCACATATCCATTTTATAGAAAACAAATCGATTCAAATTTTTAATGTACCCGAAATCAGTGAGTCAACTCAATAATTTTGATTAAGAAAATTTTGATTTTTTAAAATCGTCACGTGTGCCAA
This sequence comes from Akebia trifoliata, assembly GCF_017979445.1. Taxonomy (NCBI): domain Eukaryota; kingdom Viridiplantae; phylum Streptophyta; class Magnoliopsida; order Ranunculales; family Lardizabalaceae; genus Akebia; species Akebia trifoliata. The sequence continues at coordinate 7,748,648 of NC_141390.1, forward strand.
AATCATTGAGTTAGTCCATATATTTGCAAAACCAATGAATTGATCCATTAATATTACAAAATGAGGAAATCGATCTGATAATATTAATAATCAATTGGTTGATCCATCAATATTTCAGAAATTTTAAAAAATTATCATTAGTGTCACGTACACCTCAAAAATCAACGAATCCATTGAGGTATATAAAAAATTATGAAATCAAGAATAAATAAATAAAATAAAAAAGTAAATAAAAAAAAAATTACCTTTGCCGAATGATTTCGGATGCTTGGATTCCTTCAACAAAAACTCGAAATAGCTTATGAGTTGTGCTGTGATCTTGCGAGTTTGATGTGTGAATCTTCCTCCAAAATCGATTTTTTTTTTTTGTTGTTTGAATGATTGAAAAAAAGGATGTAGTGAAGAGGAAGAAAAATAGAGAGAATGAAAGAAAGAAGATGATTGGGTAGGGGTATCTTCCATTTTTTTGGATTTGAAGAGGGCGAAAAAATGTTAATGGAAGAAGCTGATTATTGCAGGTTTTTTTTTTCTTTTTAAAATGGAGAAGAATAAGGAGTAGGGTTGTCATCCAATGTGGGAGAGAGGAGTTAACGACGTTAATGGAGGTGTGATTTTTTTTTTTAAGAAGGAAGAAGACGGTTGTAGGTTTAATGGTGGAAAAAATGTTACTGTTTTTTAAAGAGTCGCCTCAAATTTTTTTTTTCTTTAATGGTTCATTTGATCATCTTTTATGGTGGTTCTACCATCAAACATGAAAGAGGAAAAGATGAGAGAGATAGTGAAGGACATGGGTAGTTATGAGAAGTTGGAGAGAGGGAGATGGAGGACATAGAGAAGAGAAAGATGGAGAAGAAAATGTGTGTCCACGTTTTTTTCTTTCTCTTTTTTTATTTTAATTTTTTTATTTTTGGACAATTGGGGGTGGTGATCCCACACTACTCGCCTTAATGATCTCTCATAGACCATTAAACTGATTGGTCGGTTGGAACTCGATTTTAATTCAATCGATTTGGATTTCAATTTGATCGAGTGGATTTTAGTTTTTAGTTCATTGATTTCATTTTGAATTCGATTAGTCGATTTTAATTTTGAATTTGGTTAATCGATTTTAATTTTATCGATTGGATTTTAATTTCAATGTTAATTGATGGTTTGGATTTTGATTTAAAAGTTTGATGGATTTTAATTTTCACTTCGTTTAATCGATTGGATTTTAATTTGACTTTTGTTTAATTATGATTTGATTTTGAATTTCAATTTGATTTTAAAATTTGATTTGGTTTATTCAATTTTAATTTGATTTTGATTTTATTTTGATTGGTTGATCGATTTGATTGATTCTAATGATTTTCAACTTGATTTTCAATTTAATTTTTAATTGAATTTAGATTAATTTTTGTCGATATTTTAATTTGATATTTAAGTTTGATGTTTAAATTTTGATTTTGATTTAGTTTAATTTTTATTTTAGATTTTAATTGAAATTTAATTTGATATCCGATTTTAAATTGTTGTTAAATTTTTAATTTTAATTTGATCTTGGTTAAATTTTAGTTTAATTTTCAATTTGAATTTTATTTTGATTTTTGGTTAAAATTTGATTTGAATTTTAAATTGGTTCGTATGGTTGAATTTTAGTTTGATTTTCGATTTGAATTTTATTTTCCTAGAAAATCAAGGTCTTTATGTTAGAGTTTGATATTGAAGGGCATTTTGGTCATTTTCATGATTTTTTGACAATTTTTCTTGAATTTTTCTATTTTCATCAATTTGGGTCACGTTAAACTTGCAATCACATTCTGAGTGCAATGGAGGTACTTTCAAGATTTTTCGGAGGTTTAAAATTTATGAGGGGTATTTTTGTCATTTTGCTGATTTTTACAGATTTTCCTTGGCTTTTTTTGTTTTCATCGATTTGGGTCCCATTAAACTCGAAATCACATTCTGAGTGCAATGGAGGTAGTTCCTAGATTTTTCGGGGGTCCAAAATTTCTAAGGGGCGTTTTCATCATTTTGATGATTTTTTTACAGATTTTTACGAATTTATCTGTTTTCATCGATTTGGGTCCCGTTAGACTCGAAATCACATTCTGAGTGCAATGGAGGTACTTCCAAAATTTTAGGGGTCCAAAATTTATAAGGGGTATTTTCGTCATTTTAATGAATTTTTACAGATGTTTGCGAATTTCAACGTAAGGTTTCTTTCGGTTCCTATGTGGTTATTTCTAAGTCTCGAGATGGTAATTTCCTAGCGTAGTGTGGTCTCTAAGTTATCACACTGTGTAGCGAACCTATGCATACGTGCTTGCTAAGTCGGGTGTAAGATGTAGCAATCCTAAGCATACGTAACTCTCTATGTTGAATCGTGACGAGTAGGGAGAATGAAAAGATTAGAAACGGAAGGAATCAAGCAGTACTCACGAGCCTTCGAGTTCTTTTCTGCTCATCATTAGGAATCCACAACAACCAGGTGACGAATTGTCGAATTAGGCATATGCAAAAATGAGGTGTCTACAGATGCCCCTCTTTGCAGAGGGTGGAAGGAAACTAGATGCCCAATCTATTGTGGTAGATAGTGCAACATCCGAATGCCAAAGTTAGTGACAGCTCATTTTGCAGTCTAATTCGATAATTTGTCGAAGCGTCCAGATCCTTGAAGGTAACCTCTCCTAGGAAAAAAATGTCAGATCCTTGAATTTTGAAAAATTCCCCTTGACTAATGCAAATGCAATATGAGTGCACGTGTATGTCATTGTGTAGTGATGATTTTGAAAATGTGCACCTCCATTCTGTACATTAATGCTAAGAGGATAGCAAACTATGTAATGTCAACATAAAATCCGTGCAACATGTTTTTTCAGAAAATCACATAAAACTGAGCAAAATTTGAGCATAATAGAGCAGGTCTGAGTAAAATCTGAGACGAATCTCGATAGGTCTAAGTAAAATCTGAGAAAGAATCTTGGCAGGTTTGAGCAAAATCTGAATAGGTCTGAGTAAAATCCGAGACGAATCTCGACGGGTTTGAGCAAGTCTAAGTAAAATCCGAGACAAATCTCTGTGGGTCTGAGCAAAATCCGAGAAGACCCTCGACGACATCTGAGCAAAATCCAAGAAAGAATCTCGGTAGGTCTGAGTAAAATCCAAGAAAAAATCTCGGCAGGTTTGAGTAAAATTTGAGTAAGTCTAAGAATAATCCGAGACGAATCTCGACGAGTCTGAGAAAAATCCGAGAAGACCCTCGACAACATCTGAGCAAAATCTAAGAAAACCCTCGGCGGTATTTGAGCAAAATCTGATAAAACTCTCAATGGCGTCTGAGCAAAATCTGAAAAAGAATCTCGGTAGGTTTCAGCAAAATCTGAGTAGGTTTGAGTAAAAGATTGGAGTAAAATATCATTCCATAGGAATCAATTTTTTTATTATTTTTTTTATAAAGGTCAGATCTACATTTTAACTTTCTTTGAACCTCAGGGGTTTTCAAAAAATGCTATTGAAAGGGTATCCTTTAATTTCATATTTTCCTTATAATTGATCAGGCTTAAGAACAAAAAATGCCCCTAGTTTGACAGGACCTTACACTGGAGATAATTGAACATATTTTGAAAAGGCATGCCCCTAATGTAAGGGAAAATAAATATGCTTCTGAACAAAAGGAGAATTATCCCTCAATATGAAAATTAGAAGTCTTAGATTACCACAAGTGCAATAAGGATTCACTTTTAATTTCAACTTTATTGAAGATCCTGAATCAGGTTCATCTGTTGGAATTAAATATTCACTTTTGAGATTCATCTTGGAAATCACGTTTTTCCCCCTTTAGCTCGCTTAAGAAAGTAAACTTTTTTAGATCAGTCGTAGACGAGATATATGTGACTTCTAGTTTTTGCCTAACTTAAACTGGATATTGAAGCTTGGTCATTCAGATTTTTGATGCTCTAACTCGGCTCATTTTTTCAGATTCTCGACTCGACGAAAATTTTCTTTTGATTGCTCTATCTTTTGCCTAGATTGCCTGTTCAGGTTTTCAATCTAGCGAGCATGCTCTAACTTTTTCCTAGACCGCCTTTTCAGATTTTCGATCTAGCGAGCTTATAATTTTCTTTTTCTTTACTTTGATTATTGCCAAGGCCGTCTTTTCGGATTTTCAACCTTGTGAGCTTGCCTTAATTTTTTCCTAAGCTGCCATTTCTAGTTTTCAACCTAGCATGTTGCCTTTTTTTTTTTTACTTCTGGAGTTACTGTTTGATCACGGTTGCTATTTTCCTCGACCTTTTTGTGCGGTACTTAGGAGGACTTTCATAGGTGGGCTTAGGAGTAAGCTAAGAAAGAAATGAGACTTGAGGCTCAAGATCTAGAATGCCCCTTGTGTAGCATTCCTTTAAAACAGTTTTCTTTTCCTTCCCCATTTTGACAATATTTTCTTTACGGAGGAACATATTTTTTTATTTTTTGAACTGGTCGGGCCTGAAGTAACTTCTCAGGTTGTCTACATACCCCAGAATTTTGGGATCAGATCAAAACGTAGTTCGAACATTTTCCTCCCCTGGGTTAGGTGATCGGGCTGAGAAAGAAAAAGGTTTTTTTTTTATTTAAATAACTGCAAGGGGCTGAGAAAGAAGAAATTTAACTAGGTAATAAAAAATTGGTCCGACCGAAGATGGTCTTCTCAAATATAATATCGCTTGATCTGGTCAAGGCTTGTCGATTCTGGTAATTCGACACCATCGTGATCTTGGAGTTTGACAGCTTTCCCAGGCAGTACCTCTTTGATAATGAAGGGACCTCCCCAATTGGGCTTGAATTTACCTTTAGGATTGAAGATGGATGCTTGATTTTCTTTGAGTACTAGGTCCCCAACTTGTAAGTCGCGAACTTTAACCCTTTTATCAAATGCCTGAGCGACTCTTCTCTGATAAGCTTGCACATGGTACAGAGTTCTAAGTCGTTTTTCATCAATTAAATTCAACTCTTCATACCGGTGACGAACCCAGTCTGCTTCTGATAACTGACTTTCCATTAGAATCCTGAGGGACGGGATTTCCATTTCAACTGGTAAGACAGATTCCATTCCGTATACTAGTGAATAAGGGGTGACTCCGGTAGAAGATCGTATCGAGGTACGGTATGCCTAGAGCACAAATGGTAATTTTCAGACCAATCCCTATACGATTGGCACATCTTCCTGATGATTGTCTTGAGATTCGTATTTGCTGTTTCAACTGCTCCGTTAGTCTAGGGACGGTAGGGTGATGATTTGTCGTGTCGGATCTTGAACTTTGAACATAAAGTAACAACTGCAGCTTTGAAGTGTGACCCATTATCAGATATCAGTTCAAAAGGTACCCCATATCGACTGATAATATGTGTTTGGACGAACTTGGCAAATTTGGATGCAGTGAGAACAGCATATGAAGTGGCCTCCACCCATTTTGTAAAATAATCAATAGCCACGAGAATGTACTCATGTCCATTCGATGCTTTAGGTGTGATTTTGCCAATTATGTCGATACCCCAGACAAAAAATGGCTATAGCAAAGTCAAACTAACTAACTAAGAAGGAGGTGCATGTATGAGGTTAGCGGGAACTTGACATTTATGGCATGTCTTGACCAGGTGATGACAGTCTGTTTCCATTGTTGGCCAATAATACCCCTGTCTCATGATTCGTTTGGCTAACATTTTCCCACTTATATGCGGTTCACAATCTCCGGAATGCAACTCTTCCATTATTTGTTCAGCTTGATTTTCGTCAACACATGACAAATGAATTCCATCATAAGACCTTTTATATAAGTTTTCTGCGCACATGATGAACTGGGATGCGAATCTCTGTAGGGTTTGTCGTTCTTTCCTTGACCCTTCAACTGGGTGTTCTTGTTTTTCCAATACTTTCTAGATGTAAGTGTACCATGGCTTTCCATTAGGGAGTCGAGCAGCAATGTCGACCTGATGGTAATATGCAAGTTTATCTTTGATTTCGACTGTGATAGGCCTTAGTTCTATGCCTGGAGGCAAATGGATCATTAAAGAAAGAGTAGCCAGAGCGTCAGCGAATCTATTCTCTTCCCTTGACAGATGTTGGAACAAGATGATTTTGAACTTTCTTACTAAATTTAGTAGATATTCGTGATAGGGTTTCAGTTTCATATCCTTAGTTTTCCATTCTTCCAACGACTGATGTATAACCAAAGTTGAATCTCCAAATACTTCAATTTCTGTGATACCTAAATTCAAAGTAGCCTTGAGCTCGGTGATGCACGCTTCGTATTCAGCTGTATTATTAGTATTGGAGAAAGCTAACTTAATAGCGATTGGAATGTGGCATCCTTCAGAAGAAAATAAGACTGCCCCTATTCCATACCCATTTTGATTTGCCGCTCCATCGAAGTACAACTGTCATACTCGCTCCCGTGATTCTTTTTCAAAGTTGAAGATATTTTCATCTGGGAATTAATCAATAGGTCTTGCTCTTTTTACCACTGGATGATCAACCAAGTATTCTGCTACTGCTTTCCCCTTAATAGACTTCTACGTAACATGTATAATATCGAATTCTGATAACCACCGTGTAGTTCTTCCTGTTAATGCCGGCTTCTCGAAGAGATATTTTAAGGGGTCCATTCGAGATAACAGAATGACTGAATGAAAGAGTATGTAGTATCGAAGCCTTAGAGTAGCCCATACTAGTGCTAGGCAGGTCTTTTCGAGAGCTGAATACTTTTGTTCATACTCTAACATCTTCTTACTGATATAGTAGATGGCCCTCTCTTTATGATTGTCTTTATCGTACTGTGCCAGCATGTATCCCATAACTTCTTCTGTGGCTAATAAGTAAAGGAGAAGAGGTTCACCTGGAGTAGGTAGAACCAAAATGGGCGGATTTGAGAGATACTCTTTAACTTGGTCTAAGGCTTTTTGGCATTCTCATTCCATACTGTCGGCTCATTCTTCTTAAGAAGCTTGAATATAGGTTCGCACACATTGGTGAGCTGAGCGATGAATCTGTTGGCATACTGAATTCTGCCTAAGAACCCTCAAATCTGTTTTTCAGTCTTAGGAGGTGCCATTTCTTGTATAGTTTTGATTTTTTCTAGGGTCTGCTTCGATCCCTCTTTGACTGATTATGAATCCAAGTAATTTTCCAAAAGTTACTCCGAATACGCACTTTTATGGGTTAAGGCATAACTGATATTTTTGAATCCTTATGAGAAACTTCTCTAGTACAGTGACGTGTCCCGATCGTTCTTTGGATTTCACTATCATGTCATCCACATAGACCTCTACCTCCTTGTGTATCATGTCGTGCAATAAGGTCGTAGCTGCTCTCTGATAGGTAGCCCTAGCATTCTTCAAGCCAAAAGGTATGACTTTGTAGCAAAAAGTTCCCCATTGCGTGATGAATGACGTCTTTTGCATGTCGCGAGAGTCCATATTTATTTGGTTGTACCCCGAAAACCCATCCATAAATGAAAGCATGGCGTACCCTGTTGTATTATAGATCAATACATCTATGTGAGGCAACAGAAAGCTATCCTTTGGACTGGCCTTATTTAAATCTCTTGAGTCCACGCACATTCTCACTTTCCCATCTTTTTTAGGAACTAGAACTACATTAGCGATCCATTTTGGATACTTTACCACTTTCAAGAATCCGACATTGATCTGCTTAGTGACCTCTTCCTTAATCTTCAAAGTCCATTCTGGCTTCATACGTCGGAGTTTCGACTTTATCGACTGAGCATCAGGATGCAATAGAATCCGATGTTAAACGATATCTGTACTTACTCCTTCCATGTCCTCATAAGACCATGCGAATATGTCTTGGAAATTTCTGAGCAAATCTACTATCCATTCGCGTTCCTCGGGAGATAAGGTGACTCCAATTTGAATCTCTTGAGGATTTTCTTTAGTCCCGAGATTGACTAGTTATGTTTCTTCCATTATAGGTTGAGCCCGACGTTCATTTTCTTATTCAAGTAATTTAATTAATTCGATAAGAATCTCTTCATCAAAAGATTCATCATTCGAAGTCAAATTATCAGTTAAATCATTATTGCACTCGAGGTAATCAGAAATTTCTTCTATTTCATTAAAGATAGATGGGGTGACAGGACTTACTGTGGACTCGACAGACTTAACATGACTAGACTCGACATACAACAAAAGACTCATTACATGATAATTGGAAAGAGACCCGATTGCGGGTTTGATTATAGACTGTGGGTTTTAAGCACCACTTTTGACTGACAAGACTGACACGTTTCCTTCTTCGAGAAATATTTGAATAATATTGAGTTAATCCACGATTGTTTGCCAATCATTTGCTCCTTCGAGATCTTTAGATGCTCTGTCTTCTTCTTTGTCAAGCCAACTCATCCCAAGAAAATCTCAAATCTTGGTTGGCGAGTACCCGTGAGGTGATCGATGAAGGATTATGGCAAATCACAATAAGGGAAATCTTCCCCTTCTTTCACAAAACGTCCAATAAGGGTTTTACGATAAGGCTTCATTTTGATCAGATCGACGACATGCCCTTGTCTTCTCGCATTCGCCTTATCTTTCCTTATCTTCCAATAACAGGCCCAATCTTCTTTGGTAGGTTCGTACCCTAATTCGAATGTCTCAACTACTTCTTGAATGGCTGGTGCAACTTTGATCCCCTGTTGTCTACGACTCAAGCCCATGTCTGGGAAGAATCTCATGCTTTTGAACATGTTGGCTACACAACAGCTGAATGTATTATCGATAGGAACAAGCTCTTTTGTCAAATTATCCCACTGAATAGCATGAATATTTTCAAATTCAAATCAACTGAGTTGTATTTCTTTTTGTTCGATTTGAATTTCAGTCGGCGATTTATACTTGGTTTCTATTTCGTTCATTATCCCCATAATTTTGGCATCCCCATGAAGTGTGATAACTAAACCATCCTTGATGAATTTAATTTTTTGATGCAAAGTAGAAGGTACAGCCTTGATCTGATGTAGCCACGGTTTTCCTAGTAATAGGTTGAATGATGACTGGATATCCAAGACTTGGAATTTCACAGGGAAGTCTGATATACTCATGGATATTCGTAGCTGCAAAGTTCCTAGTACATCCCTTTTCGTATTATCATAAGCTTTGACGCCTTGGCTAGTTAGTTTGAAGTCTTCTGTCTTGAACCCGAGGCAAATTGCTGTCTTCAAAGGACAGACATTTAGTGCACTTCCATTATCTACCAAGACTAGAGGGACTCTCATTCCATTGCAGTCAATTGTAATGTGTAGCGGCTTTGTGTGGCTCGGCCCTTCTTTTGGGAGATCTGAGTCTGAGAAGGACATACTATTTTCATCACAGGTTGCCCCTACTATACTAACCAGTTGATCAGGGAAAGTGCCGAGGGAAACTTGGGCTACTCTTAATGCTTTGAGAACAGCTTTCTTGTGGGCTGTGGAGGCCATTAGCAATCCCCAAACTGAAATGTTGGCGCCTGCCTTTTTTAGTTGTTTGATCACAACATCATCCTCTTCAATGGTTTCTTGGATGGGGCCTACTTTTTCCTTTCTTGCGAAAGCTGCTGAATTGTCAGCACTGAGTTCCAGTAGCTTAAAGACTCTTCATCTCCGTGTCATGTGCTTGACTTCATCACAAGAGAGTGGAAATGACTCGTCTTCTTCGACCAATAGGTAATGATCTTCATCTGTTGTAGAGAATGGATTTTTCAAGATCATTTGTGCCAAGAGGTAGTTGGTAAATGATGGGCTATCATAGCGAGGTAGGGATAGACAGTATGATTCATCTTCAGCTAGATCAAATGGTTCATAACTTGTGAAATAGGCTTCGTCATTGAAGGCTATTCCAATAAGGGGATAACTGGGTGGTTTGGCATAGATTGGGTGGATGAGCGAGACTGGGTCGAATGGTAATTGAGCGTTGGAGACCATATTCAGTGCTGGTAGCGGTTGATATGCAAGTAATGGATTGGTGGTGACATTTGGTGATGTTGAGGTAGGCATAATGACTTTTTTATCATCAATGAGATTTTGGATGGCATGATGGACAGAGATACATCAGTCAGTATGATGACCAGGGTTTTGATGGAATTCACAAAAAGACATTAGGGTTATGTGAAGCTGGTAAGGAGTTTGGTAGAGGTCGAGGTTGGAGAGGGGTGAGAAGCCATTTTTTTAATAGTTTCTGGAAGACTACGGTGATGGTCATCCTTAAATTTGTGAACTGTCGAGGGGGGCCTCTACCCGAATTTGCCTGATTATTGGTTCGAGCTAGGGGTTGAACTGGCGTGGTGGAAGTGTTGGCTATATAGGCATGGCTGACATTGGGTTTGGAATTAGTGAAGGATTTTTTGGCTTTGTTGTTAGAAGAGTTGGAAAGGATCTCAGAGGCAAAAGCATCCTCAAGTTGGCTTTCGACTTGTAATAGGGATTCGAATGTGGGGAGATACTGGATGACTAAATGTTGAGCATTCTCCGGTGAGAGGTTTTTCAATATTATCGCCACTTGTTCCTTTTCTAATGGTCTACCCACATCTATACAGCCTTAGCCCTCCATCGGCTAATAAAATCAGTAAATGTCTCCCCATTCTTCTGTTTAGTGGATTCCAAATCCCTTCGAGAAGTTTCGATCTCAGCACTGTACTTGTACTGATGCCAGAACATCCTTGACATATTTTCCCATGTCCCTATTGTAGCTGAATCTTGGGACATCAACCATCGTAGCGTTGATCCTGATAAAGTACACTGGAACAACAATGTCATATGTTCATCACTGAGGCCCATTGTGCGCATGTTGGTGACATATACCTTGAGATGAGTTTTTGCACAGCCTACTCCATTGAATTTTTCCATTTCCAACATTACAAACTTCTCGGATAGACAGATCTTAGGGATTTGATTCAAAGCCTCTATTCCTACTGTGATTTCGTCAATCCCTTTTATGTTTTTCACTGCTATTTCCAACTGAGTTATTCTATTGGCCAACATTGGATTCTCATTATAATGCTCCTCATTTCCGTCAAGTTCATAAACCTCATCCAGATTTTTAACCGTGCTACCTTCTGGTCCCTTGCCCCTTTGATCGTCAGCTGGTCTCTTGTTGACTCAGAGATCTGTTCTAGCACTTCTACCTTGCTCTTTATGCTGGTCATATCCATTGCAAAGACTGCCAGGATCTTACGAATTTCCACGAGTTCAGATTCAGAAGTCATCTTTAATGGTTTGCTTGGCGCTGATATTCTTTCTAAGTTGCATGAAGATGCAATAGTATCCTGAAACCCCATCAATTGTGGATTATTTGTTACTGACCCGAGCATAGGTTTTAGCAATTAGAATTAAAGATCCCTCTTAATAACGTTTATTAAATTAACCCCCTAGATTCAAAGTTTTTAACTGATGGCACATCCGAACAAGAAGTTGTATGAAGATGATTTGTCAATTGATCAGGAATCTTAGGAAATTTAACCATGATTAAGGGTTGTACGACCTTCTAAGAGTAAGATCTAGGTTGTGGTAGTCGATACAACCCTTAATATGTTTTCTACTAATCCCAACCTTGTTGATTATAAAATATTCAGTCCATTGAATTAAATTGGCCAATAAAAATTATTGGGACTGTGTACTCATTTGAGTTTGGGCCGATTCGACCCAATGGATATGAATATTCTACTTGAATCACTTCATCTACTATTTTTAAGCCAATTAGTCCAATCGGTCTATGTTTTGATCCATGAGATCTATTTACCAATTGGGCTAATTGGTTTAAATAGACATTGATCGGTATGTCTCATCAGTTATGTTATTGGGTGGGACCGGTATTGCGGATTCAATTTGAGCTATGTGGACCGGTCCACCTACTTAGGTGCTGATTGATTCAGCTTCTTAAAACTGCTGTCAGCTTCTGCTGTCAGAATCTACTGTCTGAATCTGAAAAGCTGAAAAAACTTGTTTGATAGAGCTTTTTAAAACTGTTGTGCTGTTGACTAGAATCTGACTGTGGACTGTTTGATACAGCTTCTAAAATCTGCTGTAGTAGGGTAAAATGACCAGAATGCCCTTAAGGTTGATAATGCAACCAGAATGCATAAAAATTACCAGAATACCCCTATACATATATAATTACACTAAATATTTATATAAATATAATAAAATTATATAAAAAATTAAAAAAATAATTATTTTAATTTTAAAATGTTTATAAATATATAAAAAATTAAAGAAAAATTTATAATTCTATAGAAATTTCGGCAGCATCTCTTCTTAAAAATAGACATATAAAATTTTTCTTATAAACAAATTACCTGCATAATACACAATCCAACATAATATACGCAGAATGCATTAAAAATTACTAAAATACCCCTGTAAATATATAATTACACTAAATATAGATAAATATAATAAAATTCTACAAAAATTTTAACAGCATCTCCTCTTGAAATTGAATATATGAAATTTTCCTGATAAACAAAATACCTGCATAATATTCAATTCAAATTTCACATTTTATATAACACATCCACATTACATCGTATATACATAACACATCCACAACCACCACATTTAGATTCTGACATCATTTAAACATAATAATCATAATTAATATAATAAGTAAAACTGAAATAAATAAAAATATAAAAAATATACATCCAACAAATGCATACAAAATATATTTTTCATTCTTCTTATTTGACTCTGTTACTTTATCTTGAGGAACATTATCATTGATAATGTCAACTTCATCTACCCACAGAAAAGATCCTGCATGTCTCTATAAAGTAAAATAACACATGAATTAATATCAATGTCACCAAATATAAATACGCACCCAACATTAATATCAATACTATATTACCTGTCAAGATGGACACCTAAAAAATATCCTCCCATAATTTTCTTTTGTTTTAGCTGTGACTAATGTCATCACTCGACCACATGAACAACATGGTGGATACGTATAGTTTGCCATCAATGCTATTCATCATACACAAAGAAAATAAATAAATAAGTATAGAAACTTCGAAATATACTTAAAAATATTATAATCTTTATTCCAACATTGTTTAACAGTATTTATAATTACAATACAAAATTAAAAAACAGAATATGAAAATACATCAATGATTGCCAGTAAAAATGGCATCAGCTATTAAATCTCTATGTATTTTCATTGTTTGTTGACTCTGACGACCTACTAATGGGGGAACTGGATACTCTTGATTAGTGATGCCCTCTTCTTCTACTCCCGTTGATCCTTCTTCTTCGAATCGAGCAAATTCTTCATCAACGATAGCATGTTTTCTGATAAAATTGTGCAATGTCATGCATGCAATAACAATGTTTCGTTGTTTGTCCAAATTATATGAACGCATCAACTTCAAGATTGGCCATTTTGCTTTCAAAACCCCAAAGGTTCGTTCAATCACGTTCCGAAGTGAAGAATGTAAATGATTGAATAATTCATTTCGACCATTTGCCCGTGATCTCCTATAGTCTTGTAGATGGTATCGAACACCTCGATAAGGTGCGAGATAACCATCCATGAGTGGGTACCCAGCATCTACCAAATAATATTTACCTATTATCCCAAAAAAAATATATAATTTCTAAGATTATATATAAATAGATATAATTGAAAAACTTTTAAATACAGACCTGGTGGAGGATATGGAAAATTTAAACTGGGAGTATTCAATGTCTCAAGGAAGACACGTGAATTATTAGCTGATCCTTCCCAACCAACCACCACATGAGTGAACAACATGTCAAACGAACATGTTGCCATTACATTTTGTGTGAGTCCCTTATGTCCTCGATATCGTATTTGTTCCGCTATTGGTACAAATGCACTAACATGCGTCCCATCTATCGGTCCAATACAATTCTACATATTTTTAAGGTATATTAATATATAAACATTAGTGAAACAAATATTTTTCAAATATATATATATTACCTTAAAATATGGCAAAAAACGAGGATTATTACGGATGTGCGAAAAGACTTCATTGAGGTCGGGATGTACAATTAAGGACATTGATAAGTTCACCATAGTCAAAAGAACTTTGTTGAAATATTTACTAACTGAATGAACTGAGTGGTCAAAACTATTTGCAACTAATCTTTGTCCTTGATTATGTCCTACTATCAATAAAAACATCGCTAGTTGTTCTTGAATAGTAATGTAGCGTTCCATCTTCAATAGACCTCGAACTTCCAAGAGACTACACAGATTCAGAAATACGTGTCGTTCCATTCTAAATAATGAATGACACGTCGCACGATTATCATCCAGTGTTTCCCGCACAAAATCAACCCCCTTTAACTGACTATTATTATGTGACTCCCTATGTAAGAAATTCTCGCAATAAAATGAAAAACCTAAGACGCCTCCTGTAGTGGCCATACTTAAAACACTTGAGTCGACAGTATTGGTGGAATCATCATTTGAATCGATAGTATCAGCCGTATCAGCTGAATCGATAGTATTCATCGTATCAACATCTGAATCCATGACCTGCTTATGAATCCATATTAGTGATATATATCTATCTAACAACAAATAAAATATCCATCTAATAGAAAATATTAATCACAATATCCATATAACAGTAAATAAAATATTCATCTAACAGAAAATATAATATGTACAATATCCATCCAACAGCCAAAAAATAACCAATGTATATTGCACTCTATAAGTGCATCATAAAACCCACAAAAATATTTTAGTAACATATAAAACAAGTCTAAATGCCTTTTCCAGCCATAAAATCAGACATCTCGCCCTCCAACCACTCAAGACGAACATCTGCTGATCGTAATGCACAAAAAACCTCTCTAAATTGTTTGTTCTTTATAAACATCTTCAACGCATAACGATAGAGATCACTATTGGTGGGTACATTTGGTAGCTGGTCTAAGAGCTCGATCGACTCTTGAATACTGTCTTTCTTAATTAAAGTGGGATTGGTAGATGCGGATATCTGACTGTGGACTGCATTTGCAAGCATCTCCAATGACTGGCTAATTTGCATAGCAGTGGTTGTCTTCTGCCTACGACTTTGATGTGGTAGAGTATCTCCACTTTTGCGTCGAAGGTGGGCTGTGGGTGAGGGTACAATAGGAGTAGCATCCTCCTCAAACTCATCAGCATCATCAGGAGTAAAGTCTAGAGGTGTCTGAGACTCTGGATGCTGGGTCGGCATGACATCATCTTGATCATCCTCATCAAGATTCTCATCCTGAGGTACTGATGCAGATGGCATTGTACCAGATGCAGGTGACCACATCCGGCTACCAGTGGCATATGTGCCTCCAAAGATGAAATCCAATTGTTTCGCAAACTTCAGAGGTTGCTTTCGAAATATTGCATCTTTTGGATGATGCTATAAAAAAAAACCCCTATTTTACATAGAGCCAAAAATCTTAAAATAAATAAAATGAAAAATTAACAAGAAATGTACCTCTAACCACCCATCCCACCACTCATCACTTGCATCTAATATGCCATTATCAACATCATAAGAGACGCCAGTATTCGTGCAAATCTTATTCCAACGTCCCCAAATGCCTTTTTGTCTATCCCACTTGTTCTTCATTTGCCCTCCATCATAATAAACATTATTTCTCTTATTAAACTCCTTAACTAAGAAATCATAACCAGTCTTGTCAAGCACTTTATGCGGTCTCCTCCCCTTCTTAACTAATTCATAGCAGATCTCGACCCAAACTTCATGTTGTTTGGGTGTCCAATCTGCTTTTGCATTCTTTGAATTGTTATCTTCCATCTGTCAATGGTAATAACAAGAGACGATAGTAGAATAGAATATTAAATGGTCTATTTCAATTAATCATGTAAATTATTTGATTACTTACACTATCTCAACCTACAATTTGTGTACAGTGTATAATCGAAGAGAGAAACCAGGAGGCAATGTTAGGTTATCATATAGATAGCCGGAAGAACGCACAGTTCTCAGTCCCACGGTGAGGGAGCCCTGTGTTCTCAATCTTTGACTGTACAAAATACAGTAATTGTTGTATGTGTGTGTGTGTGTGTGTGTGTATGTGTGTGTGTATTCTCAGTCTCTTCAAAAGGTAATTATTGCAACTCTTCAATATGGTACACAACATTTGAAACAAAAAATGTCACTTTCAAATATTATTATACATCTTACAATACCCCACTAGATTCTAATATTAAAAACATAATCATACTGACATTATTATGCATATGAAAAAGGTATCTTTCGATTTAAACCTTTAGTTAGTGTAAGTATTTCAAAGTGGACTAATGAATACAATGGTGGCCTAAGCTTAATTCAAGTTTTCTTAATGTCAAAATCGGAAACATCACAGACATTATAATATTTAGTTCCAATTAGTATCTCAGACAACTCCATCATTTTGTGGGTATAGTGAAGTTATTCCCCCCACCACAAAATATATATATATAATAAATAAAAATAAATTGTTGTACTAGCTATTTCATCAACAATACATTGTTGATGGTTAGCAGTGTTGCACCAAACCAATTGGTTCTCCCATCTTTGCTTCAAGTAAGTTGTGAAAGATGTTGGTGATCCTCTCATGAGTTCTCAAAGGGGTTATATATATATATAACATAATTACAATCATCATGGATTACTGTAAAATTTAGAGAGGCTATTAGAATAGTAAATATATTGCATTGTAATAAGATGTGTTGAGATCGTCTAAGATTTTGACATAATTACAAGTCTCTTAGTGGATTTGCCCTTGTCAGCATCATACCCCTCACAATCATCACCGTTACCATCATCATCTCATCCATAGTCACCAAGTTGGAATACGAGTTTAAAATGGTAAGAGAAAACTTTGAAAAAAGAGAAACAAATGAGAATAAAAGAGAAATATAAAAATAAAATAAACAATATATAGAATTATGAAAAAAAAATATAATACGTTAGACATTCATTACAAGTTTTCAATATATTTTGAGTAAAAATAATACTATTGATTATCTATGCATAATAACATTTTTCCACACATAATTATATATTTTATGATAAAAAAAAATTAACCATCAACTATCTTTTGAATAGAATAAGACACTTGAAAAATTTTTAAAATCATTACATCAAAATTAATCATCAAATCCACATTAAACAAGGTTAATAAACCAAATTACAAACAACCATAAATTATAAAAACCAACCAAATGCTTGTAAACAACTAAATTTTTTTAAATGTGTTTTAAAATGTAAAAATGCATTTAAAACAAAATCAAAACAAGTTTTAAACTTGATTGGGCTGATTTTTTGTGATGATGATCTCCTCACCATAGAGATCATCCTCACAAAAAATCAGCTCATTCCAAGACTTTTACCCATATAGGAGAAAACTTTGGCTGCTGAACCCGACCCATATATTATATTAGTAACATAGCTATAAAATTATAGGCCGAATTAAAAAATAAAAAAAAGTACCACATGACTAAGAGTCTATATGAAGATATTGAATAGCTTAAGCAAACATGTATTTAGAGGTTTCTAGTGATCAACTGACGGGATGATTTTGAATGAATGATAGGGAATGCAGCAACAGTTAGAGAAAGTTTCATCCTTCAGCAAGCAGTTGCTAATGCAGCAGACTTGCAGCCTATTCTCAATGAGTTTTCTCATTGAGAAGAATTAGCTTCACTCTAATACCACAGCAGCATGTGGCATGTGAATCATAACGAGCAATTTGGAATATAAAAAATATGGTATGGAAAAATTTAAAGTAAAATTTGCGGTTTTAAAAGAAAAAGACTAAACTAAACGTTGATAGTATTCCATCTCCTTTCTCATTTTAGTCATTAAATTCATTAAGAAAGGATAGAGTAACCATTTTTTTTATCTACCAATTAAGGCACGAGTATTTTTTTCCTCATATAAATATAAATTAGAGAAGGGGAAGGGGGTGGGTATGGATTAGTGTGGTGAAACCCCTCTCTCTAAAGCCTAACCCAAATCCAAATCAACACTAAAACATAAATAATATATGGTTCTGTAATCTGTAGGATTAACAAAGTGATTCTGTGAAATAACACAGTCGATATGTCATTTTCACAATCATTGAAAGTTCGGTAAATAATATGTTTGTAAAGAATGAAAAAATGCACCTAACATGCCCATAATACACAAGCTTGCTAACTATGATCTGGACCCACTGTTGCATAAACTTTCTTTCATGTGACATGAGTAGCAATTAGAATGAGATCGCAGCATGTAATCACATCATCGACTTCAATATGAACGAACTTGGCCACAGAATCTCACAACTTTGTATTAAGAATGGGGCATGGATTAAAAACTCATCCTAGTTTGGATCAATTTGTCCCAGAAAATTCAGTTTCAAAGGGGATTAGTTGGCCAATTTAAATTTGGGCATTGGTGGAGTGAGTCCAGATTAACAAAGCAAAACTCAAATCAAACTAGTTCAATGGTTCTCAATTCACTCCTCCTTTTTTCCCCCAATTTTTAAACAGATTACAATCATAAATTCCGAATAATGAACCCAATTACAAATCTTTGCCCTAAATTACTAACTATAAACTAAACCATCCAATCAATAAACCCTAATTAGATGTTCTGGACTAGAAATCAGTAAAATCAACTGGTGTCACTAATCTGATCCAGAAGAAACTAAAAAATAAAGAAAATGTCATAAATTACATAACAAAAATGCCTGAAACTCCTTCAAAATTATCACAAAAATAAATATTATATTGAATATAAAAGAGACAATAATATTCCAAAAAAATCAAAGAGAATTTTGAAATAACCCTAACAGAAATCTACCAAGAAATTAGCAATTATAAATAACCCTAACAAAAACATTTATGTTGTAAATCCAACATTCAATATGAAATTTAGTCAAAAATTAGTCATGATAATTGAAATCGATGAGAGAGGGAGGGAGAGAGAGAGAGAGAATGCTCACAGTCGTCAATGGCGTCAATGAAAAAAAGGGAAAACGGAGAGATTGCGTTGGATCGGACTTCAAATCGTTGTCGTCAATGGCTTTGATAGCAAACGAAGTCTTCAATGGCTTCGATCGACGTCGCTGTCTTGATCGGAGTTAGATTCAACAAGAAATGGCGTCGATGGATTTCGAAAGCTTGCTGTTTACATTCGTCTTCAATGGATTTTGATTTAACGATCAGCACGTCACCGTCGTCGATGGGTTTCGATCGGAATGATGGTCGTCGTCGACGTCGAGGTGGGTTATTGATACGGTTGAAATCGATGAGAGAGAGAGAGAGAGTGATAAAGACGAAGAAGACGGTATAAGGTTATATCGCGGACTGTGCGTGGAAATAGGATAAATGACGAAGGGTAATTTCGTCATTTCACTTCAGCGTTTTAAAACGCAGTTACGTGAAGCGGCTCTCATGCGCTTTTCATTTCACCTTGTTTTTTAACGAATTTGCGTTTTCAAATTCAAAACGCAAAGTTTTGAAGCGCTATCAAACACGCGAATTATTGCAAATCTCAGCGTTTTGACGCAAACGCCCGTGAATCTGCGTTTACAAGCGCAATCAATCGACGCCTTACCTTTTGGTTAGATTAAAGAAAATCAACTCGGAAACACTTATGATCGATTCGAGTCGTGGCTTAGTAGGACCACTCCTAAGTTCTAGGCTTACTATATTATTGAGGGTAAGTTAGGACAAAGCTTAGATCACTTTTGCCGAAAACACCGATATACTATCTCAATTTTACTTGGTCAAGCAGTACGTGGTGTTCCAGTTTGATATACCCGAAGGTATTGTACTGAAGTTGTAGTGTTCACGGGCATCCCCTGTGTCCCAAAAGACCAGGTCAGCTTAGATCCGGCTACTGGGTTTATAAGGACATGACATGATGCAAATATACGTATGCATGCTCGTGAGTGTGTGCAAAGGGACAAAGTGCACTCGGGACGTTTTTCGTAAATATCCAACCATACAAATTAAATATATCCAATCATCAATCCAATCAACAGAGCTAAATAATTAAATATATCTAATCACATGCCAATGAAAGAAAGGACAAAATCTAACCTAATCTAAGAGTCCTTTTGAGTCAACTGGATTGACTCGATGAAAAAGTCAACCTAAGGATAGTCTTGGATCGGGTCAAGTTTGACCCTAAAGATCCCCAGTGGAGTCACCATTGAAATTGCCTCGACCCCTGCGACCCACTAAATAGCGGATAGGGGTCTGATTACGTATCTCGAGGATTTTTAAAGAATAATGAGTCGCCACCTACGTTAGGTCTAGGAATCATAGTAACTCCAAAATGGATCGGGTTGGTCCACGAGTAATAGGTAAGGGGTCAGATTACGGGTTTCGGAAGGTGTTAGGCACCGAACCCGCCTGATCAAGATGATCAGTCTCTACTACGATTCAAAAATATCTTATGGTCAACATTCAAAGATTAAAGGTCAAATTAGGGTCCAATTATCATCGAATTTACTAAACGAATCTTACGACTAAAATAACTACATGGATTCTCGAATTTCGCAAGATGGAACCCCACGATTTAGTAAGGTTTATGTGGCATCAAAAATTAATGGATCAATTCAGTCACATTTTGAGGAGTATGAAATCAATTTTCAATGTCATGTACACAAAATTAGTGAATTGGCTCATTGACAACATTTTATCAAAGAAATTCGATTTTGAATCGTTACGTGTATAAATTAGTGAGTTAACCCACACAATTCTAATCAAAGAAATTCGATTTTTTTTAATTACCACGTATATTACAATCAGTGAGTCGACTGGTTGATTTTTATTGAGAAAATCGATTTAAAATTTTTTATATACACAAAATTAGTGAATTGACTCACGTGCCTATTTCATAGAAAAAACTTCGATTTTAAATTTCTAATGTACCCAAAATCAGTGAGTCGACTCACAATTTTGATCAAGGAAATTTTGATTTTCTAAAATTACCACGTGCGCCAAAATCATTAATTTGTTATCGCATATCTATTTTATAGAAAACAAATCGATTCAAATTTCTAATGTACCAAAAATCAATGAGTAGACTCAATAATTTTAATCAAGAAAATTTTGATTTTTCAAAATCATCACGTGTGCCAAAATCATTGATTTAACTCACATATCCATTTTATAAAAATAAAAAATCGATTCAAATTTCTAATGTACCAAAAATTAGTGAGTCGACTCACAATTTTGATTTTCTAAATTGGTTCCTATGGTTGAATTTTAGTTTGATTTTCGATTTGAATTTTATTTTCCTAGAAATCAAGGTCTCTATGTTAGAGTTTGATATTGAAGGGCATTTTGGTCATTTTCATGATTTTTTGATAATTTTTCTTGAATTTTTCTACTTTCATCAATTTGGGTCCTGTTAAACTCGCAATCACATTCTGAGTGTAATGGAGGTACTTTCAAGATTTTTCGGAGGTTCAATATTTATGAGGGGTATTTTCGTCATTTTGGTGATTTTTACAGATTTTCCTTGACTTTTTCTGTTTTCATCGATTTGGGTCCCGTTAAACTCAAAATCACATTCTGAGTGCAATGGTGGTTCTTCCGAGATTTTACAGGGGTCCAAAATTTATGAGGGGCATTTTCATCATTTTGATGATTTTTATAGATTTTTATGAATTTCTCTGTTTTCATCGATTTAGGTCCCGTTAAACTCGAAATCACATTCTGAGTGCAATGGAAGTACTTATGAGATTTTTCGGGAGTCTAAAATTTATGAGGGGCATTTTCGTCATTTTGATGATTTTTTACAGATTTTTACGAATTTCAACGTGAGGTTTCTTTCAGTTCTTGTGTGGTTATTTCTAAGTCTCGAGATTGTAATTTCTTAGCGTAGCGTGGTCTCTAAGTTATCGTACTGTGTAGCGAACCTATGCGTACGTGCTTGTTAAGTCAGGAGTAAAATGTAGCATCCTAAGGTGTGTAACTTTCTATGTTGAATTGTGACGAGTAGGGGAATGAAAAAATTAGAAACGAAAGAAATCAAACAGTACTCACGAGCCTTCGAGTTCTTTTATGCTCATCATTAGGAATCCACAACAACCAGGTGACGAATTGTCGAATTAGACAGATGCAAATTCCAATTGATCAACCAACCAAAAATAAAATCAACCAATGCAAATTAAAATTCAATCAACCAATAAAAAAATAAAAAAATTACAATCGACTAATCAACATTCAAATTAAAATTCGATCAACCAATCAAAAAATAAAAAATACAATCAACTAATTAACATTTAAATTAAAATTCGATCGACCAATTAAATTGAAATTAAAATCCAATTAGTCAATCAACATTAAAATTAAAACCTAACCGATCAATCAAATTGAATTTAAAACTCAATCGATCAATCAATATTCAAATCAAAGTTCAATTAACCAATCAAACAAAAATTTTAATTTAATCAACCAATCAATATCAAAATTTAAAATACAATTAATCCATCAAATTAAATTTTAACTTAATCAATCAATCAAAATAAAAAATTAAGAAATAATCACTCACTAATATGCCACGGGTTGCAAAGCATGGGATTAGGGTCCCTTTCTTTTTAAACTCAAATAGAGACGAAGAGTTTCCCTTTAGTTCGGTCAAAGAAGAAACAAACAATAAAAAAAATTAAAGAAAGATTCAATAAAAAAGGAAAACAAAAAGGAAAGTAAACAAAAAAGGAAAAACAATGATTCTTCTTTGTTCTCAAGTTCAAAAGAGACTTCTTTCTTTATAAAAAAGTAAGAAAAAAAAGGAAAGAAAGTGTCAATAAAAGGGGATAGTCTCATTTTTTTTTCTTTTTTTTTTTTTGGGGGGGGGGGTGTGTTTTTTTTTTTTTTTACTTAGGATTGGCATACAGTAGCAAGAAGAGAGAGTCTAAAAAGATGGTTCTAAAAAGCAAAACAAAAAAGGACTAAAGAGAAGGGTCTATAGCCACCTTCTCCTTCAAAAGCTTCATTACAACAGCCATTGTACAATCATCTTCTTCATCCTCTTCATCATCCACCTTAATGATCACTGTCGTCATTTTCATCACCCAACTGAACACAATTTTCCTCTTCACATTTGTTTGGCAGTCTAACCAATCCATCTCCAACCTTCTTCTCCTTTTGTGCACGTAAAGACGTATCAAACACTCCCTCTCTTTGATATTTTCTTCCTCCTTCTTCAGTCTAGCCCAACCATCTCTTCTCCACCTGATATTTTTACAATCCATCCCTTTCCATCTTCTTTTTCAGCTCTTGATTTAGCCACCCCCCACACTGTAACACCCTTTCCAATCCCTCTTGATCTTCCTTTTCAGCTCTTGATTCAGCTACCCCCACACTGCAGCACCCTCTACAATCATTTTCCATCTTCCTTTTTAGCTCTCGGTTCAACCACCCCCACACTACAGCACCCTCTACAATCCTTCTCTATCTTCCCTTTCATCTCACCTATAACCCCTTGTCACCCTTTCAAACAACGATCCATTTTTTTCCTCATACTCTCACCCCCTTCCATGACACATTCACTCTCGGCCTCATAAGAGCTCGAAAAAGATCGAGCTCTCTCTATACCCCTTCTTTCAGGCCCTTCCTTGCTTAGGCAGCAGCTACAAGGTCCTCTCCCACACATCTCTCTGCCCTCTCTCAGACTTTATTCTTGTTTAGATGACAGCCACAAGGACACTGCATTTTAGTTCGATTGAGCTACCCTATTATCCTTGATATTCTCAAGCTATACAAAGTGATCGGAAAATCTCCACGTTTGTGTGATGTTCTAAGATATACCTAAAGGAATTCCACAACAGCCATTTATCTTGAGGGTAAGTTCTTGTTATTATTTATCATTATTGCTAAAAAAAAATTACTTTTTGTACAAGTTACTTGAGCTTCAGTCTTATGATTTCATGTGAAATACTTAATTCGGTATATGATCGATATGTGTACTCCATCATCACTTGAATTGGGACACACGGTTTAATATATCTACGTTGTATGCGTAGGTTTTAATAGTGGCTGATTTCCTCTTTGATCACATTGCGATTAGATTTTTCTTTTTTGTTCTTCATCTTGTTAAGATCATTAACTCATGGGTATCGGGAGCAAATTAATTGATTTATTTTGATGAGCTTTGTGAATCAATTCTTTTTTTAGTGTAGCCATAGCATTAGTTGATTTTTTTTTATAGGAAAAATATTCACTAATTCAACTCACTGATTTTTATGTACATAGAAAATTCAAAATCGGATTTTTTTGATAAAATTGATATATGAGTTAACTCATTTATTTTGTAGACATAGGAAGACGAAAATTTATTTTTAATTTTCAAAATATCATCAATGAGTCGACTCAATGATTGGTATGCACGTGGTATTAAAATTGACTTTATTGTTTCCAAAATGTGATCAAATCAATTCACTGATTTTTGTGCCACATAAACTTTATCAATCGTGGGATTCCACTATACGAAATTCAAAGAATTCATGTGGTAAAAATAAATTTTGAAAAAAATCATAGTTTGTCAATTTTAGAGATTCGTGTAAATCCAGGTTGCTCATTGGTTTGGTGACTTTCTTAAAATCATAATTTTTTACTCTAGAAAATTAATATTTGTAAATTGTTAATTTGAGAAATTCAATATTCATAATTTTCTATTTTGGAAAATCATTTTTAGAAACTCGTTAGATTTGAAACTTTCTATTTTGAGAAGTTTATTTTTTCAAGTTTCTCATTCAGGAGCTCTCATTTATTCATAAACTTCTAACTTAGAAAATTTCAAATTTTTAGTGCAGAACCTTCATGAATTACCAAATTAGAAATTTTATATTCACGATTTTCTAACTTAGAAAATTTTCATAAATTCTTGTTTTAATTAATTGGAAAAGTATTTGCATATGTGGATTTTAATTGAAATATTACCACGTGAGGTTTGGGGCATGAGCTAGAATTAAGATTTTTTCAAATATTTCCATTTTGTGCGAAATTCGAGAAATCATGTAATATTTGAGAGAATATTTATCGTAAGATTCGTTTAGCACATCTGATATGAATTGATGATGATGGGACCCTAGCTTGACTTTAGTTTTGGTATATTGACCATAGGATAGTTTTGGATTGTTGTAGAAACCTATCATCTTGGTTGGGTGGGTTCGGTGTCTAACCCCTTATGAAATTCATAATCTGACCCTTACTCATTTCTCTTACTTGTGGACCAACCCGATCTATTTTGAAGTTATCTCTGGTTCCTAGACCTAAATTAGGTGGCGATTCATTTTTCCCTAAAAATCCCTAATTTACTAATCGGGCCCCTATTCACTATTTAGTGAAAAAGGATCGAGCGATTTTAGAATGTAGAGTCAAAATCCCTTTGGGGTCGTTGTTAAGCATTAGAAGATGAGTAATTTGCAATGGTGGTTCTTTTGGTGTGAGTTGTTCAAGGAATGTAGAGTGGTATTTATTGAAGACTTCTTGGGCAGGTGGGAACGAGTTTGTAGAATTAATTCTATATAAATTTGGGTGGTCTATTTTCTTTTCTTCTTGTCTTTCTGCTGGTTATCTCAACCAACTACTTTTATTCTTGTATATATAGCTTCTATCTATAATAGGTAACCAATATACTCTATTTTTGGAAATATGGTTAGATTAGGAAGTCTTTTTTGGTATATTGGTACAGGGTTTTTCAAAGCAAAACATTTAACTTTAACTCTTAGTAGTTGCTTGCACGTACATGGTAGTAATCCAATGTGGTTCTATTGGTATAATTAATAGATGTGATTTTCTTTCTTTTCATTGTAAATGTAGACACCTAAATTTGACCGAGCCCTCAATGTAAAATGCCCTAAAGTCCATAAAAATCGGAATGAACTTCGAAGCCCAAACCTTCAAAAACTCTTATTTTTCTTTTAATAAATGGCCCAAGGCCCTTTCCACATGGCTTACAAACCAAAAACTCATTACTCTTTCTCTACACTCATCAACCAACCTAATCCAACCATAGCCCAATTCCACTCAACCCATTACTATGCTTATTCAACCCATTACCTAAGTCTATTCAACCCAACCTAAATCCATTCCTATTCAACCCAACATTATACCTATTCAACCTACCACTCAACTATCCTACCCAAGCCCAACATCACAACCAATCACCTAAGATCATTAAGGTGAGACACATGTCACCACTTCAATTCACCTCCCTCTAAAAATATCATCTACCCACACATTAACCCATACATTTCTCTAACCTACCTTCATCATTCCTTACAAACTCATTTTTATAAATCAAACCCACACCCTTTTTCTCTAATCAATTCATCTAACACTCCATACCCTTTTTGACATATGTTATCACTTCCTTTACCCTCCCAAAATCCAATCAATCACCCTCTTACACTCTCATTCTCTTAAATCAAATACCACTCATCTTTACCTCACCAAACACTCAACCAATCAAACACCACTCACTCATTCCACTTCGCCTAACGCTCAACCCAAATGGATTAAAAGGATCCAACTCATTTGGGTTACAAATGATCCATTTAAACCCCCTTCCGCAAATACCCTTCCATCTTCCTTAATTTATGTATACCCTTCTCATAATCCTCACACCATTCTACTATTTTTCATCATTTCATCCAACTCTATCCCTAAAAATAACCTCCAAACTCCTATAAAAATCCCTTATTCTCAACACAACCAACCAATGAAAAAATACCTACTAATGAAAAACTAAGAAAAATACTTACTCAATCTCAATCCTCTACTCTCAACTCACTACTAAATTCTCAACTCTCTACTCACTCTCAAAGCCAAGATCAAGTCAATGAAGCATCTTTTTAGTGATAAAAAAAGAATAAGGTGGGTATTTGGACAAAAAAAAAAGTAATAATCCCTCTACTCTCCCCTTCAACTTCCCATCTTCTACTTATCCCTTGTCTATACACTTATACATACACCACGAAAGATTTGAACTATTAAAGGGCCTATTTTTCAATAAGGGTGCCCTCAATGGTTTAAACCAACATCAAAGTTCCTTACCTTCGAGGGTATATATTAAATCTTTTTGACTATTTTTATATTATTTTCAAAAAGTGACCGAATCCGAAATTACCACCAACCATAGAGGGAGTAGGGTGCCCAACAGCTTCCCTACTCCCCTAATATAGACCCCCTTACCTAGATCCAAGGTTGGACCTGTGGACACGAGATTCTTCAATTTTTGAATATCTCAACCACCTTAGGAGGTTTTGGAGTTTGCACCATTCATAATTGTAAAAGGTTGTGAATGATCACTCAATGTTGCATTTTTCAAAAAATATGTTATTTTTGACATTTAATAACTTTCGTATGGATAAGACTTATGGTTAAACTTTTGATTCTAGGTAAGGGGGTCCATATTATGTAGTAGGGAAGGTGTTAAGAACCCTACTCCTTGTACAGTTGGTGGTGACCTCGGATTTGGCCATTTTTTGTAAATAAAATAAAATGAAAATAATCGAAAAGATCTGATATATGCTCTCAAGTATGAGGGACTTTCAATGTCGATTTAAACCATTGCGGCACTCTTATTGAAAAAGGGGTCCTTTGATAATCCAAGTCGTTGGTGGTGTGTACATAGGTGTAGAGAAGGGAAAAAAGTAAAAGAGGGGAAGTTGGAAGGGTGAAAGGGGGAGAATCCTTGTCCAAACTCACCTTGTTCTTTTTGACCTTCTTTGACTTTCCTAAATAAGTCTTCTTTGACTTTCCTTGACTTGTTTGAGAGAGAGTTGAGAGTTGAGATTTGAAGGTAGTGAGATAAGTGGAAAATAGAGAATTGAAAGTGAAGAGAATTGTAATTTTTATAGGATACTTTTCTCAAATTTTCATTAGGTGATATGAGTTGAGAATAAAGGGGGTTTATAGGATTTGGAAAGTATTTTTAGGGGTAAAATGGGGTGAAATAATGGGAAATGGTAGAATGGTTAGGAGTTTAAGAGAGGGGTGTGTGTAAATTGATGGAGATGGAAAGGTATTTAGGGAAGGGGGCCTAAATAGGTTATTTGTAACCTAAATAGGTTGGATCTTTCAACCCATTTGGGTTGAGAGTTGGGTGAAGGAGAATCATTGGTGTTTGATTGAGTGAATGTGGTGTAAAAGGGTGATTGATGGGTTGAGTGTTTAGTGAGGAGAATGGGAGTGGTGTTTGATTTGAGAGAATGGTTGATTAAGTTTTGGGAGGGTGAGGAAGATGATGACATATGTCAAAATGTGTAGAGATTAGAGGTTTAGATGAGTTAATGAGAGGGGATGAGTATTTGATTTGAGAGAAAGGGTATAAGTTTGGATTGTAAATGGAGGTTTGTAAGGAATGATGAGGATAGGTTAGGGAGAGATATGGGATGGAGATGTGGGTAGATAGATTTTTTTAGAAAAAAGGTGATGGGTTGATGTATAGATAGATGATGTTTAAAGAAAAAGTGATGGGTAGGTAGTTGGATGAGGAAGGTGAGTTGAGCTGGTGACATGTGTCCCACCTTGATAATCATGTTGATTGGTTGTAATGTTGGGTTGGGTTGAGAGTTAGGCTTGCTTGGGTAGGTATAGTATTGGGTTGAGGAATGATTGAACTTAGATTGTAGGTTGGGCTTGGGTAATGGATTGGGTAGGTATGGTGTTGGGTTGAGGAATGATTGGGCTTAGGTTGTAGGTTGGGGTAGTAATTAATAGGATTGAGTTGAATGAGCTTAGGTGATGGGTTTAGGTTGAGTTGGGTTTAGGAGTGTGGAATGATTGAATAGGGATGGGTTTAGGTTGAGTTGGGTTGAGAAGTGTGGAAGGGTTGGATAGGGATTGGTTTAGGTTGAGTTGGGTTGGGTTGAGAAATGTGGAAGGGTTGGATAGGGATTGGTTTAGGTTGAGTTGAGGAGTGTAGAAGGGTAGTAAGGAATTTGGGTCCATGGGCCATATGAGTGGGGCCTTGGGCCATTATTGAAAGAAAATGACAAAATACATTGGATCTTTGAAGGTTTGGACCTTGGGGCCCATTCTAATTTTTACGATTTTTGGGGAATTTTGCGGTGAGGGCCCAGTCAAATTTGAGTGTCTACAAGACCAATGAGCGCTATCCGTACGAGTCACTAGATGCCAAAAAAAATAATTTATTTTTCAAAAGGTACATCATGGGTAACCATTCACACCCTTTTGTAAAAAGAATGATGCCAAGTCCAAACCCAAAGTGGTTAAGATATTCGAAAACGAAAATCTCGTGTCCACAATAAGATAGTGAACGCTTTTGTTTTTACCACACGTGTTTTATTAAAAATATTAAAGTAGTCATATTGTTGGAGAAGCTCTTCGTATTCTCCATGTAGTTATTTTCTAGTTAGATTTTGAATAGGAACCTTATGACAACAATTTGATCCCAATCTCCACTAATGCTTGCTTAGTCATAAAGGATAAATCGTAAATGGACATGTCACTTAGTTATAGAACATAGTAGCTAAAGCGCAATGCACTCGCTCTAGACTAGTGGATGCCAATAGCCGTCTTAGTCTTATTGAAACCAGTGTACATGTATTCCTTTGAGGTTGTCTTTTTTTTTTTTTTTTGAAGCACTCAGTATTCTATGATGCAGGCATTTGAATGTGCTATCAGTTCAACACTAGGGTCAATGGTTGGCAGGTTCATCTTATGGAAACTCCCCCCACCCTCAATTTGTAGTGGGAGAAACTAATAATAGTTTTTGTGCTACAGATTGGGTTGAGGAAAGGCTCACATTCTTTTGATGAAGCGGGAGTAGTGGGATTTACCGAGAAAAGTGGAACAATGGGTGACATATGGGAACCAATCTACCACCACCAAAATAGGCATTTGAGAAGAGAATTTACACTGTAGGGGAGCTAAAGTTTTTGTATTGGGTTTATATAAATTTTCCTGTAGCGCAAGCAAACCTTTTTCAAACTAGTTTATTTCAAGATTCCAACAAAAAGCCAGCCACATGATTTGATAAATGGTAAATTGGTTTTCAATTATGCACAAAATATTGATTTTAATTATTGAATTAATTTCGATTTATTTTTTTTAACAAAATAGCATATACTAACGGACTTACCAAGTCTATCGGTAATAAATATAGCGACGGTCAATAAGTCTGTCGGTAAAGATGTAAATAACTAATAAGAAAGAATTTTCTGCACCAAAATTTTTCAAGAAAGTAAGGGATATAGTGATGATAATTGTATGTGACCATCGTTAAACATTTACCGATGCATTCAACTTCGATGAGTGCCAACGAAAAACCTAGCCGTCGGCATAATATTCTGCGACGCCTTATGAGTATATAGTGTCGTATCTAACCATCGGTATAAGTGTCTTTTCTAGTAGTGTCTCCATCATTTTGAAGCTTTGAAAAAAGAAGAAAAGGATGAAGAAGACCAAGGTGGTGTGATACATTAATTTTCTATTTGTACTTACTTACACACCCCCCAATCCCTCTTCTACCCTTTCACTCTAATCTCTTTACTTATTCTTTTCAAATTTTACTTCCTTGCAATATAGTGTAGTTTAAATTCTTATGGCAAGTTTGGGTTGAGAGTTAATCCCCATTATGGAGGATCCTTATCAAATATAAGTTCACTTTTACTTTAAGTCTCTTTTGAAGTTTAACAATCATGTAGTTTTAATTCTTACGGAAAGTTTGAGTAGTTAATCCCCTTTGTGGGAGAATCCTTACCTACTGTGAGTCCATAATTACTTTCTTTTAATAGCTTGTTCATTGCATTATAATCATCATATAGTATAAGCATCTTAAGTGGCAAGGGTGGTAGAAAGTAATCCCTCTATGTGAGATAATCTCCCTTTTTAAATTTGTAATAAGTCCTTGAGGAACAATTACACGAATTTATATAGTTTAAAAAATTGGTGATGGTTCAAATGACCATTCCCAATAATGAAATGTATCCAAAACCTCACAAACAAAAAGAATAGGCTCACTTTTGAGCATACTTTATGTCATACATCATAACAAAAAATGCTTGAGTATTTAAAGAGTGAAATCTTGGTAGATTTATGCTCAAACTCAAAGCAAACAAAAATTCCAGCAAGTGAAGGATTTCATTTACATCTTTCCATACATACATGTGCATTTTAGAAGTCATGGATCGTAACTTTAAGCATACATGCATCTTTAGCATTTAACTAACTCAAATTTTTTCTAAAAGCAGTTTCTTTCTTCACTTTTGGCCAATACATGGTAACCATCAATTTGATGGCCGAGATAAGGTGACTAAGACCTTCCTTGTGTCACAACCAAACTTGATTACCTTAACCTCCATGTTAGACCAGTTTTGAGTCATTAAATTCACCCAAAAATGAATTTTATAATCTGTTTATGGTGTCCATTAATTCACACCTTAAACTCTTTGAATGGCAATGACTCCTAAGCCCAAGTAGATTGAGGTTTATACCACTAAACTCTCACTCACTTATCTACAATTGTCACTTGAAAACATGCGATCTCGCACATCCACGTTTTGTGAATTAAAATGAACATTGAGCCGGAATCAGAATTTCATTAAAAGTTGATCACGTTTTGGTAAATTTCCCTTAATAGAATCCTCGCCAGAGATCAATGCATCTGATTTAATCCTTTGATCAAACCTTTTCAGATTCCAAACATTAGTTATCAATTTGGATCTCAAAACACATTAAAAGAAAACCCAGCATATATCATTATCAATGGAAGCTTCCCAAATTAAGAAGTAGACATAAAAAAAGGGGAGAAGGTTCCAAAGTAATTGTATGCTCTACACATTTCTGCACTCCATCATCACTCATTAATCATCACAAGCATCATTTCAAAGTTTAGAAGGTGCATCAGCCTGTGCAGCCATGGAAAGCTCAAACTGCTTTAGAGAGATAGTTGGTACAGAAAGTAGTTCAGGAGCTTTGAGCATATCCCAGCCCTTTAATGAGTTGGTGGTTGCAGAGCCATCCCATCCTATGTGTGTAACATGTTTTACGTCTGTTGGAAACCCTATTTCCATCTCCATCTCCATCTTTTCAACCTCTTCTTTGTACACTAAAAGAGCAAAAGGAAAGGAAAATAAAATCAAACTCTAACAACGACAAAAAAAAAAATCACTTATCTTTTTAGCAAATGCTTTGAACATATATCAGTGAAAAACAACAATAAAGCCTGAAAAAAATAAACAAATAAAAATTATTTTTGGATTTTGCACTAGAAATGATTTTCAAACAAAAAAACATCCTAGTTTATGGCAAAAAAAATTCAAGCCAAGCAGAGCTAGCCTTTGGTGGTCTAATATTTGCACATTGATCCACAGACTCATGAAAAGTGAACTCATATGCTCACAATCAATCCCGACCGTGGATATGTGAGACCTAGTGGTTGAAGATGTATCCCGAGAATACATGACGGATCTCTAAAGTAAATATCAACCGTAAGATCTCACATATTCATACACGGTTAGGATTGTGTGTGAACATATGAGTTCACTTTTCATGAGTCTACGATCTTAACCCAATATAAATTGGCATGCTAATATCTTCCAAGAATTCAATTAGATACTAGTAACTTCAAAAATCATGTTTTCTAACCTTAATTAGATACTTAGTAACTTCTAAATAATGTTTGGCGTGAAAGGAACAAAAGAGTATTTGAAGGCTCTCAAAATCTTATTATTATCATTTTTTATTTTTAAGAAGATAATATTGCAAATATTAAAAAAAAGGTCAAAATCTTATGCTTGATATCTTAATAGTTAATAGATGATGGATTGACCTCCTTAATAGAGTAGTAGACCATCTATGAAAGATTTGGCTTAGTGTGGATTCAGTGGTTTGATGATCTTCGACTTTAGATCTTCCAAATGACTTTACAATAATTTTATTGATTAATTGCAGTGTGTCAAATTCTTGTTTATAAGACCAGCTTTTGATTGATAAAGGTTGGGATCCCATTAAACCCCACCTTATCTAAAAAACTTGTTTCGAGACTTGACTTGACATAGGCTCGAGGAAAAAAAATCTTATGGTTCGTGCCCGCACACTGCCACATCAGGGATTGTCATTTTTTAAGTTAGTTTAGAACAACTCTTCTAAAATAGGAAACATATCTTAGGTGTAATTATTTTATAACTCAACCTGATAGAGTAAGTTAAAAACTCAACTAACGTGTACCTTGCAAGAATCGTAGATTTTTTTCTCTCGGGATACACAACTGCACATGTTCATAAAACATGTGTAGTTGTGTATCCCTAGGGGGAAAATCTACAATTCTTGCACCCACATCAGTGAGTTTTTGAGTTATCTTGTCAAATTGAATTACAAAATCAGCACTTTTGTGTTAGACACTGAGTTGACGTAGAAGTGTGCCAGAACTATATATGCTTTTCACTTGTATCTCAAGGAAAGCATTTAAGGTACCCTGTCCACCTCCACATCAGCTCAATGTCTTGCACAACATTTTCCTTTTTGGTTTAATGTGCATAAGAGACGAGAGAAAACATTTTAAAAAAAAAAGTTACCTAGAGATTATTAGCTAGAGAATCCCTAGGGAACATCTTTCCATTTCAGCCATACTTTGGGCACTGAGCATCAGACTTCTTCATATGGGGGTATAATTTCTTGAGTCGTGATCCAGAGCAATGTCCTGTACCTATAACAAAATACGTACGATTTCCACACGGCTTATTTTGGATGGAGATTAAACACATTGGGTTGCGTGTCATGTAGAAAACGGCTTGTTTAGGATTCCAATGTATTTTAAACTCCAACCAAAACATGCCACATAGACACCGTTCATTTTCTATGGGAGCGGGACACCGTACTTGATCCTGATTTATTTCTTTTAAGATACATTGTGCCATAAGAAAATAATTACATGTGAAACAAGGTCTTACCGAATAACTGAGAGAAACTCTTAAAGCTCTTGATTAACCTGTGTATGCCGGAGGAGATGTTAGGAGCCTTTGAAAGAGTTAGGAACCCAAGTGTGCTCTTCATTTTTGCAGTAGCAGATAACTTCTCATCATCTCCTTCTACACCTTCAAATCAATAGAGAATCAAGACTCAATAAGTACAAATCATCAAAAGAGAAATTTTAAAAACAGAGAGAGAGAGAGAGAGAGAGAGAGACTTATTGGTGATGGGTTTGGTTGTGGTTTTGATTTCTTGGGGTTGTTCTTATCGACAACTGCAATGCTAGACTGAGAATTGCATCCGATGGAGAAGGGAAGAACAAGTCTTTCCATTCGATCTTTCATGGCTTCATGAACAAAAAATGGGGAAAAAGAAATATAGATGAATGATTAAAAATATACAAGGAAGGAAGAAAGGAAGGTAAGGTGGTGGGTGATATTAAGTGAAGGTGGTGTTGTTATATGAGAAGTTGGTAATGGGCCTATATTGGCTTTGTTAGCAAGTTAAAATCATTTTACGTAAGGAAAGGTAAGAGCCACCCTTGTTTGGTAAGAGAGAAAAGGAGGGAGAGAGAGAATGTCTATTATTATATGGAGTGGGTCGAAGCAGTTAAACAGTGCTATTCTACCTACTTTTGCTGGTTGCAAGTCCCATTTGTAGGTCATATTGAGCCCACACAAAAGGCCTTGTCTCTATGCAGACCATAGTTCTATTAATTTGGCTGATCGAATTTTGTTGGTCACATTGAGCCCACACAAAAGGCTTTGTCTCTATGTAAACCATATAGATCTAGTAATTTAGCTGATTCGCTTGACTTGATTGAATTTCAAAATGACTACATGTACATATTCCCAAAAGAACTACTGGGCCTCTACATGTCCACTGGGAAATGCACTAATTTTGTGCTTTTGTTTCAGTAAGTGAGAATAGAAGAATTAAATATAATAATTCTAATGATATACATAGATTCATGGGCTCATTTGATCTACAAAAAATATAACACAAGGGATCAATCGTGGTAGATTCTCAAAAAAAAAAAATTAATAATAATAAAAATCGGCATATGCCTTACAAATCAACACAGATATATGTTTTACCAAAACGTCATTCTAGATTTTTAGAATTATCATTCGAACACCAAGCTTTTGAAATTACTAAAATGTCCAAACGGAGACGTTTTAGTAACTTATGTTTCTAGATAAATAAATAAAAAGAGAGGTTTCCTACATTATGTTACAACTAGTAGGTAGGATGGGCAGACAAATGTATTGCAAAAGTTAGGATTTATGAATGACTAAATTTTTTATAGTTACTCTAAAAAATTATTTTAAAATTTTCAAACAAATAATCTAATTTTATATTATATTTATTGTAAGAGACTTTTTGCAATGTAGAATGTTAACTAATTAAGGTGATTTTGAAGAAAATGTAATAAAAAGATGGTTATGTAATTTTTGAAAGCTAAAAACTAACTTGGTTTATAGGGGCCGTGCCATTGTAATTTATTCATTTTGATGAAAGTTACATTACATGTAAATGTGGGGTGCATGTTTTGTCTTCCAAATATTTGGTTTCAACAAGCACCTAGTCCACCATCTTTCATTTAGTAGTAATGAAATGGGAAAATTGAGTTGGATAGAAGAATCAGATTATGTACGAGACAGATGACTCATAGAAATTGACAATTCGACTCAAGTTGTTGAGCTTAAGACATTGGCTTCAACTCATTTCTAGTTT
This sequence comes from Akebia trifoliata, assembly GCF_017979445.1. Classification (NCBI taxonomy): domain Eukaryota; kingdom Viridiplantae; phylum Streptophyta; class Magnoliopsida; order Ranunculales; family Lardizabalaceae; genus Akebia; species Akebia trifoliata. The sequence goes on from NC_141390.1 coordinate 7,784,306, forward strand.
GGGCTTTGCATGAAGTTGTCTCTCTTGTAAACCAAGCTACCAATTCAGTGTCTTCTTTGGTCTTTCTTTTCTCTTTCTTAATTTGAACTCCTCCAAAAAGAGAAATCTGATATTGATAGTAGAGTGAACCCAAAGCAATTATTTCTTGATTTTCAAGATGTGGGCTTGTGGTGGTAGGGTGTATTTAGAACTTCAAAGCTATACCAACTGATTTGCATGTAATAGGGATTTTTTTTGAAAGAATAATAATAATAATGATAAAAGTACATTTCTTTCTACTTAGAGAGGTTTGATGATGTTGCCATATGCTTTAATGTGTGATTTGAAATGCTTTTGATGAGTTTGAGATTTATTTAAGTGGTACGTTGTTGTCCCATGTGTTTCCCGCGGACCAGACACGTTTTAGTGTCTAAAACCCTTCAAAGGAAGATTGAGACAAGCAGCAAAATTTCAGTAAATATGTTACCATCTTATGTCCAGAAAATGCTGTTGTACACGAGATTCACCCCATAGTTTTAAAACTCGTCTGGTTGACTAAACTCGATTGGATTTCGAGATGAATCGGTCTCAAATTAAACTTGGAAAATCAACTTGGCTGATTCAAATTGAAAACTCAGTCAAATCGAGTCAAAACTTGGCCAAGTCAATAATGAAATTGTTTTTTTTTTTTTTTTTTCTTCTCAAAATCCCTATTTTTCTCACAAAATTTCATATAAAATGTTTTTCTTCCATATCCACCATCTTCAGGCTCTCTAATCTATTCAGCTTCATTTTCAAAACAGTTGTTTAAGCTCTTGGAAAAAACACTGGATTTTTCTATTGAAAGATTAGTCGTGTTGGAGTCACCTCATTGGAAGACACCTTGACGTGGTGGATTGCAAATGTCCGTAGATGCATTTTACTCATATCTTGAAGAAAACGCATCTACGGGCATGCACGAGCCACCACATCTAAATGTCCCCCGTGTGTTCCCTACTGAGATCACTCTAGCATAAATCATGAAAGATTTATCATCTTCAAACTCTTTAACCCTATTCAACTTTGTCTTCAATCCATCACCCTCAACCTCTAGAATACGACCCTTGATTACTCTTAAGGTAAAAATCCATTATTTTGAAGTTAAAACCCATCTTCTCCTAGATCCTCCAAACCCTATCTTGTTGTGAGTTATTTTGACAGGTCGCAATAGTGGATCTTACGATAGTTTAGTTATTAAATATTTTAATTTGACTCAAATGAGTCAACTCCAGAGTTTTGAACTTGACTCGACTCTGTTCTAGTCAAGTTTTCGAGTTTTTAAAGTACACCCTACACAATTCTCAAAAGAGTAAGTCTAGCCTTACTAACTTTGTAAGATTTCAAATCTTACTAAGGGTCTCTGAGTTCACCATGTGGCATCCAAAAACATGACATGATGCGACAAGGATGCAGAGGACAAAACTCTTGAACTGAAAAAAGTTTATTTTTCACCCTGGGGCCACTGTTGGTTGGATCTCTGGATTGATATATGGAACTATACCTAGCATCATATGCCAATATGACTTCAACCAATTGTATGTCATCTCATGAGACCCTGGAATTATGGACTTGTGATGACGACGAGGGACCGAGATGGGAGTTCAAGAGCATCCATTTTAAAACCTTCAATCAAACCCCCCAAAAGGCATTTTTTATTTATTTATTTTTTTAATCTGAGTTTTTCCATCAAATCTGGAAGACTGTGTTGTTGGATTGACAACTTGTTATTCCAGCCTTACAAGTTCAGGTAAGATTAGAATGTTACATTCATTGATTTGTTTATGTTTAGATTTATAACTAATGGATTATCAAGGCTGCCATGTCTTTCACTCCTTTTTCCAGACCAAACTTTACTTCTTTCAAAGCATCAAATGTCTTCCACTCCTTTTTCACCTCACTCAAAGCTTAGATTGAAGTAAAATTGAGTCGAACCAAATCCTTCGAAGGGACAAGTAAAATAAGCTGTGAAGTAATCAACCTAGAATCCAATATGGTGTCCCATTCCTGTAATAAAGGCAAGGTGTCTACCTGGCATATTTTTGCTGGAGTTTGGATCACCTAAGACTCTTAACCAAGTCGTGCACGCAGCCTGATATGTTTGAACTCCAACAAAAATGTGCCACATAGACACCTAACGTGGTTAGAGGAACGGGACACCATTCTGGATTGGGACTACTTTAATGACTCCGAAAATGTCTCACCTTATGAATCAAGAATTCTAGATCCTTAATTAAGAGATTTAACTCGGTAGTTTTTTTATTATTATCACAAAGTGACCTGTGAACCTAGCAAGAATTTAAAACACTCTTTAATCTTGCATTGTCCCACCTTACAAGTGATAAACTAAAACAATGTTGATTGAAATGGTTTGGTCATGTGCAATGAAGGCCGATTAAAACTCCATTTAGAAGGAATGTGCAAGTTGAAGGTTCTAAATAGAAAGAAGAAGATCCAATGGAACCCCAACATACTAACGAAACGCAAATAGATAGAAGCCACACCACTTTGTACAAGCTTTAGGTTTGCCTTCCCCATATTCAAAGTTCATTATCAAGCCTCGAATCAACGGATCATCTCCAAGAAGATCACATACATCAATGGTTTGTCCTTGTTCACCAATAATCCCCGCATGAACACTGGCCCTGTTTAAAATGATGAAACCGACGAGCATCTCTTACAGTAATCTCCCTATACGTTAACCGAGAAATATACTTCATGGCAGTATGACAGTCTATACAAACTCGAAGATTTTTCATGATCCGAATAGGTGATCCACAAGGTGTGCTCATCAAACCATAAGCAATTGTGAGTTTCTCGCTATGGAAACCAAGAAGAACCTCCTTTTGTTCTTCTTCCACATCATGCATGACCAAGTCTGTATCCGGAGAGTACCCCAATTCCTTCAATTTCCCAATTAGCTTCTCCAAGTAAGAATAGATTTCCGAGGTTTGTGGGTGCAACTTCTCTCCCATGATAAATGTGTGGACTCGACCCTTTAGTTGAATCCAAGATTGACCTGGCCGCTTTTTTATCCCACGCTTTTGCATCAAACCTCTTGTCTCAGCTGCTTCATTCCAATTGTGAGTTGTTGCACAAATATTCGATAGCAAAACATACGATCCAGCATTTAGTGGTTCAAGTTTAAGAAGTTGTTCCGAAGCCCATCTCCCCATTTCACTGTTTTTGTGAACTGTACAAGCAGACAAGAGTGCCGTCCACACAGCATTCATGTGTGAGATCCTGTTTTTGTAAATAAATTCCTTAGCTTCATTTAGGTGACCCGCTCGACCTAGAAGATCAACCATACAAGTGAAGTGTTCTACCCCAGGAATGAGGTCGTAATCTTCTTGCATCAACTTGAAATACTTAAACCCTTCTTTGACCAGCCCTGCATGACTACATCCAGATAAAATCCCTACAAAACTTATCTCATTTGGTCTAATTCCTTCCTTCAACATTAACTGAAAAAGCTCGATTGCCTCCCTACCTTGCCCGTGTAAAGAACAACCAGATATAATTGAAGTCCATAACACAATATTCCTACTTTTACTCTTATAAAACATTGATAGAGCATCGTCTAAGCTTCCACATTTAGCATACATGTCAATAACTACAGATACCAAGAATACATCAAGTTCGTGACCGAGTTTCTCGATGAAAGCATGAATCTGCCTTCCTTGCTCTATGATTCCATCATCAGCACATGCTGAAGCTATGCTTGAGAGAGTGAACCGATCCACCTCAAAGCCCTCACGAACCATCTTGCCGAAGAGCTCAAAAGCCTCTTCGGTCCTACCATTCTGAACATACCCTGAAACTATTGAACTCCAATAAATAGTGCTCTCCATCAATCCAGAATGAAACATTGAAGAATTTCGATGCCTTCTATTGAAAATATCTGATGCTTTGTCCATTGCACCACATTTGCAATACATATCAATTAATGAGTTTCTCATGAACTTGTCCTCATTGAATCCAGTTCTCAATATTATGCAATGAATTTGTCTCCCTAATTCTAATATAGATAGAGAAGAAGCCAAGAGTAAAGCAATGGAAAAAGTCACTTCATTGAATACGGGTCCAATTACTCGCATCTGATAGAGAAGCTCCAAAGCAAATACGTTAAAACCATTACGAATTTGCCCAATTATGATCGTATTCCAACTCGCAACGTCTTTTTTGGGTAGTCTTCTAAACAACTCAATGGATTCCTCCATGTCTCCGAGCTCTAAATATGCCCCAATCATAATGTTCCACGAAACGGTGTCCCTCTTAGGCATCAACTCGAAAAACCTCCTTGCATAATCAAAGGCCCCGCATTTCACATAAAGATCAATAATCGAATTTTCCAAAACGACATCTAACTCAACCCCATTTCGAAGTATCCATCCATGAATCCCTTTACCCATTTCAAGATTCTTAACATTTGCACAACACTTCAAGATTAAAGAGAGCGTGAAATGATTCGGATAAACGCCTTCCATTTGCATGTCATTGAAGAGATCCAATGCAATTTTAGAAAGACCCATCTGAGTAAAACCCATTATTAGAATAGTCCATGTTCTGACGTCTCGATCGGGAATTTCGTCGAACAGCTTCCGTGCTTGATCCAAGTAACGGCGTCTCACATAAAGATTCAAAAGATGATTACATATATGCTGATATCGTGTAGAACCAGTCTTGATCGCTTGAGAATGGAGATGATAAACGTTCGATTTATCGACCAAATCATAGGGAGATCCCAAGAAGGATTTTTGTGGGGTTTCATAAGGAGAAAGTGAAGAGCTGTAGGAAGAAGAAGAAGAGACTTGGTGGGCTCGGAATTGGGTGGTTGTAGAATATAAGAAGGTTTTTGATGATGGAGGAGATTTTGGACAATAGAAATAGAGCGGGAATTTTAAAAAAGTTGTTGCACCAACGGTCGACGCCCTTGGAGGTGGCATACATATTTGGGTACTACGCGCCCAACCGTACTAACTCAAGGGTGCTCTAACCGACGAGATGTTTATGACAGGGAAAATGCTGGACTGACTTAGTTTGACTATTGATTTTTTTACTTGTATTTCGGGAAGGAAATCTATGATTATGTGTGCACTGACTCATCAGTACGGTTATCCCTTCAACAAACCACCAAAAATGTTTAATAGGTTGATTTATGAAACAAGAATTTGTACAAGAAGAAGGGAAAAAAGAGAAAAGACAATAAACACAAGAGAGATTAGCTATCCCTTACATTTTATTACAAAAACTCCCTAACAAGTATCAAGTTTGTCATCTAACAAAACTTTCCTTTCTGATAAGATCTCCCTAACAATTATCAAGTTTGTCATCCTTTTTGAAAACAGTCTAGCCTTACTTATGTATTAAGTTTTAAAATCTTATTAAAGATTGCCCATACATGGATTATCAAATTGGCAATCTCATGGCAACAATTTATGAAAATTAAATATGTTATTTTGTATTCAAGTTTCTAAAGCTTTAGGGGTTTGATATTTTCCATACATGGTGTTTTGAGTTATTTTGGGAAAAAAAATAAAAAGGAACAATTACTTAGATTTGGAGTTGTAATCTTAGAGATGTGAAATTCCGAATGATTGTGTGTGGCTAAGTTCGGTTAGAAGTGTAGTTTAAATAATTGTAAATGAAATTATGTGTCCAACCAAATACGTAATGTTGTTATTTAGAACATGGATATCATTCTAAAATGTTTCGAGATCCATTTCAGCTCAACCTCATTACTACCTTAGGGTTATTTATCAAACATTTGATGTGTCCAGAAAAGTGATCAACAAGCCAAAGATCCCCTATTTCTTCTTTGCTACTCATTTTGAGGAAGATCACTTCCTTTCCTCCTTGGACAAATAAAGTGTGAAACCACCATCTTCAACCAAACGACAAGTAGATTTACCTTCAAAGAAAAAATCACACCTTGTTAGTCATGAATATTTAGTTGATCTTAGATAACATCATTTTTTTTTTACTTTGACAAATGACCATTGTAGAGGGTTAATTTAGTAAAAGCATCTGGATTGTACACTTGTCCAGATATTAAACTAGAAGGAGGCCAGAACCAATTGATTTCCTCCCAAGTGGTACCTAGGGCACCCAACTCGTCTAAAAGGGTAGAATTCAAATGTCAGCTCTGCCCAGTATATAAACCTAGTAGGGTAGACTTCAAAGTGGACTCCAAATCAACTCAGGTCCCATATTCTCAAGGAAGATCCCAAGAATCAAGGGAGTGGATAACGGAGTCCAGTGAATCTTTTCCTTATCAATATCCTCTTCTAAAGGTAAAAAATCTCTGTTGGAGATCCTTTACTCGAAGAAATCTCTCAAAGAAAATTATGAATAAAAGAGGAGACTCAAAAGAGAAGGGCTAAAAAAAAAGATCAGATAATCCATTACTGATTGACTAAGCTATGTAACTTACTTTATCATCAGAGAGTTTTTGGTAGGTACCACATCGGTATCACCATCGTAGGACGGAAGGGACAGTAGATGAACAAAAGGAGCTGGGTTGTTAAAGGTAACACAAAATCGCCTCTACATAAATGTTACCTCTAACAATGCAACTCCTTCCATTTGTCTCATGTTCCCTCCGTCCTGTGATGGTGATACCGGTGTGGTACCTACCAAAAATTCTCCGATGATAAAGTCAATTATGTAGCTTAGTCAATTAGTAATGGCTATTTGATATTTAAAACCCCTCTCTTCTAAGTCTCCTCCTTTATTTACAATTCTCTCAGAGATCTCTTCGATTAAGGAATCTCCACCAGAGATTTCTTATCTTTAGGGAAGGATACTAAGGAGGGATAGATTCTCTAGACTCCGTTATCGAATCCCTTGATTCTTGGGATCTTCCCTGAAAATATGGGATCTGAGTTGATTCGGAGTCCACTTAAAAGTCTACCCTACTTTATTTTTATACCGGGTAGAGCTGACTTTTGAGTTTTGCTCTTTAGACGAGTTGGGTACCACTTGGGTGGAAATCATTTGGTTCTGGCTTCCCACTAGTTTAATATTTGAACACATGTAGGGGTCCAAATACTTGACTAAATTAACCCTATACAATCACCCCCTCTTGAGATGACGTTAATCCTCAGTAGTCATCTCTAAAAATAAGTGTTCAAACATCATTAAATGTTAATCAATCCTTATCTTATCATCATTGCGTCGCTTCGCTTCTAACGGTGCAATCAATTGGGCTCTACCTTCTTTTGATTTGATACGTGTCCTAATTAATTATGCCTCATTAATCATAATTTTATGTTATAAAAATAGGGGATTTAGGGATTTGAAAGCGCTTTTTTAACTTCATCTTCCAGCTTTTGTTGCTCTCGAAACTTGAAGCCCTCAAGTTTTTTTGTCTACAACACAATCCTTCTTTGAATATTTCTAGAGGTAGCAGTCCTCTTTGTCTTTCTTTTCTACAATGTCTAATATTGTTAGAACCATCACTACCTTTCATAAAAGTTACTCCATCCCTAAGGAGGTAAAGATCAGACTTTGTGAAGACTTCAATGTTCGTTGTCTTAAGGAGATAGTGGTATATTATGTAGGTCAAATTGTGGTTGACCTACATTTTTCATTGTCTCCCTATCTCAGGGAGGTCCTGAGCCACCTTAATAGGGCCTTAGGGAAAATGTCTAGTAACATCTATAGACTGGTGGAGGCGGTGCAGAGGATGGGTATCTTCCCTTCCAAATTCTTCTTCAAGTACAACCTAAAATCTATCTCCCGCCGCATAGAGTACTCCATGTTTTCAAAGCCAAGGGTAATGTTTTGGTAAATATCCCCAGTTCTGACAAGGGCTAGTTCATTGACCCCCTAATCATTTTTGGGGAATGGGAGTTTGGTACAAGGATGCCAAAAGAGGGGTACAGGATGCCTGAGACCTTCTAAGGTAATGACTTCTTCATACTAGTTGAAAGATCATTTCTGGAAAGGTTGTCTAGTCTTTATTTTCCTATTTTAGAGCGCTCTGCCCTTGCTGCTACCGAGTCCAAGAAGGTCCAACATGTAGAAGAGAGATCCAAGGAGATCAGGAAGAAGAGGAAAGCTGAAAAAGTTTTCCTCGCTCAATCCACCAACCCTCTTCTCCATCTAACATATCAAGGCTTAGAGTGCTCTATTCTGCCCTCTAACACCTTCTCTGACCCGACCCTATCAGGCAATTCTCCTACCCCCATCCAATCTCTCTTTCTAGTCATTCAAACTCCCATCTTGGCTTCTTCTTATTTCCCACACGTGTTCGCTTCTTCCTCTCTTCCACACAGATCTACCTATTTTTTCCTTCCACACGTGTTGGCTTCTTATTCCCTTTTACCAATATGGACATCAACCTAAATCACTTTTCCATCCAAAACATCCCCCCAACCCAACCCACATTTGGAATACTGTGGCAGAGTAGGAAGAAATGACATCTCCCAATCAAGGTTGCACCTGCTGAACAGGCCTTCCCCAACACTCACCTCATAGACGCCTCTGTTACGGGGGCAATACTTGCACCTACCAAGCAAACCCCCCCCCCCAACCTAACAGGGGAAGAAATTATAGGTCAACCCTCTGAGTAGGCTACCACTTCATCTGTTCGGCTAAATAAGGGAAAAAAGATGAGGGACCCAAAGGGGTTTTTCACTCTTCTTGACGAGGAGGATGGGCTCCTTATAAGGCAATCGGTCACGACCTCAAGATTCTCTTAGAGTGGCTTGACCATTATTGCTAGGGACGACTCGGGGTCCTGCAAGGGAACTCTAATGGGATTTTTTGCACATCATTCCCTTTGGGATTTGGGATGGTGGTCAACAATATGGCTGCCCTTAGGGACTACTAAATCGCTGACGCCCTCCTCTCCAATACCTCCTTAAGGATATGGAGTCTATGGAGCAGGTCCCCCCAGAAATCCTCATTGCCAAATTCTCGCAAGGACTATTTCAGGTATAGTCATGGACTTTTGTTTCCTGCTCCATATTAATATGTTTTTTTTATATGTATTGAGCTAATATTCCATTTCTTTTTATGTAGACCCTTATTCTTGGAGTTGCAACGATCCTCAAGCTGCAACATGTTATTTTTGAGCAAGCTTCTACTAGCCGGTTACAAGAGAAGAAGATGGAAGGACTCCTTGCCTCTACTCAGGCTGTTGAGTTCCAAGCTGTCAAACTTCAATACATGAACTAACAGTTCTTCAAATGTCTTGAAGACTTGACAGTCGAGCGCTCATGCTCAAAGGTAAAATATAGGTGGGTAGAGCCTAAAATTCTAGAGCTCAAATATCGTATCCTCCATCGGAACGGAGAGTTGAAGCACAACCAAGAAGATCTCACTACCCTTCTTGGCCAGTACACTGCTCTCTAAGAGGAGTATGCTACCCTGCGAGCTGAACAAGAAGAGAGAGTCTGTCGAGTCGTCGAGCAGGCCATAAGTGATTAGGTTGTTGAGGACACTAAGCAAACCAAGGAGCTTCTGGTAAAGCTGAAGGCAGAATACGTTCTCATCCGAGACGAAGCCAAGAAAACTAGCTACCAAGAGGGCTTTCGAGATGCCAATGAGTAATATGACATGGCGTCATCTTCTGAGGAGGAGGTTACCTTACTTCACCTTACAACGACCCACTCCAACTTGCGAAGTGGAATGCTTGCACTTTCGAGACTCTACTTCCTTCAGCTCCTGTCAAGCAAAATGAAGAAGCTGCCAACAGAGCTAAAGTGATAGAGGTAGATGAGGGGTCTGTTGTTGTTGTTGCTCTGGCATCAACTCTGCCAACTCCCCCTTTCAATCTCACTGCTCAGGAAGAACCAGCTCTACCCCCTCAGGATCCCACGCATCTGATCATGTACACAGTTCTTAATTTTTTTTTCTTGTGTACCCCTGTTAGGGCTTTCTCATGTAATTCCAATGAAATGAAATTTTTTATAACACCTTGTGTATTTTTTTCATTTTCTAAGATGCTTAACCCCTTCTCTATTTCTTTCATTTACCAAGGTGTTTACCTCAATTCATTTGATCTACTTTAATCTACATCACATCTATTTTATCGTACTTAACACCTCTCAGTGTTTGTTTTGTTTGTGGTGAGCAGAAGAGATACTTATTGGAATCTCCTTCTCCCCAGTATTTGATCTACTAATCTTAACCATAAACAATCAATATATTGGAGCTATCTAAGTGTCAAAATGCTATGCTTGCTTTGTACAGAAGAACTTTTAACTTCTAACTTTAAAGTCTTTGATTATGTACCCAAGGCAATGTGAGGTCTACAGGGCCTTATTTGATAAGTAAATTCTATTTTATGTCTTGCATATCGTGACATATCTAAGTCATAATATTCTCAAAATTTTGTGTTCTGCTACCCATGGCACAACAAAACATCTCTTACCCACTAATAAATAGGAATAACCATGCTTTGCTACAGAGCAATATTATTAGGAATCTGGCTCACAATTGATTCTAATTGTCTATTTTGTCGCTCAATGTAAAGTATGGTCACAATGATCCTAACTCACAAGAGATCCCAATTATCTATTCTATTATTCAGGATAGAACAAGGTCACAATGACCCTGACTTACAAGAAAACTCAATTATATACTATGTCGCTCAGGATAAAGTAAGGTCACAATGTCCCTAACTTTCAAGATAGCCCAACTATTTGCTCTACCATTCAAGATAGAGTAAAGTCACAATGACCTTAACTCACAAGATAACCCAACTATTTGCTCGAGGCACATGCGTTGATTTTTGCTCTTCCAATTTTGCTCAACTCTTCTTGGACCAAATTCAAGTATCGCTGTATCCTCTCGTCCCTAGCCTTGAATTTCCCATTGACATGATTTACGATGAGTTGTGAGTCATTGTAGATTGTGGCCTACTTTATTCCCAGTTCATTCAGCATTGGGATTTTGACCAACATCGCCTCATACTCTACTTGTTTGAAACCTGATAATCCAATTTGACCATCTTTTCTATCCTTGTATTATCTGGCGTGATCAGCACTACTTCTATTCCAGATCCTTCTGAATTGGATGATCAATCCACAAATAGTTTCCAACCTGGTTCCAACTCTAACATCTTAGATGTTTCTTCCCTTGATAACTCTTCGATCGCCATCTCTGCATTATTCTTCATTGAAAAATTTACCAAGAAATCTACTACTGCTTGCCCTTTTACTAACACCCTCAACATGTATTTGATTATATATTTTGTTAATTGCACTACCCATTTTCAATGAATTTCTCCTAATCCCTTTGCCCTTCCCAGCACAGATTTGAGGGGGTATTCTGTAATCACACTCACTTTATGGGCTTGAAAATATGGCCTCAATCTCAAGGTTGAGTAGACCAAGGCCAAACCGAACTTATCCAGTTTCGAATACCTTGTTTTTGCATCCATCAACGTTTTGCTTAGAAAGTAGACAGGTTGTTCTCTCGTTGTCCCCATTTTGATCAGAACTAAGCTGATGGTACAATCTAATGCTATTAATTATAACCCCAATTCCTCTTCTTTATCTGGCTTTGAGAGAATTAGAGGTTTTCTCAAGTACCTTTTCAATTGGTAGAAATCCTACTCATACTTGTTTATCTAATTGATCTTCATAGATTTTCTTAGTAGGAAGAATATAGGTTTGCATTTATTTCAAGACCTCGAAATGAACCTAGTCAGTGTTGTTATTTTTCTTACTAGTTTTTGCACCTGCTTCTTGGTCTTCGTGGGAGGCATCTCTAGTAATTCCCTGATCTACTTGGGGTTAGCCACAATCCCTCTCTTTGTCACTAGGTACCCAATGAACTTTTCTAATGTAACTGTGAATGCACATTTCTTAGGGTTGAGATGCATGGCTATCCTCCTTATTCGGGCAAATACTTCATCCAAATTAGCTATGTGATCATCTTTCCTTTTGTTATTTATCAAGAAGTAGTCAATGTAGACTTCAACTATTTTTCCTAGTAGATAGGCCTGTCAATGGATATCCGAAAATCCGAATTCAAATTCGAATTCAATTTGAAAAATTGATATTATTCAAAGAATTTAGATAGCAAATTCGAATTAAAATGTTATTTTAATATTCGAATGAGTTTTGAATACGAATTTGGATCTTGCGAAATCCGATTCGATTTAAATATATATGTTATATATTCATGTTATACAACAAAACTTATCTATATATCTTCCCAAAACCTGAAACGCAAGAAGCCAAGAACCAGTCGACAGTCAGCAAAAATGGTGAGGGTGGGTTTCTACTAGATGATCTTCATAACCATTGTCTTTTCCAGCCAGCAAGCATTAGGTAATAGTTCTTTCCCATCTCTCTCTCTCTCTCTCAAAGCAAAACGGTTTTTACCAAAGCCCTTTATTTTTTTTCAGCAAGCTCCATGACTACCATTTTCTCCGATCGACGAGCATCCATGCTTCCAGATAGATACTTCATCTCCCTCCCTCTCTCTCTCTCTCTCCCTCTTTCTTTCTCTCTCTCTCAAAGTAAAACCCTATTTTTTCCTTTAAAAATCCATCGACTTCAACTTCAAATCAAAATAGGAAAATCAATTGGATTTTTTTATAGATTGAAGAGGATGGTAGAGATCGAATCTATTTTTTGTAGGATTTTTATCGAATCGGATATTATCGGATATTCAATATGATTTTCAATTTCAAATTCGAATCTTGATTAGTGATATCTGATCGGATTTGAATTTGAATTCAGATATTACTATTTTTTTCGGATTCAAATTCAAATATATCACTATCTGATCGGATACCTATCCCTTGATAGCCCTGCTAGTAGATCTTCAAACAACCCTATCAGTAGTCTTTGGTAAGTTGCTCCAACATTCTTCAGTTTGAATGACATAAACTTATAATAATATAATCCCTACTCTATGATGAATGTTATCTTCTCCTGATCTTTCTCACTGAGTTGTATTTGGTTATACCTTGACTAACCATCAATAAAAGACAATCTCTCATTCCCTACCATTGCATCTACTAGTTGGTCGGTGTGAGGCGTTGGGAAGCTATCCTTTGGGTAAGCCTTGCTTACATTACTAAAATCTATACAGACTTTGACCTTTTCATTCTTTTTAGGCATTGCCACGATGTTCACTATCTACTCCGGTAACTGAACTTTTCTAATCAATTTGTTGACTTCATCATTAACTGCATCTCTGAACTGAGATGTTAACCTCCTTGGCTTTTGCTTTACTGGTTTCACTTTGTCTGACACATTTAGATGATGACTTATACCTTTTGGACTAATCCTTGGCATGTCTTGCATCAACCATATAAAAACATCCTTGTTTCTCCTCAGGCAACCCACCAACTCCTTCTTTTCCTACTCCCCCAACTCAGATCCTACTCCTATTTGTTTCCCATCTTCGATTTCTACCATTTGCTCATCATCTAGGCTAAAGGCCCACTCTCCTCCGCCAGCTCCTACTATTATTGCAATTGGGTATTTTCTAGCTGGATATGATTCCTTTGTTGATAGTACAAGTCTAGCATTTTGCCTGATTTCCCCAGATATCCCACATCCCATATGTTGGAAATCGCAAAACTTGGTAGAAAGTTGAAGGGATTGCTTTCATTTCATAAGTTTACCAGTTTCCCAGAATAGTATTGTAGGGAGATAAAACGTCTACTACTGTAAACCTCATCGTCAATGTGATCGGCTCTACCTATACTAGCAGGACTATTTCCCCTTATGGCTAATTTGAAGCTCTATCAAACTCGATCAGCGGTGCCCCAGCTGGGCTAAGCATGTTCCTTGCCAATCCCATCTTCTTAAAAGCAGACAAGTATAGGATGTCCACCGAGCTTCCACTATCGATTAATATCCTTTTCAAGGTAAAAAGTTTCAACCTTGAGAGTTATTACAAGTGCATCATAGTGAGGGTAGACCGCTCCCTCCAAGTCTTTTTCTGAAGAGGTTACTGTCTGCTCGCCTTTTTTACCCTCCCTTTTGTTGGTCTACTTCGAATAGAGTAGACATGCTTCATGTATTCTGCTTTCCTAGTCTTCACTTTCCTTTCCAGGCTAGCTTTTTTTTTCATCCTGTCTCAATACAATATGGATAACTGCCGTTCTGTCACACCATTATCCTTTTGGCTAAAGATTTCATTATTTTTCCTTGTTTTGCCTTTGTAGCCTCCTCTCAATTCTAGTTTTCCCTTCAAAGTCTCTTAAGAAACCCTGTTCAAATAAACTCTGGAGGAAACCTCTTAGTGCTTGGCACTTGTTAGTTCTATGAACTCTGACCTTGTGATACACACAATAATCTTCCTCCAGCCTAATCTGCGCAACTGAAAGCGCTCATGACCATTTGGTGAAGTCTTTGAGGTTCTTTGTTGGATTCATCCTCATATTGAGTAAGGTATCAACGTCCACTCCCATTTTCTTGTTGCATATGTACTGTTTGATGAATGTTGAGTAGAGTTCTTCAAAAGATGTTATGGTTCCGGTAGGAATCCTATGGAAGCAGATCAGCATGTTCCTTTGCAAGCTAGTAATGAATAGTCTACACATCAGAGCTTTGTTGTTCTCTCACAGAGTCAGAAGCTGTCTGAAGTGGTACAAATATTCTACTGGGTCCTTCATTCCAATAAATGGTGTGAATCTTGGGGCAATGAACTTCTTTGAAATTTCTGTTGCCAGATTTCTAGAGTGAATGGCGACCCCTGAATACATATGATGGCATGTACTACAACCATTCCCATTTCATCAATCCTTATGACATATTTTTATTTTCTTATCAGGTCCCTAACCTCCTCTTTGGTTAAAGGTGTAGGGTTAATTGGAAGTCTTGCATGGTCTGCGTGGTTTGTTGCCTCACACGTACAACTAGATCTGTATCTCGATTCGATTCACACTGCGCATGGGTAGGTCTCGAACCGTTGTTGTCCAACGAGACATTATCACCATCTTTAACTTCATCTCCTCATATCATTTCCTCATCTCCTTCATCTGAAAGGCCAATGGGTCCTTAACGTTTGTTGGAGGAATGGTGGGAGGTGGTTGAGGTTGACTGGTACCGAAACACACTGGTCTCACCATCTTAGAAAACTTCAATCTATCAAGGAAAAATAGATAGAAATGAAGATTCAAACAACGTAGTGCATTTTTCCCATGAATGGCATTAAAGATGTAGAAGCAATTTTGTGTTACCTCTAACAACTTAGCCTCCTTTTGTTTGTCTCCTGTCTCCTCCATCTTGTGATAGTGATATAGGTGTGGTACCTGCCAAAAAATCTCCAATGATAAAGTCAGTTATGTAACTTCGTTAATCAGTAATGGACTATCTGATATTTCGAATCCCCTCTCTTCTAAGTCTCCTCTTCTATTTATAGCTCTCTCTAAGAGATCTCTCCAAATAAGAAATCTCCTTGAGATCCTTGATTTTCCGGGATCTCCAGTAGAGATTCCTTATCTTTAGAAGAGGATATAGAGAAGGAAAAGATTATTTGGACTCCGTTATCAACTCCTTTGATTCTTGGGATCTTCCTTGAAAATATGGGATTTGAGTTGATTCGGAGTCCACTTAGAAGTCTACTCTACTCGATTTTTACCGGGTAGAGCTGACTTTCGAGCTCTGCCCTTTAGACGAGTTGGGTGCCCTGGGTACCACTTGGGAGGAAATTAATTAGTTATGGCCTCCTACTAGTATAATATCTAGACACATATAGGGTCTAGATACTTTACTGAATTAACGCTCTACAATCATAAATGCCCAAATCGTCGTCAGATCCCACCATCAACAATCACCTTCATCCTACATCTCTTGGAATCTCTCCCAACTGTCTCTAGAGCAAGAGTTTTTTACTTTCCCAAAACTAATATTCAACAAGAATAATGATGCACGTGGTTGGATACGCAGCTGACATGGGCATTTTTTTCTTGTGTATCCCTATGAAAAAGATCTATGGTTATGTGCCTTTGCCAAGTCTGCCACATACCCAACTGCATACCAAAACCGCATGCATTCATCATGACTCATTCAACAACTTTCTAGTGCTTTGGAAACCACATACATATTTTTTTTCCTTAATCATCTTTTTGTTTGGTTATTTGTTTGGTTGAGAAAATCTCCCCATCACCATGGATTGTATACTTGTACATGTGGGGCCTCACTTTTCTTTCCAAATCCAAGTTGAATTTAACTCGCAACTGAGCCTCTTTCTGTAGATGGTTTAAAGTGGTGGCCTTTTTCTCCAACCCACTTCCACCTCAATCTAAAAGCTCATAGTACTCTACTTAAGGCCCAATATATCGTTTCACGTGGTTGTTGGTATCCAATCCATTAATTATAGTCCAAACTCCTTCATTTCACCCAATTAATTCTACATATTGCACCCATAGTCTTAGGATTAGTGGGCCCATGCCCAATTCATTTTCTCTATATAAAGTGTGAAGTTTTCCCACCGTTCCGTTGACCATTGCTATGGGTATCACATTGAGCCCAAAACCCATTGGCTCTAAATGAGCCCAAGCCCATAACAAGACCTAAAAGAGCTCAGATTTGGCTCCAACCTTATTGGTTGAGACTAACTTGATCAATTTCCCTAATTGAGCCTCTGAATCATTCGTGATCGAGCTAAAGTTGACCTATTGCCAATATTCATCTCATTTCAGTGTTGCCAAAATTAATCATGGCCCTAGAGGCCCATTTGAATTGAGTGAAATGCTCCTCGTCTCTTACACACTTAGGCATATCGTTCATCTTCTCTCTTAAAATAATAAAAAATACCTCTTCCTCTCAATCAAGGGCTCGTAATTGACAACTGGATTCGTTAACAAATCGGTGGTGATCTCCAACACCTACAGTCGAATGCATTGATATTATGTAATAAAGTGCACATTCCTTTTTCTAGGGAACATTATATTACTGGAGGATGTTAGAGTAATAATTATGTCGTAATATACACATTGAGATGCAGTAGATCATTTTTAGGATTAGAGCAAGTGGTTAGTCAATTGATTTACTACATGTGCTTGTATTCTCTATTTAATAAGAATCTACCGCAAATCAAGATAATCCGAGAATTTCATTTTATCTCAAAGTCTCTTAGTTGTTCAGTAGTTTTGAAAGTCTTTTCAGAATCGTTCATGGATCATGAATTGGGTTTGGTATCTTAGAAATCAGAGTGTGATAGTTCTAATAGATTTTTTGTTCAGAGACTTCCTCCTCACAATGCTCACAAGCTCTCCACCATGTTCCACATCAAGCCTAACAAAGGTAGTTTTGTTAATTGGGGATGCCATTCAATACATGCAAGCTCATGTGATTGATGGATCCTAGATCCTATGAGCAAAAGTTTATAGACAAATGCCCTTTCCCGAAAAAATAAAAAATGGAAGGAGAACATTCTCAGTAAAGAAACTAAAAGGATTCATGTGCAAAAGCACATGAATCATAAGGGCCTATCAAGCTATCCAAGTCCTAAAGGGTAGGTGGAACCCCCCGTGGAGTGTTCTTCACGTGGTTCTTGATATAAGGAACTTGCTTCACAGATTCAGCGAAGTTTCCTTCTCCCACGTCTTTAGAGAGGACCTTGTATCTGTTATTTACCAGGATGCCTGTGGTATCTTGTTCCTTCGGTTGTAGTTTGTCTGGGTCTGCCTTAACCCTGTTGACCTTTCAAAAAATAAAGAATCATAAGGGCCTATTTGTAATTTAAAATATTAATTGAAGGGTTCTAAAGATTATTGCCTAAAAGGATAGGTTGTAATTTTGAAAACTGAAGAGTTGGATTGCAATTTTCTTTCTTTTGGACCAATTTTCTTGTAAAAGTGATGGCATTCGTGGGATCCAAATTTTGGCATCGAAATGCAAACTTAAGTTTCCTAGAATTCCTACAATAAAAAATTAGGAAAAAACAGAAGAGGCTAGTCCATTGTCAACTTCTTTGTTTTGCGGGGAAATTGAGAAACACATTCTTATTCCCAAGACATATTTCCCAAAGGACTTTCTGCTCCTTATTTGGGTTGGTCATTAAGCGCTTCTTAAAAGGAATATCTTTAAAATAAAAGATTAAAAAACTAAAATTTCAAATTTATTAGAACTTTAGTCAAACAAATTACCTGTATTTGTTTGTAGGGATAAAGATTAAAGAAAAACACAAGGAGCTGAACGAGTTTGTTTCCAAGAAGCCATGTAAATAGGTCCAATCAAATAGGACAAACAACCTTGTGATCGTTGTCGAGGTAATACTTTGAGTCCTTCGCCGTACGTTGGTTTAACATATATAAATATAAGCGTGTGAGGCCCACATTGCAACTATGCGTATGCATGCCATGGTATATATTAAAACCGAGGCCTCGAAGTTTCACTTATTATTACCAAAGAAGAAGAAGAAGAAGAAGAGATAAAGATGGAATTCAGATGTTTGTGCACAATAATATTGCTTTTGTCGGGAGTCTCTAATGTGTTGGGCACTAGTGGAGGAGTCTTCAATGTGCAGCACAAATTTGCAGGTAGGGAGCTGTCTCTAAGTGCGCTCAATGAGCATGATAGTCTCCGCCATGGTCGGATGCTGTCTGGGGTAGATATTCCCTTAGGTGGAAATGGCCTTGCTACTGAAACTGGGTTTGTTCCTTGTTCATTAATTAAGAATTTTTTATTTTTTCTTTCTAATTTTTTTAGTCAGACTTTGAAACTTAAGAACAAGTTGATTGGATTTCATTAAATTTCAAACATGTGAGGATAGGCGACTCGTGACAAAGAACTAATTATGGAGAAAACATATCATCCCACCCTATTAAATACAAAATCTAATAGTCGAGATTTATCCTTAAGATAAGTATTTCCAAGATGTGCGTTATAGGGATACATATAAATCTTATTGAATCTAGTGTTTTCATGGTTAGGATCATTTGTTTTCTCATGAGTCATTTTTCATGTGACTCAAAACTTGACCCTAAATCAATTTGACTTGCGAGTGTAAAAGGTGAGTCGAGTTCACCCTTCTCATTAAACAAATATTAATCCATGATCTTTGTGGAGGTCGATTTTGTGATAGATTTGCCTCGATCACAATTTCGACATTCCATCCACAAAATAATAATAGAAACATGAATACAATAAGGAAGATAGATTTTTTACGTGGTTCGGCAAACGTGCTTACGTCCACGGGCTCAAGAAACTGTTTCACTATAGATCTCATGGTTTCATAGTCTCCTCTTCCTCTTTCTCTATCTTCTTCTCTCATATCTTATCTTCCCCCCCTCCCCTCCCTCCCTATATTTTTTTTCTCTTTACAATGACCTCCAAGCCTTTAAATAGAAAAATCCTTAGAAGAGTCTTATTCCTAATTAGGTTAC
Organism: Akebia trifoliata; assembly: GCF_017979445.1. Taxonomy (NCBI): domain Eukaryota; kingdom Viridiplantae; phylum Streptophyta; class Magnoliopsida; order Ranunculales; family Lardizabalaceae; genus Akebia; species Akebia trifoliata. The sequence continues at coordinate 7,803,630 of NC_141390.1, forward strand.
AATTTATTACATTGCCCCTATCCAAATTAATAATTACATAACAAAAGGGAAGAATCATCTTCAAATGATGCCATATATCTGCCTCGTGATGCATGTTGATGGCGGAGATGAATGATCCAAATGAGAGATAATTTTATCCCTCCACAATTTTCTCAGAAGGACAACTTGAATCACCAATAATTTATTTAATCCTATTGGTGATTCAAATTAAGCCCATCTTCACCTCCATTAACTTCAAATCCTTTGCTTGCTTAGCAACAAAAAAAAACCCAAGATAGTTAATAACTATCATTTTAATGGGTGTGATATTGTGCGTCTAATAGTGTTGGATGCTATAATTTGTATGTTTGGAAAATGTCCAATACTGTTGAATGAGAATTCAATCGCTTGGAAATGAGAGTAATCTTATCGTTTAAAAAATAAATATTTTGTGAACGTATAATTTCTAGGATGAAGTTGAAAAAGTAAGGTTTGAAGAGATTTGTACAATGAAGTTTCGAGCCTTACCTTCAACTTATAATAAAAAGCCCTTTATTTTTGTTCCCAAAACCAATTATCTTCATCTCTTGGTAAATTTTTTTTACATGTCTTCAACCTTAAGATTCTTTCTACTTGAACCTTCAAATTTAAAAAAGATACAATCTTTAAAGCAAGAAATGATAGAATTTTGGATTAAAATGTCAAGAATTTCTAAAGGGATTAAGATGAGATTGAATGGATTAAAATAAATTATATTAGAGGTTGAAAAGTTTGGAGGCCACTTGTTTTGGGGAAAAAATTCAAGACATTTTTTTGGTTATAAGGGATTGAGATCATTTTTCATTTGTTTATAAGAGAAGGTTAGCATCAACGAGCACCTCATCAGCTGGAAATTATAAGTCCCATGATTTTGGTGATTACATGTATTAATTATGATTTTGGTGAATATTTGAGATATTTCTATGTTTTCAAATAATTGACGGCATACCCTATGCCTTGACCCCAATCAAGGTTTTAAAAGTTTTATGAGATCAAAGTAATTGACTAGTTCAATATTTTGAGAACACCCGTCAAAATAATGAATGCTTAGCTGAGTCAATTGGGTTTTATATATATATATATATATATATATATAATATATATTATTATTTTTAATAAAAAATATATAAATTTTTTTTAAATTGAGAATCTACTATACAAGAGAACAAAATATAATTACTAGAAGGTACATGTATTTGAAGGGTTTATTTATCATTTAAAACTTAATTAAGGAAGATTACATGGATATTTTATAATTTTAAAAGTTAACTAACATGATTTTAGGGACGTGTGATTGCAGTTCTCTTTATTTTTTACTAAAATGACCTTTGATTATATTAATTTTAAATGATAATATGGGGGGTTTTTGGTGTCAAACCACTTCTAATCCGCCTTCCCTCATTATAACAGTAAAAGTATTAGTATTTGTGCTGGAAAAAGAAATGAGATATTAGGTTTTAAAACCACTTTCCCAATCTTCTTTGGCATTATGTTGAAATTTGTAGTAACAAATTTGTGCACATTTTTTTTGGTTGATTGTTATAGGCTTTACTATGGTAAAATCGGGATCGGGTCTCCTCCAAAAGACTACTATGTTCATGTGGATACTGGAAGTGACATTTTCTGGGTCAATTGCATCGAATGCACTCAGTGCCCCAAGAAAAGTGGTATCAAAGATGTACGTTTCTTCTATTATATTTTATTATTACTAAACAACCCATTCAGTAAAATCTTAATTTCTTAATGCCCTAATTGAACTCAATCATCAAGATTGGTGAACCATTCAAATTGTCAATCTCGACAATTTGAAAGGTCGATCTTGATGATTCATGTTGAAACTTCGACATTGACAATAGTAACAAGGTACATTTTAAATTGTTGATCTTGATGATTCATATTCAAATGATAAGATCAACGACTTACAATGGATCACAATGGTTGTAAAAAGTCAATCTCAACAATTGAAAAAAGATTGATCTTAGTGATTTGAATTTTCAATTTTGATAATTTGAATCATTAATCTCACCAATTAAAAGGGTGGCTGTCGTCAACTTTATTACGTTACGGGATATTGCATAGTAGCATTAGTGTCACAATCACTGTAATTATATCCATATTGTATCAAAGATGATGATGAATGATATATGTTGTTATATGTGGACAGATAAAACTTACACTATATGATCCACACAGCTCTGGGACTGCAAGTATGGTTAGTTGTGAAGATGATTTTTGCTTAGCAATAAGTGAAGGACCCATTCCAGGTTGTGCCACAGGTATGCAATGTGCATACCGGATGGCGTATGGAGATGGAAGCTCAACCACTGGATACTTTGTGAAAGATGTTATTCAGTACAACAGAGTAACTGGAAATCTCCAAACCACTTCAGAAAACTCCAGTGTCATATTTGGGTGAGTCAATTGAAGTCCCATGCCAAATAATTTCTTCCCCTCAAATTCAAATTCAAGAACGATGCCGATATTGTATGTATTTCGCACATTGTCTCGTTAGACAACTGAGATGATTTGGATGATATTTTGAAAATCTCGGCCGACATAATTGGGATTTTAAATTTTTTTTATAATTTAAATATTTATTATTTCATTAAAATCTATATAATATAACACAACTGCTGTCTTCCCCCGATGTTGTACAGTGCCTTGACATGAGATTTTAAATCTTGTGTGATTTTTTTTGTTCTTAATATGTTTTTATTACAAGTTACATAATAAAGTGGTTAATTATTTTAATATATGGGATATGTATATATATAGGTGTGGTGTTCAACAAACTGGGAATCTTATCCAACCAAATTTAGCACTCGATGGATTACTTGGTTTTGGACAAGCAGAGACGTCCATGATTTCACAGTTAGCTTCAACTGGAAAAGTGAAGAAAATGTTTGCTCATTGCTTAGATAGTGTCAAAGGAGGTGGAATCTTTGCTATGGGTAATGTGGTGGAGCCCAAAGTACAAACAACTCCATTGGTACCAGATCAGTAAGTCATGTTCTCCATCCTTAATATTTTTTTGCATTAGGTTTTTTTTTTTGTTTTTTTGCTATAACAGATCCACACAATGTGAAAAAAGCCCAAATTTGACGGCCTTGGGCCATCAAATTTCATAAAATTCGATGGACCAAGAGGTCGAATTTTTCATTATCAAATTTTTTTTCAACAGGCCGAAATTATCAAATTAATGAAGGATGGGAGAAATTCGACAGCTCTAAGCCATCAAATCTGGAAACATCAAGAATTTTGACGGTCCTAGACCGTCAAAATTCAGTTTCTAAAATTCATGGGCCTTGGCCCATCAGTTTTTTCTGTCGAATTTCCTAGTTTTCACGTTGTGCCACCCATTTATTAAAGAAGAAAAAATTACACCTGAGTATAATTACATGTTATGTCATCTTATAATATTCTCATTAGGTCTTGTGGGATAGTATATACTTCCATCCACAATGATGGATAATTGTCTATATATATATCAAAAGAACCCTAAGCACAAAGAATACTAATCTGACATGGTTTGTGTTCATTAAAATTGTTGGACTTTTCTAAGCCGCAACCTATGGTTGAGGCCCTTCAACATGACCATTAGGATTTGAGGAAAAATGTAGATTTCCTAGAGATTAGTTCCAATCATCTAGGGATTAATACATTTTTCTTCTAGGGATACATTTTTCTTGGGAATTTCTAACATCCAAACAGTCATGTTGATGGGGAGCCTCAATCCGTGGGTTGAGGCTAGCATTTTCCAAGATTGTCCTATAAATTCAATCTTCAGTATTGCAGGCTCTAATCAACTTATAATCAATTATGTAAATACATCTTATTAGTACTTTTTATTTGGTAAAGAGATGTGATTTTGAAATCAACAACAAGAAAAGAGTAGAATAAGACTTAAAACTTCAAAATGGAGTGAGGTTTAAAAATCTCAAGTCCTAAAGGGGTTGGCACACTGCTATGAATCTTTATCCCAATGCGAACATCTATGACTAGGATATTTACGTTATGGCCTCTATAGGAGGGGCGAAGGATGAATGAATTTGTTTCACTCCCTACAACACATGTGCTAATCCTTTGAACCGGCAACAAAGTCCTTAATTTCCTTTCTATTCCTTTAATTGAAATTGGCAAATATTGTTTGTTTTTTAAATTCAAATGTGATTTTTATTCTCAACTTTGTTTTTCTACTTCACCTACTAAATGTTCTTATTTAAGGTTTTTGTTTTCTTTTCTCTAATCAAGTAAAATCATGGGTTATGTACTTTTCACATTCATTGATTAATCATTTTCTCTTAGGCCACATTACAATGTCAATATGGAGGCAATTGAGGTTGGTGGGGCTATTTTACAACTTCCAAGTGATGCATTTGAGACTGGAGATGGGAAGGGGACGATAATCGATAGTGGTACAACCTTGGTTTATTTACCAGATGAGATTTATCAGCCATTGATAAATAAGGTATGAGATATTTCGGAAAGCTTTTACGATTAATATTTTTCTTATAGAAAAATTCTTATTTTTCTTCTTCTTTTCTTGGCATATTTTTATTAGATAATGTCTAACCACTCTGATCTGAACGTATATAAAGTTGAGGAGATATTTTCATGCTTTAAGTACAATGGAAGGTATTGTTAATTTCTTGATCGACCAAATCAACTCTTTTGTGGTTACATTGTTTATGATGTGTTAAATTTCAAATGCTTTTATGCATATTTATTCATGCTTTAGATTTGACTTAATTTAGAGGAAATATTTGGCATCAAGAGTTCCATGTACAACATATGTTTTGATGTAAACTAGTTCCCACAAGAGAGTGAACTTCATTATTTTTAGTCCAATGGATAAGGGGAATATAATGATCCATCCCCTCACCAATTCCCTATTATGCTCAATAATATTTGTGAATATATCTCCAAGGATTGTAGTTCTTAACTCTCTCATTTTCTGCATTTGGGAAGAGTCTTTATCCCTATTTTGGTTAGTACCGATACGAGGGATGTGTATCCATATATCCCTACATGGCACACACACACACACACACACTCTCTCTCTCCATTGGACACTCGGATAATGAATTATACCCCAAGCTTGGATCTGAACAATTCAATAGTTTTAGATCACATCTCTTGCATGCCATTAATTCCTATGTAAAAAAAAGTCCCAATAAACTTCATACAATAGATAATAAGACTACCACCCTTGTTCTTGCATGTGAACCCATTACATTATAACCCAACAAAAATCCTAGACCGCTCCTCCTATCGTAAATTTAAATACTTAACAAGAAATTGATCCAAGTCATCTAGTACATGTGGTAAACTCACCTCTGTATCGTTATTCAATTGTGAAATTATACCTTAAATCTCCTTTGTGAGGCTCAAAACTTTACCCTCCAAAGATGTAGATGGTTTGGTCCTGCATTCGAACAACGATATGAAGAATATGGGTTTTATACCTCTTAACTTTAAACCCTGACCTTATTATCCTCTCTTGTTCTTTCATCTCACCGATCACATTTCTTTCCATAAGATCACTGATTTGGACTCGGTGGCATCCGCCCCTCGACAATTGAGAAACAATTTCTACATAGGGATTGATTTATACAAATCAACATTTTCAGATTATTCACCTCCTACAAAAAAGACTTTTGATATCACTTTTTAAATGATGTCTATTCTTCGGATGAGAAAGCATGTGTAAAAGGGGTTTTAGACATTTGTCTTTACAAAACCGATGTCTCAACTCCAAAATAACTGATGTCTAAAGTCCCATCACATTTGGGGCAATCCCTCCACCCTCAAAAACTGCACTTTAGATTTCATTTTTTTTTTTCCAAAAATGATATCTATTTTTTTTAAAAAAAAAGTGATGTCTAAAGTCTTTTTTGTAGTAGTATATGTGTCTCTTGCACGTCAGGCCTAGTAAATATCTCACTAACCAGATTTCTGCAACAATAACCTTGAACTAGTTTTCTGCCTATAGTCAGACTGAAAATCATGAAAGCTAAAGAATGTTCAACCTCCGCTGCATATTTTATTTCATGTTTTGGTCTCATTATGTAGTTTACATGTGATCCCCAATTCATTTAAGAGTGATACAAAATTTCTTTCTATGCCACTTGTGTTTTTCTTGAGTGTATTAGCTTGTTTAATTGAGGGACCTACTAGGACTCATGAGGAAGTCTGACTCGAGTTTCACCGGGGATTCACTCAAGTGTTGCAAGGATGCTATGTGTACAGTGTCTTTTAAAGACCATTTTTACATATCCCCTATTCTTGGCTTTTTAGCACTTGTTATAGGTTTATTCATTGATCCACTTTTATTAAGAATGCCCACTTATCCAATTTGACGTTCTATATTTCCAGACTTCATAAGCTATATATTCTCATGAATTTATTCTATGTTCTTAAAGCAACAGTGACCAAAAATGTCTTAATAACGATCGATACACTGTTTTCTATTATTATTGCAGTGTGGATGATGGATTTCCGACTGTTACTTTACAGTTTGAGAATTCACTTTCATTGACAGTTTATCCTCACGAGTATCTTGTCCAACTCCATGTAAGTAAATTGTATTACAAAATTTCTACGTAAGTCTTCATTGATTACACTTCTTTTATAATCCATTAACATGTTTTATCTTTGTTTGAGGTGCTTTGCATTTACCATACCACACATTGATTGTAGTAATACTAGTAGTAGTGTTATTGAAACTTTAAATTAACTTCAGACCATAATTCACAAAATTATGATTGTAATTTAGTTTTTTTTCATCAAAATTTAATTTGTGTACCATTTCAATTACTAGTTCCGAAGATGTTTAGTTCAAGTATGTTCTTTTTTTTTTGTGATAAATAATTATAATTTCTTTTATAGACTATTCAATGGAAGAACACGATTCATTCAATTAACCCCAAATTTTTTAGATAAGTCTTCCATGATGATTAGCATTTCGTGGTGTTTGGAAAAGAGCATCCTTGAGTCAAGTCCCCAATGTGATCTAAACTCCTGATGGTGCAACCTAAGTTTAAAAAAAACCTTCTACCCTAGGTTCTGTTGCTATTCTAGATCATCAATATCACTCCCGCTCCTATTTGTTAAAATAATTCAATATCACTGCCCTCAATGTAGATCCGCCTCTGCACAGAAGTCATTATTCCCAATTATTGGGGTCCGTAACATGAATACCATTTTTCCATTTAACTTTATCATTAACTGTAAGAACCCAAAATTACAATAGCACTGAACACATACTAGTCTCATCTATACAAGTAAAAGCACATATAGTCCTAGAGTGGAATATATTGTGCAATTGATCATATAATGGCCTATGACAATTAATATCGTTTAACTGATGTTTTATGATTTTAGTGTTGTACTTAATGCTTCAGTCGCATCTTTACAGGGAAATGAATGGTGTATTGGATGGCAAAATACTGGACTATCTGCGGATTTGAAGGGCATTATTATTTTGGGAGGTATCTATCTATCAACGATATTATGAAATTGTCATTTTCTTAATGTCTGATAACTATTAATTAAGATTACAAGCATCATGGGAAATATCTTTTTTTTCTTTTTTTTTTTTTTAATTCATAAACTTTCAATTGAGAAGTTGTGAGTGAATTATTCGACAATATCTGTAGTTGATGCTTCTTAAAGCATGATTTAGGTTTGTTGGTTTACTTGTCAGAGATTGCCCTTTAGCTAAGTTGATGTGTTAAGACTAAAAAGGCATTGCCTTAGCTATTTCCACAGTACATTCCTATAGTATTTTTGAGCCCATCGATGAATGAATCCACCTTCCCTTTCAAGTACGTAGTTGACCCATTCTACTTATGATGCTAAATTTTTATGTGAATCACATAAGGCTGCTTATAGCTATATCATCCATGGTAATTTGAGAGAACAAAAAATGTAAATTTGAAAATTTATTTATTTTCTTTTAATCAGTTATTTATATTTCTACATTTGCCATGCAGATTTAGTGATATCAAATAAGTTGGTTGTGTACGATCTAGAGAAGCAGGTCATTGGATGGACCAATTACAACTGTGAGTAAACATGTTTCTTTCCATGACTAATTCTAGGTTGCTTTATTTTATCAGTATAGTCAACATATGTTGTCACAATCTTTCAGTAGTCATTTAGTACGAAATCTCCCCCTCCACTCTCTTCTTATATCTGGATCCCTCGAAATAATAGTCCTAGTTATTAATATAGTAAATATATATATATATAGATGTTAGTTGAATTTCTCCAATCAATTAATATCTAGAATTTTAAATACATCAATTAAATGATTTCTTTTTTCTTTTGTATATAATGTTGCATATAGGAAACTGTCAAAAATATGACATATGGTCTGAAAATAATGTGGGAGTTGGTTTGAATTCTATATCTTTGTGTTCCAAAATTGAAATTGTTTATTTTATAATGGACATTAATTAAGACAATGGATGTGGTTATGAACACACTTAAACTAATAGAGGACATAGCTTTAGACATGATACATTTACTATACCAAATATTAACATAATTTCATGGGATAATTCAAACTTGTTATACTAAACAATCACAATCATATTGAAAATGTATTTCAGTTACTAAATTTCTTAATGTCCCATCACCTCACTTTCAATCGTTGAGATCCACAATTTAAATCTTGATCTCAATAATTTTAGTTCACCTTTTTATAGGGGTGAGGGGGAAAATTAAGAAAGAAAAACTTCTACTAATAGGGTTGTTCAGATATCACCTAAAAACTCAAGATGCATTTAGAAACACGTCCTCCCCCCCACCCCAGGTCTAGTCATTAATTTTCCCAAAATAAATTTATTGACATTTTAGGTGTAGATTGCATTGTGAGGAAGTCATAGATTTTGTGTTGACCCACGGTTGATTGATTTCAGGTTCTTCAACTGTTGGAGTGCAAGATGAAAATTCTGGAGCGGTGTATCTAGTAGCTGCCCATGATCTTTCTTCTTCTTCTTCTCCTTCTACTGCTGCTCACAATCTGAACATCGGAGGAAGAGTCGTAATGTTACTGCTGCTAACCACAATGCTGCAGATTTTGATGTATTGAACCATTACAACTAATGGGTTCTAGACCATCTGATTTTGTTGCATAATTTGAAATTATTATAAGATCCTAGTGGATCATATTAATAAAAATATAAAATAAAGGAGATTAGTGGGAGAATATCACTGATTATAGATTGTTGGATCTCCAAAACTTACTGAGCCAATTTTATTAATCCTCAAACTTGTCAGTCTTTGGCTAAGAAATATGACTAGAAATAATAATAGAACTCTAATACCATAATATTCTAATTAAACTCAAACATTTAATGATAATAAACATATCCTATTCGAAATTATATTTGTAATTGAAAAAAAATCTACTAAAAAGTAGGTAGTGTTGAGTTTAGTCCCACATCGGCCACTCAATTGCCTTGTCTCTCTCCTTATAAGCGCTAGGGCCTCTCCACTCATTGCCAAATGGTTTTGAGTTGGACCCAAAATTTATCATAATATAAGAGCTGGCCTTTCTCTCCTCCATGTCCCTGAGTTTGTATCGGTATCTCCACGTGTGGGTGTATTGAGTTTAGTCCTATATTGGACACTCATTGCCTTGTCTCTCTCCTTATAAGCTCCCGAGTCTCTCCACTCATTGCCAATTGGTTTTGAGTTGGACCCCCAAATTTATTAGGTAGAAAGGTAAGGATTGTATCATTCCAGCTAGGGGTACAACTTGGTTTGGTTCTGATTGAGAGTCAAACCGATGGCTTTGGGCACGTTTGGGAACAATTTGTGGTTCAGTTCTAAGCTAAGAAAATGGAAAATTGAATAATTCAGTTTGGTTCTCGGTTTAAGACTTGTATATGATTGAACCAAACTCTTAACGACTTATTACTTTTTAGGAGTTTCGACATAAATTGATGACTTTTTCTTAGGATAGATTACAGGACAATTCTTCTTAAGTGATGGGACGCTCTACAAACGATCACACCACGAGGTTCTCCTTTGATATGTAGTTGGGAAAGAAGTCAAACGTCTCATAGATGTTGTCCACGAAAGGGTCTACAATCCTCACATGAATGGGCACATGTTAGCATGAAAGATTATGAGGATGGATTAATACTGGTTCATAATGGAAAGTGATTGTTTCTAGCACGTCAAGAAATGTCATTTATATCAAATTTACGCCAAAAAGATTAATGCACCACCAAACGAACTCCACAACATGACGTTACCATGACCTTTCTCACTCTGGGGTATGAATGTCATTAGTCCAATCAATCCCAAAGCTTTAAATAGTTATAGATTCATCTCGGTTGCTATCGACTACTTCACTAAGTGGGTGGAAGGCTTGTCTTACTCAAATGTTACGAAATGGCAAGTTATTAGATTTTTGAAAAGAAATATCATCTACAGATATGGCTCACCCAGCGCCATTATATCAAATAACGCTCTCAACATGAATAACAAAGATATAAAGAAGTTATGTGAACATTTTCAGATAAAGCGCTATAAATCAATGGCTCACAGACCGAAGATGAATAGAGCAGTGGAAGTAGCTGGTAAGAACATCAAGTGAATCATTGAGAAAATGACAGTAACCTACAAAGATTGGCATGAAATGTTACCATTCAATTTTCATGCCTACAAAACCTCTACTAGGGCAACACCATTCTCCCTCATCCATGGGATGGAGGCAGTCCTTCCACTTGAAGTAGAAACTGCTTCTCTTAGAGTCTTTATAGAAGTAGAATTGGAAGAGGTTGAATAGGTCAAGGCACGGTACGTCCAGCTGAACTTAATTGAAGAGAAAAAACTCGTTGCAATATGTTGTAGACAGTTATATAAAAAATGAATTGCATGAACTTACAACAAGAAGATTAGGCCAAAAGAATTTCAACAGGGAGATCTAGTTCTGAAAAAGATTCTCCTGATCCAAGAAGATCCAAGAAACAAGTTCAAGTCAAACTACGAAGGTCTATTCGTGGTGCAGAAGGTGATGTCAAGTTGTATGCTAATCCTCATAGAGATGGATGGTGAAGTATTTCCTAAGCCACTAAATTCTAACACGGTTAAGAAATTATGTTGATATAATACCTAAAAGGAATAGGGATCATTTTTCATTTTTCCAATCATTTTAGCAGAATATCCCTTAGTCAAATCCCTTAGAACCTAATCATTTCTTTGACAACCTAAAATTGGGGCAAATAAGTAAACATACTGGGGCAAACAGGTAAAAATACTAGGGCAAGCTAGATAAAAATACTAAGGCAATTTAGAGGAATAGTTAGGTTTTTTTTCAATTAAAGAAAAGTGAGAAAAAAAAAAAAAATAATAATAATAATAAAAAGAAACTAAATTTCAATTAACTCCTGGCCCGCATGAAGATAAATTATGAATGGCTAAAATACAAAAAAAAAAAAAAAATAGAATTTTCAATCTTGGGCTCAACTTGCATCTCTAAAGTCAAGAGAAAGTCAGGAGGATAACATCAGTAAGAGTTCTAACAAAACAGAAGTTTTAGGATAGTAATAAGGGCACCCCCACTTCATACGTATTATATTTATTTTGAAACTTTTATCCTTTTTTTCTTCAACTTAGTCATAGCTTACATTACAACATAATAAAAATCTTTTTCGATTAGTTAATCAAAGAAAATATCTTAAAATCAGTAGGTTGGTGATAATGAAATTTAGACTACATTTTGACAAAAAAAAAAAAAAAAAAATAGATATCAGCAATAAGGACACATTGATCTCGTGTCTGCATCTTGGATCCAAGTCACAAGAGTCGCTTGAAGATGCGAAAGGGGGGATCAAATTGGATATTTGAAAGTAGACACAACTACTTGATCAGAAACAAGATTGAACTATCAAAAGAGTAGTTGCAAAGTAGTCTATGATCTACTAATTCAACTTGAATCACCAAATCACTAAAATCGTTAGGAATTCGTATGGGCTCAAATCATTTTTATCCATTTTATTTTGAAATATTATAAATATTACATAGTCTAAAAGGATATAGTGAAAACTTGAAAGGGCACTGTGAGTAAAAATTAGCTGTGACGAGAGAAAAAGCTATCGACATAATGAAAATCCTAAAAAGGACATCAATGGGCAAAAATGGTAAAAATCAGACTTTGTGAAAATCTTAACAAGCACCAAGAGTAAAATTGGTAGAATAAAATAAAAAAAAAAAAAAAAAAAAAAAGAAAATAGGAAAAAGCACCAAGAATTTCATTCGGATATTATCAACCAACCCAATCACACCTTCTTGTTCAAACTAACATCTTACTTCAATCCCTTCGCATTCCCAAAAATAAGCTTTCTGACTTTGGAGATGAGTCTAAAAGATCTAGAAGAAGTTAATAACGAGGACACCATTTGCTTGACCCTTTTTACCTCAATGACTACAAGGTGTTAAGACTTAACCTTTTCATAACCTAATATTACCTGACTCGAATGACTTTGCAAATAAAAAATAATATAATTATTTTCTTTTAGCTTCATTTTACAAATTTAAAAAAGAAAATTAAAAACATTAAAAAAAAATTATATTTTCTACCTATGAGAAAAAATCTAGAATTTGTATCAAAACATCATTTTTCAAAATAAAAAGTAGATATATCTAAGACCAATAATACCAAAAAATTATTTTTCCCATTTATTGCATAATTTTACATCTTTTTATTCAAATGTGTAAAAATAGGAAAATAAGATGTATGAAATACAAGAAAATCACGCCTGATCATATGAAAAGTAGAAAACATTAAGTCAAGTCTCCAAGTCTCAGTTCATAGCAGCATGATCAACAATCACTTGGCCTGCATTAGAAGGATCTCTGCTTACAAGATATGATACCATGTCATCAACACGAGTACAAGAACTCAACCTTATCTTAAGATCAACAATTTATGCTCACAAGTATTGTTACGTCTTAATGTTTTGTTTTCATTCAAAGCGAAACTCAAATGATTAATATCATATTATAGCCTCTACTCGAACTGGAATCAAATACGGCCAATTGCCTTCACAAAATAGAGATGATTAAAGTACCAAAGCTTCATTCAGGCAGGGAGTAAAAAAATTAATAAAATCAACAAAAAAGTCTTAAAATTAAAACCCATAAAAATTCAAAATTTTGAAAAAGCTTTTGAAAAATAAATAAGTATGTTTTGTGTTTTTACCTATAAAAGGGGTGCATACCCTGAAGTGTTGGATCCTTCTTTAATCTTGTTATCATTCATTCTTAGACGTTTGTTGGGTTCTATGATTGCAAAATTTTCAAAGCAAAATATCACAGTTTTCAATTTCAAAATTTGATTTTTCGAGTTTTAAAGTCGTAGAAAGTTATGATCCATGGTTTACCTTTTAACTAAAAGTTTACTTACAATTTAACTAACCTTCAGCTAGCAAACCATTGGCTTGACTTTAGGTCACCTTCAAACCTTAATAGTTTCATTCAAATCTTCTTAAAAATCCCATTTTGTTTTTCATAAAACTTTCTCACTATCCAATCCCTGGGGAGTCCCTTCTCGTTTGCAGATCTAACCTATCAATTTTTGTATAAAAATGGTCTTTTATCCCTAGTGAAGCATACTTTTCATGATGGCAACATGATTATAAGTGCATTCTTCACAAAAATGAAAAATATTGTGAAAAGAATCCTCCATCAATTGTTCCCTAGCATGAGCCTAAACTGCATGACAGTTCCTCGACAAGAGCCTAAACTACATGCATACTCCTCGACATGAGCCTAAATTATATGGTGTTCTTCAACACAAGTCTAAACTACATGACTACTCCTTGGTATGAACTTAAAATGCATGACAACTCCTTGGCATGAGCCTAAACTCTATGTTGCTCCTCGACACGAGCCTAAACTACATGTTGCTCCTCAGCATGAGCCTAAACTACATGCCACTCCTTAATATGAGTATTAACTATTAAAAAAAGTCAATTTATTTTTCAAAAAGTGAAAAAAAATATATAAAAAAATTTAGAAAAAGAATTTTAACATACGTTTATCTTAGCTAGTTCGTTTTTATAGCTAAAAGCGTTGAATCACTAATATCAAAACACACTCAGACTGCAAATCTCATTTTTATCTTTGCAGCGGTTCAATCCTTATCAGACTCTGTGTCTGGAAAATCATTTTCTTTATATGGTCCAATCCCTACCAAACTCCATGCTTAGGAAACCATTTTTTTAGCAGCGATTCAATTCCTATCAGATTCCATGCCGAGAAAACCATTTTCAATAGATATCATCCCTATCAAACTCCAAACCTAAGAAGATCACCTTTTTTTCAATTGTTGCAATTAGAAAGTGTTACGATTTATTTAAGAAACTCTTCAGAATGGGTTTGCCCACTGATTAGAACTAGCTCTCACTAGTTTTTGGTTTACTAAAGGTTAGTGGTATCTCTTAAAATTATATATATATATATATATATATATAATATATATATATATATATATATATATATATATATATATATATATATATATAAAAGGTTGATTTTTCTTCCACAAGGAATACGCCCTCACCTTTTAGGTCAAACCTAGCAGCATTTATTTCAAAAAAAAAAAAAAAAGTCTTATCCCCAATGAGTGCACCCCATTTTGGATGAATTATAAGCACTCATTTAAAAAATATTGTGTTATCCCCGGGGGAGCTCCCTAAATTCTTGAATGATCATTTGATCATATTTGTTTTTCAAAATATCACGTATACTTATCAATCAATGGTCATAATAAAATCTTGTACATTAGTCTTAATTAACCCCTAGTGAAGCTTCCTAATTTTTAAATGACTATTTTTGCAGGTGCATTACATTCACCAAGAACACAAAAAAATAAGACAAGTGAGCAAGATATAATACACAAGAAATATCCTCCATTGTGGGTATACCCAAAAATAAGAAAATTTCTAGTAAATGTATTTTAAAAAAAATCAAAGCAAAAACTAAAATAGGCAAATTCAAAAAAAATAAATAAATAAATAAATTTTTTAATGAAAAACAAAAAAGTCAAAAAAGAAAAAAAAAAGGTAAAATGGGTCAAAAATAAAAAATATATATAAAAAAAAAATTCTTGATTTAATGCAGGGACACACAAGTTAAGGAGAAGGAAAAATATCTTAGAAAACCTTTTCAGAATACACAAGCAAAGGGATGTCAAAGGATGTAAAAGTAAGCAATTCTCGAATATGAATCCAACATCATCTTGCCCATCAAGGTATGGCGCACTGGTAAGAGTTTAAGGTCCCCTAAGGAGTGCGTGCGTTCAAACTCATGACACATTTTCAAAATAGCAAGATTTTATGTTTTTGAACAAATTCTCTTAACTTAGATTCTATTTGTGGACATTTGATCATCGAAAGAACTTCTACGTCAAACCTAATTTTGAAAAGTTTATTCAACTCTAAATGTAAAGTCAATTTTTATCAAAGTAAACGTAAATTGAAATTTTAACCTTCAAATAATTTATTTTATCAAAAAATTTTAAGAGTCCTACATCATGCCACAAAACTTTTTTTAGAGCCATACATCATGCCAAGAAACCTAGAATTAGGTCTAATACTTGTCAGATAAAAACAAAATGAGAACAAACACAATGTGAAAAAAGCTCAAACCCCTAAAGGTTTCGAAGCTCACGTATCTACACTTATACTTTTAGATATGAGAGTCACTACAAGCTTAAAAATAATTTTCAAATCTCCCTAAACGTTTTGAAGCCCATGTATCTACAACTTGGCGACTCCATTGGAGACATGCAAAGCAAGTTCAAACCAAGTCTTGTTACCATTTTTTAAGGAAAAAAAAAACAATAATTTCATTTGTATTTTCTACTAACTCTATTTCTCATTTTCTTTCTTTTGTGGGAATGTTTACTTTATGTTGGCGTTTAGTTGTTTATTTACTTTTTTGTGGAATATCTCAATTGTAATTTGCACGTGCACCGTGAAGTGTACCCTATTGCACAAACCTGCTTTCTCCCAACAAAAATATTACACCTTGGATGTAAGTATCCTCCCGCTCTAAGATCGCTCTTGGTTTGAGGTTCTTTTCATCTTCTTTCAAATTTCATTTAATTGTTTAAAAAAATTCACATCTTCTTTCAACCTCTCAAAAATCTTTTGAAAATCAATTGGAGCATTTAACATTAGGAACATAAGGTAAGTATAATTCTGTCGATTTTGCACATCCAAGAACAAAGACTTTTTAGATGTAAATCTTTTCTCCACGATACACTTGTTAAATATTTGCAACCGTAAAGGAAAATTCCTCACATATTTCACACTTCCACAAGTGCAAATAATTGACTTAAACACCTCATCAATACCATCTTTCACAATAAGGTTCAAGATATGACTGAAACACATTATATAAAAGAAATCATCATCCAACAATAATCTTTTTATTTTATTTAGTTAGATTTTAAATTTGTTGATGTCATATAATTGGAACTAGTATTGTCCACAGTAATTGTTAATATGTTACATCCCCACTATTGCGCCACTAGTTAAAAGTGGAAAGGGTTATAGAGATCAAGGGGTTAAAGTGGAGCCATCATGTTTCAAGGTGAAATGGTAGCGAGAAGTGTGATTGGTCTTATATGAGACATGAAAATATTTCTGAAAGCGCCCTCGATCCACGGGGTGCGCGGATCCGCTTTTGACCCTTGAAGTTTGGGAGTCACCACCTAGTTATTACGGTCTAGGAACTAAACTGACTCTAAAATGGATAAAAAACTAATCTACTACAGAAAAACTAAATCTGGGGATCACATTACGGGGTTGGAAGGTGTTAGGCACCAACCCCGCCCGGCCAATGCCGGTCTCTACTTATCCCAAATAAGACTACATTGCTAATGAAAAAATCTAAATAAAAATATAACAGAAATGTTACCTTCGATACGCAAAGGTTCTATTCCCTTAGATCTGGTGAAACTACTCCTTGTAACGTACTCCTTGTACCGTACTCCTTACTTCGTTCTGTCTCCGGATCTGATTTCTGATCTCTGAGGCAAGGTATCTCCTTCTTGGATCTGGATTCTTCAAATTTTTTATGGATTTTGGAGTGTTTTTGAAAGGCTTTTAGGTATTTTTTAGGCTAAAATCAAAGCATGGGTGTTAGGTAAGGAGTTGGGGTTTCAAAATTATGATTTTTGGGCATTGTGGAGGCTTCTTCACCTACTTTTTCTAGGATTTTTTTTATATATGAAAATAGGGTGTGGAGGCTCCTATTTATAAAGTTTTTTTAGAAGAATTAGGGTTTGATTAGGATTTTTTTAGAGTTTTAATTAGGGTTTTGACTTTGGTCTTATGAGATTGACTTAGTCTTTAGGGTTTTAATTTAGGGTTTTGACTTTAGTCTTATGAGATTGACTTGATTAGTTTAGATTAGAGTTTTGAATTTAGTCTTATGAGATTGACTTGATTAGTTTAGATTAGGGTTTTGACTTTAGTCTTATGAGATTGACTTTAATACTTTGACTTTAGTTTTACTTGGTTGACTTTTAATATCTTGACTTTAGTCTTACTTGATTGACTTTAAGATTGACTTTAGTCTTATTTGATTGAATTTAATTTTTGGAGAACTCCCTTTTATTATATATTTAATTCTTTGGACCCCCAAATGGAGGGGTCCTTGAATAAATATTCTAGCAACCATCAACAATTTTGCCTGAAAGCCTGATTGATCGATTTTTTTGTTCAAAATTTTAAATTTATTTTATTAATGTTTCACTTTACATTATTTAATGATTTATTTATTAATTTTAAAATTTTTAATTATTATAATTGTAAAATTATCGTTTTGCCCTCGGAGAGGATCTTTTACGTTTTAAGTTTTTTTTCAATGTTCCAGGATGTTTTGGAATCAGTTTTTCATAAGGAATTTAATAGGAATGTTGGTTTTTGTCATTCATGAAGTTTTTTGTATGAAATGATAGTGAACTTTATGAGGGGCATTTTCGTAATTTTGTCGAATTTTGTGAAAATTGGCGAAATGATTTATTTAATTTCGATTTGTTATTTTATGCTTTTGAATGGATTTTCCTAAGCGTAACGTAGGCTCTAAGGATGTTATAAGGTTAGGAGTATTTTGGTAATTTGGTTATTTTTAGTGATTTTTATCGTGAAGCTTCTTTTTGGTCTGCAAGATGATGATTTCTATTTTTCTGAAGTCGTATTTTCCTAGCGTAACGTGGTTTCTAAGTTTTGTCAGTTCGAGATATCTCATCCGGATTTCTGAAATAGATCTGATAACAAAATAAAGCATTGGAATAGACATCCATCATTGAGAACCGTTGCGATCGGGTTAACGAGTTGATTAATCAGGCGAGTACAAAAATAGGGTGTCTACAGATGCCCCTCTTTGGCAGAGGGTTGAAGCAAACTAGATAGAAAATCTATTTTGGTAGATAGTGCGATATCTGAATGCCAAAGCTAGTGACAGTTCATTTTGCAGCCTAATTTAGCAATTCGTCGGGGTGTTCGAATCCTTGAGGGTAAAACTCTCCCTGAAGTAAAAAGTTGTCAGGTCCTTGAGAGCGAGCTCTCACTGACAGTGTCAGATCCTTAAATTTTAGAAAATTCTTCTTAACTAACGAAACAACTGTGCAAGTGTGTGCACTGTGTGAAACTGAGTAAAACAAAACTCAAGAAAATTTGAATAAGATTTGAGAAAAATCTGAGTAAAAGTTGGGAGAAAGTCGAATGTCCTACTCTACCTATTCTAGGTGAAAGAGTAACGAATTTATATTTTTTTTAGAGTCTTACTCTACCTACTCGGAGTGAAAGAGTAATGTACTAATTTTTTTTTTTTGAGAAGTTTTACTTTACCTGCCCGGAGTGAAAGAGTAATGAACTATTTTTTTTTTTTGGAAAGTTCTATTTTACCTACTCGGAGTGAAAGAGTAATGAACTAAACTTTTTGAGAGTCCTACTCTACCTGCCCAAGGTGAAAGAGTAATGAACTAATTTGTTTTGGGAAGTTCTACTCTACCTACTCGGAGTGAAAGAGTAATGAACTAATTTTTTTTTTGGAAAGTTCTACTTTACCTACTCGGAGTGAAAGAGTAATGAACTAAACTTTTTGAAAGTCCTACTCTACCTGCCCAAGGTAAAAGAGTAATGGACTAATTTGTTTTGGGAAGTTCTACTCTACCTACTCGGAGTGAAAGAGTAATGAACTAATTTTTTTAAGAGTCCTACTCTACCTGCCTAGGGTGAAAAAGTAATGAACTAAATTTGTTTTTTGGGAAGTTCTACTCTATCTACTCGGAGTGAAAGAGTAATGAACTAATTTTTTTGAGAGTCCTACTCTACCTGCCCAGGGTGAAAGAGTAATGAATTAATTTTTTTGGGGAAGTTCTATTCTACCTACTTGGAGTGAAAGAGTAATGAACTAATCTTTTTGAGAGTCCTACTCTACCTGCCCAGGGTGAAAGAGTAATGAACTAATTTTTTTTGGGAAGTTCTACTCTACCTACTCGGGGTGAAAGAGTAATGAACTAATTTTTTAGGAGTTCTACTCTACCTACTCAGAGTGAAAGAGTAATAAACTAATCTTTTTGAGAGTCCTACTCTACCTGCCAGGGTGAAAGAGTAATTAACTAAATTTTTTTTTTTTGGAAGTTCTACTCTACCTACTCGGAGTGAAAGAGTAATGAACTAATTTTTTCGAGAGTCCTACTCTACCTGCCTAGGGTGAAAGAGTAATGAACTAAATTTTTTTGGGAAGTTCTACTCTATCTTCTCGGAGTGAAAGAGTAATGAACTAATCTTTTTGAAAGTCCCACTCTACCTGCCCAGGGTGAAAGAGTAATGAACTAATTTTTTTTGGGAAGTTCTACTCTACCTACTCGGAGTGAAAGAGTAATGAACTAATTTTCTGGGAGTTCTACTCTACCTACTTAGGGTGAAAGAGTAATGAACTAATTTTCTGAGAGTCCTACTCTACCTATGCAGGGTGAAAGAGTAATGAACTATTTTTTTTTTTTTTGGAAAACGAACGAGGGATTAACACCGCATTTGATTCTATCTTTTGAAAAAATAAAAATAAAAAGTTGGATTTTTGAAGGTCCGATCAACATTTTAACTTGCTTTTGAATCTCAGGGATTTTCAACAAATTGCTATCAAGAGGGTAACCTGTAAATTCAGAGTTAACCTTATCCTTTGGGATTAGAATTGACCAGGTTTTATAACCAAAATGCCCCTAGTTTGACAGGGAATATTGCACTGGGGATAATTGAACATAATCTGAAAACGAATGCCCCTAGTGTAAGAGAGAAACTGTACTTTTTAGAAAAAGGAAGTGCCCTTGTTATGAAAATTTGAAATCCTTGATTACCGCAAGCGCAATAAAGGTTTAATTTTTAATTTTGGTTTTTTATATTAAAGATTTTGAGTCAGGCTCAAAGAAATTGGAACAAAATATTTCTTTATGAAATTCATCATAGAATTTATTCTTTCTCTCCGTCGGTTCGTTTAGAGACATGAAACTCTTCAGATCAATCATGGACGAGATACTTGTATCCATTGAGTCTATATTTGGTTCAAACTGGGTATTGAAACTTGATCATTCAGACTTCTGATGTTTCAGCTCGGACTGCCTTTTCAGCTTCTGAACTCAATGGAGATTTTCTTTTATTTTTTGGTTGCTCTAACTTTTGCCTAGATCGCCTTTTTAGGTTTTCGATCTAGTGAGCTTATAATTTTTTCTCTTTTCTTTGCTCTGATTATTGTCAAGGTCATCCTTTAAGATTTTCAACCTTGCGAGCTTGCTTTAATTTTGCCTAAGTTGCCCTTTTCGGGTTTTCAACTTAGCAGGCTTTTTACTTTTTTTTTTCATTCTAAACTTCTGGAGTTACTGTCCGATCAGCTTTACTACCTTCCTTAACTTTCTCGCACAGTACTTAGGAGTACTTTTATGGGTAGGCTTAGGACTAGGTATAAAAAGAGAGGAATTTTGAGGCTCAAAAACCCTAATGCCCCTTGTGTGGCATTTCATTTTAAATTATTTTCTTTTTCCTTGAATGTTCTTCCCCACTCTGACAATATTTATTTCTTTCGAATTCTTTCTTTTTAGATTTTTTTTTGTCAAGGAATCTATTTTTTTATTTTGATGTGGTCGGGCCTAAAGTAACTTCTCAGGTTGCCTACGTATCCCAGAATTTTGGGATCAGACCAAGACGTAGTTCAAATTTTTCCCTCCCCTGGGTTAGGTGATCGGGTTGAGAAAGAAAAATGTATATATATTTTTTGAAAAAGGTTGCAAAGGGCTGAGAAATGAGATATTGAACTGGGTAGTAGAAAAATTGATTCGACTAAATGGCTTCCTTAAATGTAGTACCGCTTGATCTGGTCAAAGTTGGTTGACTCTGATAGTTCGATTTCATCATGGTCTTGATGTCTGACAGCTTTTCCAGGTAATATCTTTTATGATGAACAGATCTCCCCAGTTAGGTTTGAACTTCCCTTTAGGGTCAAAAATAAGTGTCTGATTCTATTTGAGTACCAAATCTTCGACTTGTAAGTGACTGGCCTTGATCTTTTTGTCAAACGCACGGGCGACTCTTCTTTGATAAGCCTGCACGTGGTACAAAGCTTTTAGGTTATTTTCTTCAGTCAGGTTCAGTTCTTTGTACTAATGTCGGACTTAGTTTGTTTCTAACAATTGACTTTCCATCAAGTCCTTGATATACGAGATCTCCATTTCAACTGGTGAGACTGTTTCCATATCATACACTAGAGAATAGGGAATGACTCCAATGGAAGACTATATTGAAGTACAATATGCCCCCAATGTGAATGACAGCTTCTTTAACCATTCCCGGTACGATCGACACATTTTCACAATGATTATTTTGAGACTCTTATTAGATATTTGCTTCAACCACTCCATTAATTTGGGGATGGTAGGGAGATGATGTCGGATCTTGAACTTTGAACACAAAGTAATCCTTGACTTTGAAGTGTAACCCATTATCAGATATCAATCCCAAAGGTACCCTGTATTGACTTATGATAGCTGCAGTGAGGACAACATTGAAACATTTTGTAACATCTTCTTTGATCTCGTTGGTGTTTTCAGTTCATCGAGCAAGTATCTATTCCATGTCGAACAACACCCAAGCTTGCACCTAACATATCCTCATAGGCCCACGTGAACAAGTCTTTTGAAATTTCTGAGAAAATTCATTATCCCCTTGTGTTCCTCAAGAGATAGGATGGTTTCTATTTGAATCTCTTTAAGAATTTATTTCTGTTCCGAGGTCAATGACCTTTGCTTTCTTGAGCCCGACTCTTATCTTCTTGTTCAGGAGAAAAATATATCCTTGAAGCTAGATTATTAGTTAATTCGTTAATGTGCTCGAAGTATTCAAAAATTTTCTTTATCCAATCAAATTCAGAAGGGACGACAGACACCTCTATAGACTTGACAAATTAACTTGACTTAGTAGAAAAAGAGTAGACTCGATCTAAAGAAAATATGACATTGAAAAATTGGACTCGAGCTAACTCAAATAACTCATGAAAACTCAATACAACTACCCACAACGGGTTTGATTAGGACTGAGACATTGCTTACAACCAACAGGATTGAGGCACGGTGATCTTCAGGGAACAACTGTGCGATATTGAGAAATTCTGAGGTTATTTTTAATTGTTGACTTGGTATTGACGTTTGTTCTAACTGATCGGACTTACAACCCTAGTTAGACGATGAATGATTGAGCTTAAGTATAATGATAACCCTTAAACCTCTTTGAAGGTGAATTTAACCAATTTCAGTGTCATCCCCTTGATAACATTTTAAATGAACCCTGAGATTTTATTGAATTTTGTGTACCAATCCATTAAACAATTCATCCATTCAATGATTATTCAGAAGGAAAATAATTTTATTGCACTCTTGAAAATAATATTTTTATTGAATAACAATTTTCACAATTCTGATTATTTTTTGCAATTATTTTCTTTTTAGAAAAACATATTTTGATAATTTTACAAGATCCATGCAAAAAAAATATTTTTGGTAAAAAACATATTTCAAAAATTTTTCATGAAAAATAGATCTTTTGTAAATCATTTTTCCTTCATTTTCTTTTTTTTTTGAAAACATTTATCTCTGAAAAATAGTTTTTTATTTGGAAAGCATTTTCTCTTGAAAAATCTTGTTCTTATGGAAAACATTTTCTAGAAAATATTTTTTCTTATAAAACATTTTTTCTAGAGAACAACACTTTTTTTGGAAAACATTTTTTTTTAAAAACACTTTTTTTGGAAAACACTTTTTTTGGAAAATACTTTCCCTTTGTAAACCATTTTTTCTTTTTAAAAATTTGATTTCTATTTCGATTTAAATGGCCCGGCCCATAATGATCGTTAGATCGAAATGGACTGGGTCAAGTTTAAAATGGATTTTTTATTGGGTTAGTGTACCCAGTGATACTGTAATTTCAAATTAGGTTAAACAACAAAAAATTTATCCTTGAGGACAAACCCGCACATTCCTGATCTCATCATTCATATACATCCATCTCATCATTCACATGCATTTTGATCTTATCATTCACATACATTCATCTCATCATTCACATGCGTTCTGATCTCATCATTCACAAGGTTCCATTCAATAAATAACCTGGGAACACCCACGATAAGTTCGAGTCGTGACCTACAAGGAAGGTTTTTAGACTCTAAGCTTACTACGTGCAATGCATTTTATCTGGCCACCCTTGCCCAAATACACCTATATACCTCTCGATACGTGGTGACTTGGTTTGATATACCGTATAGGTGATAATCTAAAACCTTAACTCACTTCTCTGAAGCCAAAAACAGTCAGTTTGATCCCCAGTTGAGAGGTGGCGCACAATGCTGAGCAAGGGCCCACTTAAATACCTCTCATCTAGAATAGATATAGTCTATCCCCTTCGTACAGTAGGGTACAACGGGGCAAGATCTCGCTTAGGCACCGGTTTTGACCAAGAAGTGCAATTGATATACTTAGATTATCTTTTACATACCTATGGGTACGAGTCAAGGGTTGTAGCTTTCATAAATGGTTTGGCAACCCACGAGGACCGACCACGTACTAGTACTACGTTGGCAATCGGGACATGTGACTGTGTGGCTCACAATAGGTCAAAGGCTCAGGTCGCTCCAGCCTGGGTGCATCAATATACCTCTCAGAATCACCTGATCAGACGGTATTGATGCCCCAGTTTGATATACCCTAAGGTACGTGACTGGAGTTGTAGTTTTCATGAATGACGTCGCATCTCCGAAGATATCGGGCCACGCACTAGTGCCACGTTGACTATATAGGACGTGTAAGTGTGCAACACAGGGTGGGGTGTGCCCGGGGCCTTTTCAAATAAATGGGTCCATAGGCCTAATCAAACCATCACAACATGAATATCATATGAATATTACTCACATAATTCATCACATCAAGATTAAGATCAAAGTATGCACATCAAAAAATATCTATCAAGATCATGGCAAATCAATTACTGAGCATTACATATAATAATTGATCAAACAAACATTGCAATAGGCATAATTTTTATAATTTTTAAAGTCCAATCAATGATAACTTTTGAGTGATCCAAAATAAATCGAGATTCCAATAGATGTTACATTGATGATAGAATGACAATGGTGGAGATGAGCTCACTCTCAGGAACATTAATTGTGCTAACATTAGATAAATTCGGATTTTCTATGAATTAGGAAAATACAATTCGAACTTGCATCGATGATATCTAAGGCTCCCGATAACAAAATTGAGTGAACTCAAGTTCTAAATTAATCTACTCGATGAGATCTACATTTAATTAAAGGTGCCCAGACTTAATTCTCACTAGAATGTTCTGTAAAAATGTTTTAACATTGCTGTCCCAACCTTCATTCAGAAACAATTCCAGATATACTGATTGAACTTGCATTGATGATATCTAAGGCTTCCGATAACGAAATTGAGTGAACTCAGGTTCTAAATTAATCTACTCGATGAGATCTACGTTTTATTAATAGGTTTCCAGACTTAATTCTCAATAGAATATTCTGTAAAAATGTTTTAACATTGCTGTCCCAACCTTCATTCAGCAATAATTTCAGATTTACAGACTGAACTTGCATCGATGATATCTAAGGCTTCCGATGACGAAATTGAGTGAACTCAGGTTCTAAATTAATCTACTTGATGAGATCTACATTTTATTAATAGGTTCCCAGACTAAATTCTCCTTAGAATATTCTGTAAAAATATTTTAACATTGCTGTCCCAACATTCATTCAGCAACAATTCCAGATTTACAGATTGAACTTGCATCGATGATATCTAAGGCTTCCGATAACGAAATTGAGTGAACTCAGGTTCTAAATTAATCTACTCGATGAGATCTACGTTTTACTAAAGGTTCCAAGACTTGATTCTCACTAGAATGTTTTGTAAAAATATTTTAACATTACTGTCCCAACCTTCATCATTCCATCATTTTCATATGTCAATTTGAATCTTTCATTATTTAGGGGTCATCAAAAAGTGATCCTTAATTGGAACAAAAAATGCAATACCCAAAATCATCTACAATCAAGTCACAAAAATAAATAAAATAAAAAATAAATAAAATAAATCGAACTAAATAATAAAAAAAAAACTAGGTCATCTGGCAATGTTACCATACTTGGGATTTTTCAAGTTTGATCCTCAATAGTCTCCAGTGGAGTCGCCACTGAAAGCGCCCTCGATCCGCGGGGTGTGTGAATCCACTTTTGACCCTTGAGGTTTGGGAGTCTCCACCTAGTTATTATGGTCTAGGAACCAAACTAACTCTAAAATGGATAAAAAACTAATCTACTACAGAAAAATTGAATCCGGGGATCACATTACGGGATTGGAAGGTGTTAGGCACCAACCCCGCCCGGCCAATGCCGATCTCTACTTATCTCAAATAAGACTACATTACTAATGACAAAACCTAGATAAAAATATAACATAAATGTTACCTTTGATACGCAAAGGTTCTATTCCCTCAGATTTGGTGAAACTACTCCTTGTACCGTACTCCTTGCTTCGTTTTGTCTCCGGACCTGATTCTGATCTCCGAGGCAAGATATCTTCTTCTTGGATATGGATTCTTTAAATTTGTTATGGATTTTGGGGTGTTTTTGAAAGACGTTTAGGTGTTTTTTAGGCTAAAATCAAAGCATGGGTATTAGGTAAGGAGTTGGGACTTCAAAATTAGGATTTTTGGGAGGGTGTGGAGGCTTCTTCACCTATTTTTTCTAGGGTTTTTTCTTTGATACAAAAATAGGGTGTGGAGACTCCTATTTATAAAGTTTTTTATAGGAATTAGGGTTTGATTAGGGTTTCTTTTAGAGTTTTAATTAGAATTTTGACTTTGGTCTTATGAGATTGACTTAATTTTTTAGAGATCAAACAAACATTGCAATAGGTATAATTTTTATAATTTTTAAAGTCCAATCAATGATTACTTTTGGGTGATCCAAAATAAATTGAGATTCCAATAGATGTTACATTGATGATAGAATGAAAATGGTTGAGATGAGCTCACTCTCAGGAACATTAATTGTGCTAACATTAGATAAATTCGGATTTTCTATGAATTAGGAAAATACAATCCGAACTTGCATCGATGATATCTAAGGCTCAAGATAACAAAATTGAGTGAACTCAAGTTCTAAATTAATCTACTCGATGAGATCTACATTTTATTAAAGGTGCCCAGACTTAATTCTCACTAGAATGTTCTGTAAAAATGTTTTAACATTGCTGTCCCAACCTTCATTCAGAAACAATTCCAGATTTATAGATTGAACTTGCATTGATGATATCTAAGGCTTCCGATAACGAAATTGAGTGAACTCAGGTTCTAAATTAATCTACTCGATGAGATCTACGTTTTATTAATAGGTTTCCAGACTTAATTCTCAATAGAATATTCTGTAAAAATATTTTAACATTGCTGTCCCAACCTTCATTCAGCAATAATTTCAGATTTACAGATTGAACTTGCATCGATGATATCTAAGGCTTCCGATGACGAAATTGAGTGAACTCAGGTTCTAAATTAATCTATTTGATGAGATCTACATTTTATTAATAGGTTCCCAGACTTAATTCTCCCTAGAATATTCTGTAAAAATATTTTAACATTGCTATCCCAACATTCATTCAGCAACAATTCCAGATTTACAGATTGAACTTGCATCGATGATATCTAAGGCTTCCGATAACGAAATTGAGTGAACTCAGGTTCTAAATTAATCTACTCAATGAGATCTACGTTTTACTAAAGGTTCCAAGACTTAATTCTCATTAGAATGTTTTGTAAAAATATTTTAACATTACTGTCCCAACCTTCATCATTCCATCATTTTCATATGTCAATTTGAATCTTTCATTATTTAGGGGTCATCAAAAAGTGATCCTTAATTGGAACAAAAAATGCAATACCCAAAATCATCTACAATCAAGTCACAAAAATAAATAAATAGAAAAAATAAATAAAATAAATCGAACTAAATAATAAAAAAAAAACTAGGTCATCTTGGCAATGTTACCATACTTGGGATTTTTCAAGTTTGATCCTCAATAGTCTCCAGTGGAGTCGCCACTGAAAGCGCCTTCAATCCGCGGGGTGTGTGAATTCGCTTTTGACCCTTGAGGTTTGGGAGTCTCCACCTAGTTATTACGGTCTAGGAACCAAACTAACTCTAAAATGGATAAAAAACTAATCTACTACAGAAAAACTGAATCCGGGGATCACATTACGGGGTTGGAAGGTGTTAGGCACCAACCCCGTCCGGCCATTGCCGATCTCTACTTATCTCAAATAAGACTACATTGCTAATGACAAAACCTAGACAAAAATATAACATAAATGTTACCTTTGATACGCAAAGGTTATATTCCCTCAGATCTGGTGAAACTACTCCTTGTACCGTACTCCTTGCTTCGTTTTGTCTCCGGACCTGATTTCTGATCTCCGAGGTAAGATATCTTCTTCTTGGATATGGATTCTTTAAATTTGTTATGGATTTTGGGGTGTTTTTGAAAGACGTTTAGGTGTTTTTTTAGGCTAAAATCAAAGCATGGGTATTAGGTAAGGAGTTGGGACTTCAAAATTAGGATTTTTGGGAGGTTGTGGAGGCTTCTTCACCTATTTTTTCTAGGATTTTTTCTTTGATACGAAAATAGGGTGTGGAGACTCCTATTTATAAAGTTTTTTAGAAGAATTAGGGTTTCTTTTAGAGTTTTAATTAGAATTTTGACTTTGGTCTTATGAGATTGACTTAGTTTTTAGGGTTTTAATTTAGGGTTTTGACTTTAGTCTTATGAGATTGACTTGATTAGTTTAGATTAGGGTTTTGATTTTAGTCTTATGAGATTGACTCGATTAGTTTAAATTAGGGTTTTGATTTAGGATTTTGACTTTAGTCTTATGAGATTGACTTTAATACTTTGACTTTAGTCTTTCTTGGTTGGCTTTTAATATCTTGACTTTAGTCTTACTTTATTGACTTTAGTCTTATTTGATTGAATTTAATTTTTGGAGAACTCCCTTTTATTATATCTTTAATTCTTTGGACCCCCAAATGAAGGGGTCCTTGAATAAATATTCTACCAACCATCAACAATTTTGCCTGAAAGTCTGATTGATCGATTTTTTAGTTTAAATTTTTAAATTAATTTTATTAATGTTTCACTTGACATTATTTAATGGTTTATTTATTAATTTCGAAAATTTTAATTATTATAATTGTAAAATTACCATTTTGCCCTCGGAGAGGATTTTTTACGTTTTAAGTCGTTTTTCAATGTTCCAGGATGTTTTGGAATCAGTTTTTCATAAGAAATTCAATAGGAATGTTGGTTTTTGTCATTTATGAAGTTTTTTGTATGAAATGGTCGTGAACTTTATGAGGGGCATTTTCGTAATTTTGTCGAATTTTGTAAAAATTGGTGAAATGATTTATTTAGTTTCGATTTGTTATTTTATGTGTTTGACTGAGTTTTTCTAAGCGTCACGTAGGCTCTAAGGATGTTTTAAGATTAGGGGTATTTTGGTAATTTGGTTGTTTTTAGTGATTTTTATCGTGAAGCTTCTTTTTGGTTTGCAAGATGATGATTTCTATTTTTCTGAGGTCGTATTTTCCTAGCGTAACGTGGTTTCTAAGTTTTATCAGTTCGAGATACCTCATCCGGATTTTTGAAACATATCTGGTAACAAAATAAAGCATTGGAATAGACATCCATCATTGGGAATCGTTGCGATCGGGTTGACGAATTGATTAATCAGGTGAGTGCAAAAATGGGGTGTCTACAATTTCGAACATGGGCTATAAGGACAAACTAGACCTTAAATGGTACAACATGCTTTAAAGTCGTGCGGGTATCAATCTAAAGTGGACAATATTATAATGTTGTGAAAGCCTTACAAATAGTATTAAGACCAAAGAAGATTTTTCCTTTTTCCTTTTTTTTTGGGAGGGGGGGGGGGGTGGGGATGTTCTCACAACCTTGCCAGTACGACACTAGCTAGATGTAGAAAGGATTACGAAGATCAATGAGTTGAAGTAAAACCATCATGTTGCTGGGTAGAATGACATAGAGGAGTATGATTACTCCTACATCGGACATGAAAACATCTATAAGGACAAATCAAACCCAACATAGTACAACTTGTTTTAAATTCACATGGACTTTAGCCCAAAATGGATAATATTATACTATCGTGGACTTTGGCGTTACATAACACATAATCGATTCCCCACCCCAACAACATGACTCCAAGATTTGTGCAATAATCTTATCCCGATATGGAGTTGAAAGACACAAAAATTTATGATCGTCTTTTGCAACTTTCAATCTTTATTGATATAATGTATCATAAGACACATTTAAGATTTTAAATGAAATTCTATAAATCAGTTGTGAAAGACAATAATGACTTTAAGTTTTCAAAAAATTACATTCAATTTTACCCTCATTTGTATATATTTCTATGCAATCTTTTTCAATTGTTATTCGTAAAACAATTTGAAGTCTTGGTTGGGGTATACTCATAAATCTTTTAAATCCCTCATTCCCCACAAAACTAAAGGATAATTCATCGATAATAATCATTCGATCAAGTTCTTGCAACAAAGGGCTTAGTCAAATGTCCAATTAGCAACATCCCATTCTAATTTTTATTATAGCGAAATTTATGAGTTGTTGTGTTGGGTTACTATATGGATATTTAGGACACTTCCGTAAGTGTCTTCTTAGTATACTAGTTCCTTGAGAACTAGGACATAAAAAATATATGAGAACAACTAATTACATGATGCCTTTTTAACTTTACCATCATCTTTTTTAGTCTTCATAAGATGTTCCCACATATCAAAAGTACACTTATAAGGCTTTTTGCACTTACCACTAATGCTCGAATCAACTGTAATATTTTGAGAAGGCTATTCATTTGTATCTCTTGTGTCTCCTTCAAAAAAAAATTTCTATATAAAAAAAACTTATAAAATATTATTGGAATACGATGTAAAAAAAGCATTTGGGAGAAAGAGAAAAGAAGTTGAATTATATATTTTTTTTAAGAAATATAAAAAATAAGTATAAAAAAAAAATGAACTTTTCACTTTATTCTCTCTTTCTAATATCTCATGGCTCATAGCTAGGTGTAATTATGAAAAAAAAAAAATTTACTTTTACCTTTTGTTTTTCCTTTCTAATGCATGTTCACATGACTCATAGAATCTATGTCATAGGTATTACCTAAAGATGAAAGAAAAAAAGCAAACTGCTTTTTACTCATTCTCTTTTATGTGTATGATGTTATGTCATAGCTACTAATTTTAATAGCTAAAAAATAAAAAAAAATACTATCATACCATTATATTAATATTTTGCTTTTGAAAACCCTATCTGTCTATCTATCATAATTTCTAGGTCCTAAACTCGTAAGTACTTATTAACTTTGCCAATAATACAACTTTTAAAGAGGGATTATCATATTCTTCAGATCTACATCTCTTGCCACGTTTGATTTCATGAGTCTATTTTTTCATTGACTGTTAATGCATGTGAGACACACACTGAGGCAGTAGAATACATACCGTCCGGATCAAGTTATCTTCCGTTCTAGTTGTCATAAATTAATCCCCGATATTTTCTCAGACACCAATACCATACCATCAACAACCAAAGAGGTCAATTATTAACCTCACCATCTTTTTTGCCAAATGTCACATCCGTACCTCTTCCCAATATCCCACCAGCGAACACTTTACAAATAATTACAATTGTACCCCTATCCGAACTTGCCACATAACTCACCGTACTACATCATGAACCCCTCCAAATGCAACTGCTGCCTGATGATGACGCCTAATTGGGCCTCCAACCTTTCACCACTATGCAGTTGATCTTTCACACCATTGTCCATTACACAAAATCAAATTCAACCTATATATAGTCATTGAGCCCATTCCCATACCTAATGCTCCCGGTTAGCCATATGACCCTATGACCACATGGTCAAAATTTGAAACTTTTAAGCCAAAGAAGACATTTTCGCTAATTGGTGCCTCTATTTCCAAACCACCATTTGAGTCGACTGCTTCTCCTAAGGTGTAAAGCTTCAACCATGGCAAAAAGTCATGAGCATAGGATTTTAGGCCTTTCGACAACAACAAAAACATTGTCCCTTGTCCCTCCCCCTTGCAATCTAAAGATTATCGGATGCCAGTAGATTTACAAACTTATACCCAGTGTTGTTGGCAGGGGCGGAGCCAGGATTTTACTCATTTGGGGGCAATGTAAGAGTAGAAATTTTTTTATAAAGTCAACACATATTGTAATTTTTTGTGTGTGGGGGCAACATAACAATGAAAACTTTTTTGTGGAGGTAGCTAAGAGTAAAATAAATTGTGAGGGCAATAACGGCAGATTTCTTTATTCTGTCATTATTATCTTTCGCAATAGCTCATTACTCCACGGAAGGTTTGAAAATTCTTATGGGGGCAAGTACCCCCATTACCCCCACTCTAAATCCGCCCCTGGTTGTTGGTAAGATCGCTAAAGGATATGATGACTTTCAAGAGATGTTTAACCCCATAGTTAACGAGGGAATGATGCATGTTGTTATCCTTTTGGCTCTATAGTACGGTTGGTCTATGCTACTACTTGATGTTAGTAATGCATTCATGCGTGGATCCTTTTAGAAGATCTTTTCATGGATTTACAAGCTTCATAAGGTGTTGTATAACTTTAAGCGAGTCCCTCGCACCTCGTACGAGAAGTTCTCAAGCTTTCTCCGTAATTTGTGCAGTGCACCTCTACCAATGTAACTGACATATTCCTCGTAATGAGTGCTCCACGTTACTTACAATAGCTTATAGGATAGCTAAACTCTTAAGTTTCAGAAATGAAATTTGTTGTGATTTTTATGTGTTTCAGAGAGAGAGAGAGAGTTGTTGACTCTTATCTTGTTTTGTTTGTGATTTATTAAAGGTAAACAACCATTGCACCTTTTGGATTTTGAAATTTTTCTTTGAAAATTTGCTTAGGTTAGAGGTAAATGTTGCTTGGGTTTCATGCGCAATAGTCACGTTGATAAATCTTGAACCCAGCAGCCGCATTGGTTAATTTTGACCTTTAGACGTCTATAAAAAAATGGATTCTTGAACCCATTCTTACACAAAATTATTTCAGAATTGCTACTCTCTTGTAAAAAAATATTCCAACAACCACATTGTCTCTTTATTTTCTTCATTACCAGAGGGCAAGTACAATTGAGTTCTTATTAGTTTCTACATTCATAAAATTGAGAGCACCAATTGTTGTGGGATAGCATTTGGACTTCTTAATCCTATAGGTCAGGCATCAGAAGACCTATTGGACTAAAAGGAAATGATCTTAGTGGTGTTGATTTGGTCTTTAGGGACAATAGTTGCAATCCATGCCTAAGTCATCAACTCATCCAAATCAGTAAGTCCTTCAAGTTTTCTTAACTTTGTTTAGTTTGCAAATCCTTCTAGGATCTTACTTTTCTTCTTTCAAGATCTTCAGACCCATTTCTTTAACAATCTTAAAGTCGAAATCATTACTAAAAACACAAATCTTGCAAGATGGATTTTAAAATCGAGCAAGTGAGACCTAGATTTCTTAAAGTTGGACATTTAATGGAGGCAAAATATGTTATTTTTTTGGGAAACGCTTAACATAGTCGTTGTCTTGACTGACCCTCAACCTAACAAAGATAATCAAGAAAATCTAACCCCATAAAAAAAAATAGTATATGCACAATTATATCTTGAATTCTCTATGCTAGTGCTAAAGAATTATGGTATACATTATAAAAGATATATGAGATTGATAATCTCGGATCTAAAAATTATGTGGTAAAATGATTCTTAGAGGGAAAATGTTGAAGTAACATTAAAATTGACATCGATTCTCACATTGCTGACGTGCGTGTATGTACAAAACCATAGATGTTTTTCATCGAGATACAAGGGAAAAACATCTATGACTATGAGTACACCTCCACATGAGAAATGTGAGAATTGATGTAAATTTTAATGTTAGTCCAGCACGACTCTTCTTAGAGTTTGCCATTTTAGATGGTAAGTCAATTTCTAAACAAGTTAATGAATATCAAAATATTTTTCATGAAGGGACAAATGAAGGGAATTAACTACTAGAGCCTTTTATTGTTGGATCTCGTATTGAGAAATTACCATTTAGTTGGAATAAGCACATGACTAATCTAAGGAAAAATAAGAAGGATAAGACCCTTGAAGAATCAATTGTCCATATCAATATAGAAGAAATAAGTAGATACTAGAAAAGTGAAAAAGATGAATTCCAAAGGAAGAGTTTCATTCTAATTAGTCCAATAACAAGAGAAAATTATAGAATGATAAATCAGATAAGAAGGGCCCCAATGACTTTGAGAAATTCAAAGGGAAATGCTTTGTATGTGGTAAGTTTGGTCATCGCACATTAGGTTGAAGATTTGAGAAGTCTACAACTTACCAAAAGCCTAATACACAAGTGAATTGGGTGCAACCAAGAACGTATGTGGAGACAGGGTGATGTTTACCACTTATGAATCGAGATCAAAACAACTAATCTCCAATTGTTGGTAAGGGAAAAGTTTTGATCAAATTGACTTCTGGTAATACATTAGCACTACCAGAGGTCTTGCATAACCTTGAAATTAGAAGGAATTTGGTATCTAGCTCTTCATTGAACAAAGTTGGGGTTAAACTTGAATTTGAGTCAGACAAGTAAATTTTGACAAAAATGGCGTAGGCTTGGGCAAAGGTTAGTATAACAATGGGCTCTTTGTGTTGAATACCATGAATGAAATGAATTCTTCTTCTTTTTATATCATTGAGTTTGGTTCTTTACGGCATAGTAGATTAGGCCACACTACTCTTGAGAAATTGAAAATGATAAAGAATCAAGGTCATGTTAAAAATTTAAATTTGAAATCCTTTGATAGATGTGAAACTCGTGTAGAATCAACATTTACAAGAAAATCACAAAAATCTACTCATTTAGAAACATATATTTTAAATTCAATTCATAGTGATTTAGGAGATTTTAAAAATCTCAGATCTAGAGGAAGAAAACATTATTATATTACATTTGTAGATAACTTCTCTAGGTAAGCAAAAGTATATCTTTTAAGAACTAAAAATGAAGTAGAATAAATATTCATAAAATATAATAATGAAAAAGAAAATTAATTAGAAAAGAAAATCAAAAGATTAAGGATAGATAGGAGTAGAGAATACGATTCGGATTCCTTTGAATTTTTTTGTAAACAATATGGAATAATACATGAAGTAACTACTCCTTATTCTCCATAATCCAATTTAGTTGTAGAAAGGATAAATACAGCTTTAAAAGAAATGATGAACTTCAAGTTATTGGGTTCTGTAATTCTTAGTAATACGTAGGGTGAAACAATTCTCTCAACATACTATATTTATGACAGGACACCCCATAAAATAATAGTTAGAACCCCATTCGAAGGTTGGAAACGTTGCTTGTCTACCTTAAAATATTTGATAGTGTGGGAGTGCCTAAGTAAAGTAGGGATTCTAGATATTAAGAAAAATGAAACAAATTTCTAAGACAATTGATTGTGTATTTATAGGATATGAAGGAAATAGTGCCACCTATAGATTTTTAAATATCAAGTCAGTTAATACTGAAATTGAATTTAATTCAATTGAATCTAGGGATGCTAATTTTTTTTGAAAATGTATTTCATATGAGGGATAAAATTTAAAAATTCAAAACTAATAGGTAATATGTGGATATTTAAAAAGAAGTTAAAGACTGATGGTTCAATTGATAAATTTAAAGCAAGATTGGTTGCAAAAGACTTTAAGTAAAAAGAAGGAGAAGATTATTCTGATACATATTCTCTAGTAACTAGAATCTATACAATAAGGATTTTGATAGCAATAACATCCATGTATAAATTAATAGTAGATCAAATGGATGTTAAAACAATATTTTTAAATGGAAACTTAGAAAAGGAAATCTATAAGGAACAACCCAAATAATTCATTATTCTAGGAAAAGAAAATAAAGTTTGTAGGCTTGTTAAATCTTTATATGGTTTAACAAGCACCAAAGCGATAGCATCAGAAATTTGATTCAGATTTAGTTTCAAATTATTTTATTATTAATGACTGTGATAGATGCATATGTAGTAAATTTAATGATAAATTAAGTGTTATCAAGTTTTTATATGTATATGATATGTTAATATTGGGAACTAGTTTAAAAATAGTTGAGATAACTAAGAACTTAAGGTTAAATTTTGAAATGAAAAACTTAGGAGAAGTGGATGTGATGTTAGGCATAAAATATATAGGTGTAATGAAGTATTTATTTTATATCAATCCCATTACATAGAAAGAGATTTAGTCACTTTGATAGTATTCCAAAAAGAACTCCATCTAATCCTAGTATCAAACTAGTTGCAAGCAAAGGTGAAACTATTTCACAAAATGAATATGCTAGAGTAATTGAAAGTCTAATGTATTTAATGAATTATACTAAGCCTGACATTGCATTTGTAGTTGCAAAAATGAGTCGATTTACTAGTAATCCTAGTAGAGATCATTGGTCTGCTTTAGAAAAGATACTCAAATATTTGAGAACGACCATAGATTTGGGTATTCATGGTTGTGGATATCCTAGTGTAATTGAAGGATATAATAATGCTTGTTGAATTTCATAAGTAGATGATTCTAAATGTACAAGTGGTTATATATTCACTATTTGTGCTGAGTCAATTACTTGGTGGTCTTCCAAGCAGACTTGCATGACACGATTTACTAAAGAGTCCGAGTTTATTGCCTTATAAAAGGTAGGGACAAAAGTAGAGTGGTTGGCAAATTTGTTGATGGGCATTCCATTGTGGGAAAAGCCTATACCACATGTTTTTATACATTGCGACAGTCAGGCTGTGATAGCTCAAGATAAAAATCACTCTTATAATGGGAAGAGTAGACATATTTGTCTAAGACATAATATTATTAGAAAAATATTGATAGATGGGGTAATAATCCTTAATTTTGTGAAAATTGTAAAGAACTTGACTGATCTTTTGACAACACCACTAACTATAGAGTTAGTGTGGATCACATCGAAGGGAATGAGATTTTTGCCTAAAAGAAATAAATAGGGAGTGCACAATAAGTGGGATAATCATTAGACAATTGAATCACGAAAGTTAGGCCTTACAAGTCCTATTGCATCAAAGGAAATCATCCTAGTGACAATGATTTTGGCTTTAAGGACAATGGATGCAATCTATGCCTCAGCCATCAATTCATCCAAACCTTTAAGTCCTTCAAATTTTCTTTACTTTATTTAGTTACAAATCCTTCTAGGATCTTACTTCTCTTCTTCCAAGATTTTACCTATTTCTCCAACAAAATTTAGGTTCATTACATTTTTCTAGGTTATTGAAGCTAAGCCACAGGGTAATGGTCTACTTCTATCTCAAGCCAAATATGCTAAAGAAATCCTTCCACGTGATGAGATGAGTGACTACAAATCGTATGCTTGAACAATCCAATCAAAGATCAACACAATTTCGGATCAAATCCACCTTTTTTCATGTGCTACTTGTTGGGGCTCTCCAATACCTAACATTAATACATTATTATATTGTGTTTGCTATTAATTATGCATGCCAACACATGCATAGTCCTCTTGAACCACACTTTTAGGCTGTCAAACGTATACTACGATATGTTTAAGGATTTCAAGATTATGGCCTCGTTATAAGCCATGGCATCTTTCTCCACACACCTAATCCAATGTTGATTGGACTAGGGTACATTTGATAAATGGAGATTGTTGTATAAATGTTTCGTATTTTGTTGTGCTACGTAGAGTTGTGGGGTCCTGCTGCCCAGCAAACGGGCACGGGTGAAGGTGGCAGCGCCTATTCCCAGGGATGCAGGGGCAGGGCCTCCGTTCCAAATTTTTTAAGGAGTATGAAAAATCAATTCTGTAATATTTTCTTACAGGATTTTCTATTTTTGGGGAATTTTACATGTTTTGGTAACTCTCAGATATATAAATAAAGATCTTTAGGGCTGTAAAACGTATGAGAAAATAATGATTATTCTGTTTTTGTTCCGTGGTCGTAAGCATACTACTAAACCACATAAATCCTTGTGTTTTGTGCAACTGTGTTATTTTTGCTATAGGATTTTTTCACAAATTGGTATTAGAGCTTCGAGTATTAAGGTTTGCGACAAAGATGACTAGTTCGAAGCTTGAAGTTGATAAGTTCGATGGGAGGAACGGCTTCAACTTATGGAAAATACGAGTAAAAGATCTCCTAGTACAACAAGGATTGTACAAGATGTTGTCCGGTAAGAAACCTACAGCGATAGATAATGATGATTGGTAAGAAATCGATCACAAAGCCATAAGTACTATTCGTTTGTGTCTTATAGAGGAAGTGATGTATAATATGTTGGATGAAGAATCAACTCTAGATTTGTGGAAGAAATTGAAAAGTTTATACATGGTGAAAATATCTAACAAACAAATTATTTCTGAATAAACAATTGTACGAGTTATTGATGGCAGAAAGTTCAGATCTGCTAAAGCATCTCAATACATTCAAAATGATTGTGAGTGAACTATTGAAACTTGATGTTAAAATCAAGGAAGAAAACAAAGCATTGTTGTTATTGGCATCTCTTCCCCCTTCATATGATCATCTTGTCACAACCCTACTTTATGGAAAGGCGACTTTGAATATAGAGGAGGTCATTGCGGCACTTTTATCAAATCAGATGAGAATAAAATCGAATAGTAACAAATCCTAGGAAGAAGGACACGTGGCAAAGGAGATTTAAGGATGAGGGTGGTGAAAGAACAAATCTCTATCAGATAGGAAAAAGTCTAGATCAAAATCAAGGGTGAAAGATGTATGGTACTATCACTTCCATCAACAAGGACACTTCAAAAGAGAATGTTGAAAACGTCAGAAAGATATTGAAAATAAGTAAAAAAGAAAAATATTCTTACTCAACAAGTATAGTAGAAGAAGCTTCAAACAACAGCAATGGGATTGCACTATTAGTTTCCACTTCCTCAAATATCAACACCCTATGCGATTCTTAGATATTGGATTCAGGATGTTCGTACCACATGTATCTGAATAGGAAATTGTTCAACACATATGAACCATATAATGGTGGCATTATGTTGATGGGTAACAACACAATGTGCAAAATAGTTGGGATATGGACTATTAAAATCAAGATGTATTATGGAATGGTTCATACCTTGACTAATATGAGGTATGTGCTTGATTTGAAAAAGAATTTGATTTCTTTGGGTAGATTGAATGTCATTGGGTATAGATACTCAGTTGTAGGTGTAGTTTTGAAGGTTGTAAAAGGTGACATGGTTGTTATGAAAGGCCGGAAGATAGAAAATTTTTACAGACTGATTAGGAATATAGTTACAGGTGGAGCTGTTGCTGGTTCATCAAAAATAGTGAAGAAGATGAAACCAAACTATGGAACATGCCATTGGGCCATATGAGTGAACGGGGTATGTTGAAGCTTCACCACAGATAAATCTTAAAGGGTCTTAGAACCTATAAGTTGGATTTATACGAAAACTGTGTGTTTGGAAAATAATGCAGGATGTAATCCAAAACTTCAAAATATTATAGTATAGAGATACTGTAGACATGAAATATTCGCTATGAACCTTAATGCTACATTTTTGGAGTCGCCACCATTTTTTTTTGGAAATAGGTGTGAATGGGCACCCGAATCAATTTTTTGAAAATCATTTTTCCATGGCATTGTAGTGACTCTCACATGTTGGAAAGGGCAAGGTCTACCTAAGATCTAGATAAGGAGGTCCGGTTAGAGGATGGGGAAGGTGTTAGTTACCTCATCCTCTCCACCAAAGGTGGTTACCTTGCTTGGCCATCTTATTTTGTAAAAATCTTAAGAAAAGAAATACTAAAATATATGAAAATTCATGATAAGGGTGGTGTGTGCATTGAGTGAAATGTCCCTTTAACAAAAGGTTTTGATTTTCAACATGACATTAGGAGCATTCTATGGAAAAGAATGACTCATGTAGTCACATTAAATTTATGAATATGAATGTAGGTTTGAGCTTTTAGAGAGACTCCATGATGGAGTTCCCTTGAAGCCACAACCATAATGCATGTATGCATGGCTAGAAACTTAGTGTTTCACCCCATCAAGAGGGTGACACATTTCTTCATCATTGCCATGCATAAGTGAGTGTGTGCATTGTGTACAATATGATGTATGATTGAGGTGAAAAGGACTTCAACCCCCATCATTTCGATCGAACCTTAGTCCAATCTACCAGGGATGGAAGAGGGTATGCATTACATCCTAAAGGATTTCTAAAAAGAAAATAAAGTAGAGGGTTAGAAGAAAAATATGCAAGCTAAAAAAAATAAACTACATCTTAACCCCACCTTGTCCCTTGATGGTCTTGAACCTTGAAAAGTAAACTTGAGAGTTGAGTGAGATGGTTGAGGGTTGAGTTGAAGTTTAGAAGATGAGAGAATGAGTAGGAATTTTTGTAGAGTTTTAGGTTGAAAGATGGGGGCTTTTGAGTATGAATTGTTCTTAGAAAATGAGGATACTTATAGAGTTTTTAGAGGACTTTTAGGGATAAAGTGGTCCAATCCTAAAAATAAAGAAAATGGACATGAGGTTTAGATTGTTTCTTTTTGGATTTTTTATTTGTATAAGGGTAAAGATGTGAAGAAACCCTAAAAGCATTCTTTGATTCTTGATTTTTGGTAAATAGAGGTAAGAGAACAAAAGTACTTTTGGGAGGGTGAATAAGGGAGTGATATGTGTAAAGGTGGAATGGTAGGTAAAAAGTAGATCTTGGTTCATTTGTAAATAACAAATAAAATAAGGGTGGAAGTATAATTTTGAAATGGGCCAATGGGTGAACAAAAGTACTTTTAGGAGGGTGAATAGGAGAATGACATGTGTAAAGGTGGAGTGGTAGGTAAAAAGTAGATCTTGGTTTATTTGTAAATAACAAATAAAGCAAGGGTGGAAGTATATTTTTGAAATGGACCAATGGGAGAATTCCATGTATGTACTTGAAGATTCCCACCTTTTGAGGGTATGATTGGAATTTCTCTACTTTATAAATTATTACCAAAGACCTAAGAACCTTTCTGGATTGACCAACCTTTTTGGGAAGGGCATTCTTGAGTTTTCACAAGGAAGAGTTGACTCTCCAATTAAATGATGCATTGGGTATTG
This sequence comes from Akebia trifoliata, assembly GCF_017979445.1. Lineage (NCBI taxonomy): Eukaryota > Viridiplantae > Streptophyta > Magnoliopsida > Ranunculales > Lardizabalaceae > Akebia > Akebia trifoliata. The sequence goes on from NC_141390.1 coordinate 7,844,565, forward strand.
AGGGCTTATGAGAGATCAACATGTGTCACCTTTTGAGGGGGTGTGAAAGAATGGGCTTAGAATGGACTTGGGTAATGGACTTGGGTTATGGACTATGGACTTTAAAGGTGGGCTAAAAGAATGGACTTGAATTGGATTTGGATATGGACTTTATTTATGGACTTGGGATAGGGTATGAGTGATGGATATGGGTTTAAAGTGGATTAGGGACAATGTATGGGCATGCAATGATATGGGATGCAATAAGTATGCATGTATGCATGAATAATGATGCTAAGTGGCAATACGGGTCCATTGAGAAGCTTAAGTCTAAATCGGAATCAATTCAAGGAAATTTGGATTTTCCTAATGGGTTCGTGCAAATTGGGGTTTCTACAGTTGCCCCTCTTTGCAGGAGTTTCTTGCAAAGAACTATAAAGAATAAATTAGACCCTTTATTTGCATGAATCCGAAATAATTTATTGCATGATGATTAAAAACGTCGGATGGGTTGAGGAATTTTTTTTTTTTTGTAGAATGTGGTTACCCAAGCACGGGGTTTGACAGGATTAACCTTTTTGAAACCCTTGATTTCGTGGCACGGAGCTCGTTTGAAATCTTGGATATAATTGTTTTTGAAGATTTTTGAAAGACATAGACGTTTTAAACCATGCAATGCAATTTTGAGATATTTTTCTTTTCCTTTGTCAATTCCAAATTTCGAACTTCCATCTTCCCTTTTCATGGAAGTTACGGGATCATCTTGAGAGAGCTTAACGTAGCGTGACTGTCTTTGAGAGAGACTTGCATGATGATATGATATTTAAGTATTTGGTGTGTCGTCATGTCTCAAAGATGGGGAGAATCATTGTTAACCAAGCTGCTCAGATCGAAGTCTTAAAGGATGACTTGATGCCTACTACGCTTTCCAGGGAAATGCTTAAGTGGCTCTTTGCCCGCTATTAATGAGAATGATGTAGCACTATTTGAAATGAATGAAATAGGTTTTTTACATAGTGGTCTCAGATATATTTACTGCTTTGGAAAACACTTGATTTTAAGAAAAGTCCTAGATTCTTCGTCATAGGCCAAAAATAGTAATTTTAATGATGCATTTTTTTTTGTTTTAGGTTTTAAAAGATTGCCTTTGTCGAATAATCTGTGACAGACTGTGTTTGAAAACTCTGAAAGTTAACGATCATGGTGCCTTTGCAAAATGTAGAGGATACAAGTGTCAGCTAATCCTTAGCCTCTTAGAATCATCCCCAAGACTGAGAATTTTGACTGAGTTCTCTTCGCTGTATCCATTGGAACATTGAGGATTTCGAGATTTTTATCGTTCACAGTTTATACTCTTTCGGGCCAGGAGTTGTTGTTGTTTTTTTTTTCTTTTAATTATTTTTTTATCATTTTTGCCCCTGGCGCCAATTACGATTTTCACCAGACCCGATTTCCACATTTTTGCGCATCGACGCCCTTTTTGGGTTTTCATCGTGCCCGTGGTTTTGATCTTATCATAGACTGATTTTTTTACTCACAGCGCCCTTGAGGGTTTTCACTATGCCCTTTCCGTTTATGCTTACTTTATAGATTTTCACCTTGAATACCTTTCTCGATTTCTCTGTGCCCCTCGTGGCTTGGTGCCTCAAGTTGAGCTGCGAGATCAAATACTCTACTCTTCTAGTGACACTTTTTCTTGAGTTACAGATCTGGACTCCCCTCTCGAGTTCCTCCGACGATTTTCATGGTGCGGTGACTCAAGTTGAGTTTCGAGATTAATGACTCTACACTTCAAGTCACTTTTTTTTTTTAAATATTCGACCTTGTCTCCCCTCTAGGATCTTCCAACGACTTTGGTGGCTTGAAATCCAATTTAAGTAGCAAGATAGACCGCACTGACGATGTTTTCCATGACGTGCTTCCACCGTGATTGAGTTGCCTTGAATCATTCCCTGATCTGAGAGAACTTTAAATAGGATGAAACGTAGGCTTAGGCTAGATTGTGATAGGATGTAAGGAAGGCTGAGTCTGGATTTATTGAGGGGTAAATTGGAAACGGGGTTTATCTGTTTTTTATTTCAAAAATATGATCTATGTCTCCTCCCATCGTCACACGAACTTGTTTAGGTAGGAGATTTGGGTCGAGCTTGAGATCAGACATTCGAGATTTTTGACTTTTTGATTTTTTTTGTACTTTTAGCCGTTCACAGTTTATCCTCATGCGGGCTAGGAGTATACTTTGGTATTTTTATTTTGACTTTTGATGATTTTATTTTATTTTTTTTAATTTTTTTTATGGTGGTGACTTGCCCCGGTCCTAGGTTAAGAAATGAATGTGATGGCTCAAAAAGGGTTAACTAAGAGTAGATAATTGCTCAAGTAGTAGAAAGATGGCCTCTCTTCATTTCAAGGAATGACTTTAGGCGTAATATTTTTTTACGGTATCAGCGTGGATCGGTTGTGGAAAGACTTCCCCATCCATTTCTGTAAGGATTAGCGCCCCTCCGGACAATACCTTTTGGACGACGAATGGTCCATCGTAATTCGGACGAAACCTTCCTCTCGCATCTTCTTGTATTGGCAAACTCTTCTTTAAAAAAAGATCTCCTGGCAAGAACTCTCTAGGTTTAAACTTCTTGTTATAAGCTCGTGCTATCCTCCGTTGATAAGTTTGCCCATGACAGATTGCTGAAAGTCGTTTCTCCTCTATTAAGTTCAACTGATCGAATTGGGCTTGGACCCATTCTGCCTCATCCAATTCAACTTTTTTTAAGATCCGAAGGGAGGGAATCTCGACCTCAACGGGTAAGACTGTTTCCATTCCGTAGACCAGGGAATAAGGCGTTGCCCCAGTCGAAGTTTGGATTGACGTTCGATAAGCATGTAGAGTGAAGGGTAACATCTCGTGCCAATCCTTATAAGTAATGGTCATTTTCTCGATGATCTTCTTGATGTTTTTATTAACGACTTCAACTGGTCCATTCATTTTTGGTCTGTAAATGACTGAGTTGTGATGGGTGATCTGAAAATCCTTGCACATCTTAAACATGTCTTTGTTCTTGAGATTTTTTGCGTTATCTGTTACTATCCCGCTTGGGAGGCCGTACCGACATATGATGTTGTTTTTCACAAACTTCAAGACATTGCCTCTTGTAACATTGGCGTAAGATGCTACTTCTACCCATTTTGTAAAGTAGTCGATGGCAACCAAGATGAAACGGTGCCCATTGGAAGCTTGAGGATTGATCTGCCTGATGACATCCATGCCCCAAAGTAAGAAGGGCGAAGGAGAAGTCATATTGTGCAATTCTGAAGGTGGTGCATTGATTTTGTTGGCATAGATTTGACACAAATGACACTTCCGAACATGTTGGTAGCTGTCGCTCTCCATAGTCATCCAGTAGTAACCCATTCTCATAATCTTCTTTGCGAGCATATGTCCATTCATGTGAGGTCCACAGACTCCTCCATGCACGGTCTCGATTAAGCGTTGAGCTTCTGTCTGTGTTACACACCTGAGGAGGACCTCGTGATGCGACTTTTTGTACAAGACTCCGCTACTCAAGAAGAACTGTCCTGCCAATCTCTGAATAGTCTTTCGGTCCGTCGTTGTGGCATCGGGTGGAAAAGTTCGATCCTCTAAGAATGCCTTGATATCTGCATACCATGGTTTTTCCTCAGGTTCTTCGACCCCTACAGGTGAGCAATATGCAGGCTCGTATTGAATACTAATTTCAAGAGGGTTGACTATGGTACCTTCGGAGATGCTGATCATTGAGGCTAGAGTAGCCAATGCGTCTGCAAACTGGTTCTTAGCCCTCAGCATATAAGTAAATGAGATTCGAGTGAAGTTTGAACTTAGATCTTCGAGATATTCGTGATACGGACCCAGTCTTTGCTCTCGAGTCTTTCATTCTCCCGTTGTCTGGTAGACTACTAGACTTGAGTCTCCAAATACATCTATTTCATCCACTGTGAGGTCGATCGCTGCTTTCAACCCCATAATGCATGCTTCGTACTCGGCTTCGTTGTTTGAACATTGGAACCTCAGTCTAACCGCAATAGGAATATGAGTCCCGTCTGGCTTAATCAGAACTGCCCCAATTCCGTTTCCCTTTTGATTTATTACTCCATCGAAGTACATTTTCCAAGTAAATTCTTCATCGTCGCTCTCTGCTTCAGCAAATAAGATGGCGTCATCAGGAAAATTTGTCTTTAGTGGCTCATAGTCGGGCAAAGTGTGTTCCGCTAAGTGGTCAGCAATGACTTGTCCTTTGATGTCTTTTTGAGTGACATAGGTGCTGTCAAACTCAGATAATAGTAGTTGTCATTTTGCAGTGCATCCCGTTAGTGCCAGTTTCTCGAAGAGGTACTTCAAGGGGTCCATCCGAGCAATGAACATAGTCGAGTAACTGAGCAAGTAGTGTCGTAGCCGTTGTGATGACCAGACAAGGGCACAACATGTCTTTTCGAGGGTTGAATAGTTCGCCTCGTAACTTGTGAACTTTTTGCTAAGGTAATAGATGGCTTGCTCTTTTCGGCCAATTTCATCATGTTGCCCCAGTACACAGCCCATAGAGTTTTTTTGCACGGAAAGATACATTAGTAGAGGTCGACCTGGTATAGGTGGAACTAAGACTGGTGGATTAAACAAGTATCTCTTAATCTTGTCGAAAGCTTCTTGACAGTCTTTATTCCATTCATTCAACTCATTCTTCTTCAGTAGTTTGAATATTGGCTCACAGATCGGAGTTAGTTGTGCGATGAACCAACTAATGTACTGAATTCTCCCTAGGAATCCCCTGATATCTTTCTCTGACTTGGGTGACTCCATATTTATGATGTACTTCATTTTAGTTGGATTGATTTCGATGCCTCTTCTACTAACAATGAACCCCAATAGTTTTTCTGACGTGGTCCCAAATACACACTTTGTTGGATTAAGCCTTAAGTTGTACTTCCTTAATCGATCAAACAATTTCTTCAGGTTTTCCAGATGATCCTCGTCGAGGTTTGATTTAGCTATCATGTCGTCCATGTATACCTCTATCTCCTTGTGGATCATGTCATGAAATAAAATAGTCATGGCTCGTTGGTAAGTTGCCCCAGCATTCTTGAGACCGAATGGCATGACCTTATAGTGAAAGGTACCCCAAGGTGTAATGCAATTTTCTCTTGATCTTCTTCTGCCATCTTTACTTGATTGTAACCCGAGAAGCCATCCATGAAGGAGACCATACCGTGCCCCGCTGTATTATTGACCAAGGTGTCGATAGGTGATAATGGAAAGTCATCTTTAGGACTGGTTCTGTTTAGATCACGATAGTCAACACACATGCGTACCTTTCCGTCTTTCTTTGGTACATGAACGACATTAGCAAGCCACTCAGGGTAAGTGGATACTGTGAGAAACCTTGCTTGGAACTGCTTCATTACTTCATCCTTGACCTTAAGTGTTCACTCTGGTTTCAACCTTCATAATTTCTGCTTGATCGGCTTGCTTCCCACTTTGATAGGTAACTTGTGAACGATCAGATCTGTGTCTAAACCGGGTATGTTTTGGTAGGACCATGCGAAGACATCTTGGTACTGTTGTAGGAACTTTGTCATTTCTTCTTTCTGCTCAATCGTTAATAGGATTCCGATTTTAACGATCCGTGGGTCATCTTCGGTGCCTAGGTTCACTGAGTTTGTATCCTTTATATTTGACTGAACACCTTTCTCGTGATGTTCTATGAGTTCTTTGATTTCTTTTGAAGGATATTCAACATCTTCCTCTAACTCTTCTTCAATCCCCATGAGATCGAAGTCGAGCTCAAGGTCAAAGTCGTATTCATCTCTTTCATACTTTGTTCTGTCACAAGATTCATTCAACTAAGGAAATTCTTTTGAGACCTTAGGTATTTTGAAGATTTCTGATTATTTTAAAATTTTTGAAAATATTTGACTTTTTTGAATTTTGTAGAGTTTTTAATTTTTTTGAATTTTGAAAGATTTTTGATTTTTTTAGATTTTGAAAACTTTTTGATTTTTTTGGATTTTGTGGACTATCTGTATTCCTGAAACAAGATAAAGAAAAATCATGCAAATTCATTAGCAACGAAGGTGAGCCCCCAAAATAGTCTTGCTCCGAGGACGATGACTCATTACGGTCCTCGGGCAAATGAAATTCCACTAATGGCGTTTTTCTTTGGAGGCCGTAGGGATTCTGGACCCCATGGCAGCCTCATAAGTAATTGGGTATTCTTCCCAATTCTTGAAAACTTGCCCTTCCTCTACAGGATGGATAGGTTGGGAGAGTGGCTTCCTTGATGGTTCAGATATGACCATCACTTCCGGATGACTGTCGTCAAGTTCGGGTACTTGTAAGGTGGGTGGAATTACGACAGATCCCCAATCAATTTGAAAGGGGAACAGTGATCTTTCTTCTTCGCATATTGTGATTTCCGCCTTAACGAGCTCTCTTTCTTCTTCCTTTTGACCCCATTCGGAATCTCCTCCGAACAAGATGTCCATGCCATCTGTAAAAGAATGTGGGGACTCAACGAATGAGTCTTCTTGAGATTGAACGGTCTCGATACTTACAGTATTTGGTTTTCTTGTGCGATTTGTTGACAATGGCTCTGATAGATTATCCGGCCCTTTTGTGATTGTGGGAAGTTGATGCTGATGTGTGGTACTTTGCCCAAGTTCCACACATTAGGCTCGCGGTTTTATTTTCGTGCAAGTCGAAGCTCTCTCTTCTTATCATTCATGTCAAGGATGTCCTTCTTTGTAGGCCTGAACCTGATGCCGAAGTAGGGAGTATGTTTTCGGGTACTGATCAGAGTGGCCCTCCCTTTTCCTTTAGGTCCTAAACCTTGTTTCGGACGATATCCCGCCTTCTTCATTATTTGATCGATCATCATATTTACTTTTGATAATTCTGCCTTTGTCTTCTCATTTCCCCTTGGGATATGGCTGACAGATGTGAACTGAAAAGCGTGATATCCCTCTTTGTCCCCAATCATTTTCACATCTATATAAGGTATATCTGGAGATCGATCGACGGGTATAAGATTCTCGGCAAGGACGGAGATCACCATTTGCCTCATAATGAATTTGACTCGTTGATGTAAGGAAGAAGGAACTGCTCCAGCGATGTGAATCCAAGGTCTTCCTAGGAGGAGATTGAATGCTGAAGGTATGTCCAAGATCTCGAATGTCACTTCGAATGTGCATGATCCGATGGTGACAGGAAGATCCAGTTCTCCTAACGACTCAGTTTTCCTACTATCAAAAGCCCTTACGATCCTTCGAGTTGGCCTTAGGTAAGATAAATCTGTATTTAACTTGTGCAAAGTTTGTAAAGGACAGACATTAAGAGTCGAATCATTGTCGATCAGCACCCTTGCTACCATCATACCTTTGCACATTACCATAATGTGCAATGGTTCAATGTGTCCACACCCCCCGCTAATAAGTTCATCCTCGGTGAAGGTGATCGGATTGGGGGCCATGATCTGACCCACTATCTTTTCCAACTCTTCTGGCGAGGTGGTCTCAGGTACATGTGCACTACTAAGGACTTTGAGCAATGCTTCCCGATGATGGTCTGAGTTTAAAAGCAGGTCAAAGACACTGGTTTGAGCTGACATTCTGTTCAATTGCTCTACTATGTTGTACTCACTCTTTCGAATGAGTCTGAGGAGGTCAGTTGCCTCCTTGTCAGTTACTCTGCTCTTATTCTTCTCTGGTTCCTTTTGTGGTACTTGTTCCTCTTCTACAAACTTTCATTTTCCCTTTTCTCTCCTTCTTTCTTCTTCCTCATTCTGCTTCTTCTGTTCTTTTTTCGGTATTTTATAACATCTTCCTGATCTATTCATATGACCGATGTCCGTTATCATAGCTTCTTTCGGTTTCTCAACCCCTGCAGACGTCACAATCATCGTCTCATAACTCCATGGGACGGTTTGGCTTGAACGGTATGGGAAGGGTTTAGGGGATATGATGGTCATAGGTTGAGGCTCTAGTTTTAAATGGAGGATAAGAGGTGGTGGGTTGAGTTTGACAGTTGGTGTAGTGGTATTTGGGATTTGTGGATGGGTATAAGATAAGATGAGGGGTGATCGAGAGGAGAATTTTGAGGTTTGAGGTGTCGGTGTAGTGTCGGATATGATAAGAGGTAGTCGGGAAGAAGGGCCTAAAGTTGATATGATGTAAGGTATAATGAGAGGTGGCCGAGGGGAAGAGCTTGAAGTATGTGTAAGGTATGATAAGAGGTGGTCGTGAAGGATTTGAGGTTTGTGAGTTTGAGTGAATGGTGAGATTGGCCATTCTGACTGGGAATTGGGATGATGACTGGTTTGTTGTGTCTTGGGGTACGGCATTGATGCTTGAGGTCGCTGATTCCTTCTTCAAGTTGATTCAGATCTTGGAGCCAATAGGTGCTATTAGGATTGAAGGGTCGAAGCTTGGTTCATCCTTCTCTATGGCATTGACTATCGGCCCATTGTCTCCTCCGTTGTGAGTTGGTAATGGGTTTTGGTTGATGTTTTGCTGAGGTGCTTGGGCCATCGGACCATCCAAAATGTTCATTTTTCTGTCGATCAGATTTTGAACTTGGTGCTTGAGTTGCCAACATTGGTCGATGGCATGTCCCGGTGCACCCATATGGAATTCGCAGAATTGATTGGGATTGTACCCTAGTCCCTTTATTGCCTCTGGGTTTGGCTGTTTCTTAGTGAGATATTCTCCCCTGAGTAATGCTGGGAGCAGTTCTGATAGAGTCATAAGCAGGTGGGTGAAAACTCGAGGGGCTCTGTTGGGTCTACGTTGCTCAGTTTGTTGATTCTGAGCGAATTGTGGGTTCTGACCAAATAATGGATTTTTTCTGAACTGGAATGCCTGCGGGACTGGTGCAGCTTGAGGTGGGTTAACTTTGAAAGGGACCTAAGGTGTTAGCGGCCTCAGGTTCGGTGTTGAGAAGAAGAAAAGACGAATAGGTTGCACATTGTTAACTTGGGCTTCATCTTTCTTCTTGTTCAAGACTACTAGTTTCTGCTGAGTAGACCTCCTTGTTGGTGCCCCTAGACTGGACAAGTCGTAGATCAGACCTAACCGAATACCGTCCTCAACTCGATCCGCCACTTGGACCAATGACGAGAAGCTTGCAGTTGTATGACCCACTAGATGCGTATAGAATGAGTGGCCCAAAGTTGAGATGAATATGGTGTTCATCTCTTGTTCAGTCATCGGTGGTTTTACTTTGGAAGTCGATTCCCACCACCTTTGCGCATACTCTTTCACGCTTTCTTTTGGCTTCCGTGTCATCTTGGCCATGTCATTTCGGTCCAATCCCATGTCTGTATTGAACTTGTATTCCTTCAAGAAAATTATGGTCAGATCCTACCAGCTTTTAATTCGAGAATGATCTAATTGAGAAAATCATGAGAGAGTTGCCCCTGTTAGACTCCTTTGGAAGAGCTGAACCAACAACCTGTCATCGTCACCAAACTGGCACATAGACCCACAATAGAGCTTCAAGTGGGATAGAGGACACCCAATGCCATTGTATTTTTCGAAGTCGGGACACTTGAACTTTGGCAGCAATGATGCATTAGGGTACAGGCACAGATCTCTGAACCTCATTCCATTTGTGGAGTCTTTGCCTTTCATCCTTCTGATCTCTTCCTCGACTGCCTCGAGCTTGTTTGCAAGTCTCTCCTCTGTGGTACTCCTTATCTCAACTGCCCTGAATTCACCTTCTTCCTCTTGAACGACCTCATGTAGTGGTAGATTGCAGTAAATGTGAATTGGAGGTCCTTGGTTGGCAGGAGCGGTGGGTGGTGAGGTATTCTGTGCTTGCGAAGGTTGTTGTTGTGGTTGCTCTGACATGGCCTAATTTGAGCCAGAAACTTGATGTTGGACAGCCTGGATGATACTTGGGTTGCCCATCAGCAAATCAAGAATCTTATCGTGTTTTTCTAGTGTCTTCACTACCAAATCAAGCTTTGAGGCGAGATCCGTTACTACTTCTGACGCTGTCTGCTGAGGTTGCTCTAAAGTGCTCATGGTTAGTTGTGAGCGTAGAAAATACGGAGGATTGTCAGGTGGTAAGTACTTCTTTCTGGGTCGTTTGGCCACCTGTGGATAAGAGGTTAAGCGTTAATATATCATTTATATAATGAAGATGCATGATGATTTATTATGTCAGATTGAATTAATTGGTAAAGTTGTATTAAGAAAATCCTGAATTTCGTTGAGATTGGATTTTTTGTTAGCACGGAGCTGGGGTTCGTCGACACGGAGCCAGATATTGATTAGCACGGAACTGGGATTTATCAGTACGAAGCTGAAGGTTTATTGGCGCAGAGCCGGAAGGTTATCGACACGGAGCCAAAGGTTTGTCAGCGCGGAACTGGAGGTTTGTCAGCACGGAGCTGAAAGTTTGTCAGCACGGAGCTGAAGGTTCATTGGCGAGAAGCCAGAGATTTGTCAGCATGGAGTCGGAGGTTTATCGGCAAGGAGTCGAAGGTTCATCAGTAAGGAGCTGAGGTTTATCGGCAAGGAGTCAAAAGTTCATCAGCACGGAACTGGAGGTTTATCAGCACGGAGCCGGAGGTTTGTTAGCACGGAGCTAGAGGTTTATCGGCATGGAACCGAAGGTTCATCAGCACGGAGCCGGAGGTTTGTCAGCACAAAGCTGGAGGTTCATCAACACGAAACCAGTGGTTTATAAGCACGGAGCCGAAGGTTCATCAGTACGGAGCCAGGTTTGTCAGCACGGAGCTGGAGGTTCATCGGCATGGAGCCGAAGGTTCATTAACACGGAGTCGGAGGTTTGTCAGCACGAAGTCGAAGGTTCATCAGCACAGAGTCGGATGTTTGTCAGCACGAAGCTAGAGGTTTATCGGCACGGAGCCGAAAGTTCATCAGCACGGAATCGAAGGTTTGTCAGCACGGAACTGAAGGTTCATCAGCACGGAGCCGGAGGTTTATCGGCACGGAGTCGAAGGTTCATCAACACGGAGCCGGAGGATTGTCAGCACGGAGCTGGAGGTTTATCAGTTAGAAATTTTTTTTTGTAAAAACGGATTATTATAAAAAGATTGAGTTGAAAAACCATTTTGTTAGTCCCTTAATTCAATTCTCTGAAATCCAGATCGGCCAGTCAAATCCCTAAGGAAAAGGTGGCGCACAATGGAACTCTTAAATCACCTTATTTCCTTAAATAAACGTAGTCTATCCCCCTCGTATCAACAGGGTAAGATCATTCTTAGGCATCGACTTTGATCAAGAAATGCAATTGGTGCTTTAAAATTTCTTTATTGTTTTTTTTTTTTCAAATCTAGTTTGTTGGAAAATGATTGGATTTATTTGAATTGATCGACCAATTGTTGATCTTGATGGTTCACACATAGATTATGGACATGGTTGATATTGAATGATAGATCTGGTTTGGGTTGGGTACGGGTTGTAAATCTGACTCGAAATGGATATGGGTCGTGAACCAATCTGAAAGTGAATATGGGTCGTGGACGCATTTGAAGCGGATATGGGTCGTAAACCCATTTTGAAATGGATATGGGTCGTGGACCCATTTATAAGTGGGTATGGGTCGTGGACCCATTTGAAGCGGATATGGGTTGTGGACCCATTTGGAAGTGGATATGGGTCGTGGACCTATTTAGAAGTGGGTATGGGTCGTGGATTCACTTGAAAATGGATATGGGTCGTGGACCCATTTGAAGCGGATATGGGTCGTAGACCCATTTGAAATGGATATGGGTCGTGGACTCATTTTGAAATGGATATGGGTCGTGGACCCAATTGGAAGTGGGTATGAGTCATGGACCCATTTGAAAGTGGATATGGGTCGTGGACCCATTTGGAAATAGATATGAGTCGTGGACCCATTTTGGTGTGGATACGGGTCACGGACCCGATTCAAAATGGTTATGGGTCGTGAACTCGATTGAAGTTAATCCTCGATGATAGATGATGGTAAGGTTGATAGTACGCCACATTGGGTCGGGATTAATTTTCGATAGGTAAAGTATAGACTAGCTCCATTTGAATCAAACACAAAGTAGCGAGTGGTAGGCCCTAAGTTTAACGATAGAAATGATGTATTTAATCATTTTCAAACCTTAAAACTCAAAAGAAAAATAAAGTCCAAGAGAAAAGTTGTCAGGACTGATGTAAGGGACGAAATGAGTAAATTTTTTTTTTTTAAGGGTCCGTTTTTAATGAACGGACTGAAGAGCTTTTGTACTAGTCCGCTCTTTAAAAACGGACCAGAACCTTAATTTTAGCAATTTTTTTTTTTTTTTGAGATTTTGAGGCACATAGCCTCTGTTTTTTGGCTTGGGGTAAATTTTTTTTTTTTTTTTATGATGCAAAGCATAAAAAAATATATAGATTTCCCCCTTTACATAGGGGGACATGTAAGGAAACAAAGGAGAAAAAAAAATAAAAAAAAACCTAAAATCTATACAACTTTGCCTTCAAGGGCTAAAAAAATAAAAAGAAGATTACATGATACCCAAGGGTTGATACATCTTGACATTTGTGTCATATGCCTCTAATCGTATTTTGATGCATGCGGCTATAGGTGGTTTGAGGTTACCCAATCTTCAAACCTCCATGCACATTGAAATATGCACTTCTTAGGTTGGTGATTGAGGTGGATGTTCTCCTCCTCGCCTCCCCAAATGAACGATCTAGGGGGCTTGAGAGTACCGGCATCCGGGGTTAGATTTTAAAATATGAGAAGGTGGTTTGTGCAATGAGCTATGGATCGAATGCGCACAACTGCATTACAAATATGTATCAACCTTTACAACTTTGAATTAAAACAAGTAAAGAATATAAATATTACATGCACTCCCACAAAGAAGAGAAAATCATAAACACAACAAAATGAATAAACCACCAAATATGTTAGTAACAAGATAAAACTAAGGAATAAAGTTGAATATTTTTTTGAAAGAAAAATAAAAGAAAAGAAAATGGCCAAGTCAAATCGGTTTGAACCCACTAGTCTCCCCAGCAGAGTCGTCAAGTTGTAGACATGAAATGTTCGCCATGAACCTCAATGCTACATTGTTTGGAGTCATTAACATTATTTTTTGGAAATAAGTGTAAATGGGCACCCGAATCAATTTTTTGAAAATCATTTTTTCCATAGCATTATAGTGACTCTCATATGTTGGAAAGGGCAAGGTCTACCTAAGATCTAGGTAAGGAGGTTCGGTTAGAGGATGGGGAAAGTGTTAGGCACCTCATCCTCTCCACCAAAGGTGGTTACCTTGCTTGGCCATTTTATTTTGTAAAAATCTTAAGAAAATAAATACTAAAATGTATGAAAATTCATGATAAGGGTGGTGTGTGCATTGAGTGAAATGTCCCTTTAACATAGGGTTTTGATTTTCAACATGACATTAGGAGCATTCTATGGAAAAGAATGACTCATGTAGTCACATTAAATTTATGAATATGAATGTAGGTTTGAGTTTTTAGAGAGACTCCATGATGAAGTTCCCTTGAGGCCACAACCATAATGCATGTATGCATGGCTAGAAACTTAGTGTTTCACCCCATCAAGAGGGTGACACATTTCTTCATCATTGCCATGCATAAGTGGGTGTGTGCATTGTGTACAATATGATGCATGATTGAGGTGAAAATGACTTCAACCCCCATCCTTTCGATCAAACCTTAGTCCAATCTACCAGGGATGGAAGAGGGTATGCATTACATCCTAAAGGATTTCTAAAAGGAAAATAAAGTAGAGGGTTAGAAGACGAAGATACAAGCTAAAAAAAATAAACTACATCTTAACCCCACCTTGTCCCTTGGTGGTCTTGAACCTTGAAAAGTAAACTTGAGAGTTGAGTGAGATGGTTGAGGGTTGAGTTGAAGTTTAGAAGATGAGAGAATGAGTAGGAATTTTTGTAGAGTTTTAGGTTGAAAGATGGGGACTTTTGGGCATGAATTGTTCTTAGAAAATGAGGATATTTATAGAGTTTTTGGAGGACTTTTGGGGATAAAGTGGTCCAACCCTAAAAATAAAGAAAATAGACATGAGGTTTCAGTTGTTTCTTTTTGGATTTGTCATTTGTATGAGGGTAAAGATGACATTTATGAAGAAACCCTAAAAGCATTCTTTGATCCTTGGTTTTTTGGTAAATAGAGATGAGAGAACAAAAATACTTTTGGGAGGGTGAATAAGGGAGTGACATGTGTAAATGTGGAGTATTAGGTAAAAAGTAGATCTTCGTTCATTTGTAAATAACAAATAAAGTAAGGGTGAAAGTATAATTTTTAAATGGGCAAATGGGAGAACAAAAGTACTTTTGGGAGGGTGAATAGGAGAATGACATGTGTAAAGGTGGAGTGGTAGGTAATAAGTAGATCTTGATTCATTTGTAAATAACAAATAAAGCAATGGTGGAAGTATATTTTGAAATGGACCAATGGGAGAACTCCATGTATGTACTTGAAGATTCCCACCTTTTGAGGGTATGATTGGAAGTTCTCTCAACTTTATAAATTATTACCAAAGATCTAAGAACCTTTTTGGATTGACCAATCTTTTTGGGAAGGGCATTCTTGAGTTTTCATAAGGAAGAGTTGACTCTCCAATTAGATGATGCATTAGGTATTGAGGGCTTATGAGAGATCAACATGTGTCACCTTTTGAGGGGGTGTGAAAGAATGGGCTTGGAATGGACTTGGTTAATGGACTTGGGTTATGGACTATGGACTTTAAAGGTGGGCTAAAAGAATAGACTTGAATTGGGTTTGGATATGGACTTTATTTATGGACTTGGGATAGGGTATGAGTGATGGATATGGGTTTAAAGTGAATTAGGGACAAGGTATGGGCATGCAATGATATGGGATGCAATAAGTATACATGTATGCATGAATAATGATGCTAAGTGGCAATGCGGGTCCATTGAGAAGCTTAAGTCTAACTCGGAATCAATTCAAAGAAATTTGGATTTTCCTAATGGGTTCGTGCAAATTGGGGTGTCTACAGATACTTTAGTACGTCCACTCATATGTGTGGGGACTTGCCCTAGTAACATCTAATTTAGGAGTCATATACTTTGTGACATTCATAGGAGACTTTTCTAAAAAAATATGGGTATACTTTATGAAGCAGAAATCAGAAATCAATGAAATTTTCAAAGAATGAAAAGCTAGAATTGAAAAATAAACTGGTAAACAGGTGAAGTGCATCAGGACAAATAATGGATGAGAATAAAAGGAAGACAAGTTTTTGCAATTTTGCAAAGATCTGGGCATTGGGTATAACTTTTAGTGAAGAAAATGCCACAACAGAATGGGGTAGCAAAATTCCTGAACATGACTCTATATGAAAGAACAAAATGCATGATAATCAATGTGGGGATATCCAAAAGCTTTTGAGTTGAAGTAGTCAATACAACAACTCACTTGATTAACAGATCACTATCACTACAATAAAACTTCAAATACTAGAAGAGGTATGGTCAAGTAAATCAGTTGATTATTATTATTTGAAAATATTTTGATGCCCTTCCTACATGCATATTCTTAGTAATGAACGCAACAAACTTGATTCTAAATATAAAAAAAGTTATCTTCCTTGACTATGCAAAGGGCATAAAGGGATATAAAGTATGAGATCTTGTAAACAGAAAAATAGTACTAAGTAGAGACATGACCTTTGATGAAACGTGTACGCTAAAATAGGAGATCAGTCCCATTGAGATGAAGATTATTACTTCTAATTCTTTAGGCAAAGTAGATGGGGATGATAGTTCTCCACAAAAAGTTTTACAGCCCCAAATACGAAGATTACAACACACACGGAGGGTGTCCAAGAGGTTTGAAGATAAAAATATGGTTACTTTTGCACTTATGATAGATAATGATGAATTGTCAAATTTTCAAGAAGCTCTTGTTGATGATCAACGGGTAAAATGGAAAAAAGTAATGGAGAATGAGATGAACTCTTTGCATAGAAATAAGATATGAGATTTAGTGAAGTTGCTTAAGGAGAAAAAGGCAATCAGCTGCAAGTGGATTTTTAGAAAGAAGGAACCATCTTCTGAAAATGGAAAATTAAATATAAGGCAAGATTGGTGGCAAAAGGATTTGCACAATGTGAAGGTATTGATTTCAATGAAAAATTTTCACCAATGGTCAACCATACTTATATTCGTATTTTGATGTCCATAATAGCTATGCAAGGCCTTGAGTTAGAGTAGTTGGATGTTACTACAACTTTCTTACATGGAGGGCTAGAAGAGAAAATTTACATGCATCAGCCAAAGGGATTTCAAGAAAAGAAAAGTGAAGATTATATATGCAAATTGAAGAAGTCTCTCTATAATTTGAAATGGTCCACAAAGCAATGGTACAAATACTTCGACACTTTCATGTTGAAGAACAGATACACATGATGTGAATTTGATCCATATCTTTATTTTAGATTGCTTGAAAATAATTCTTTTATTTTTTTAGTACTTTATGTGGATGGCATATTGATTATTACTAATGATAAATTTGATATTGATAGTCTTAAGAGACAACTTAGTAGTGAGTTGATATGAAAAACTTAGGGGGTGCAAAGATGATTCTAGGCATGGAAATAAAAAGAAAATTAGGAATTGGGAAAATTACATTTGTCATAAGGAAGATACTTGAAGAAGGTAGTTGAAAGGTTTGGCCTGCAAAATTCCAAATTAGTTAATACTACATTGGCATCACACTTCAAGCTATTTTCACAGTTGTACACAATTATAGATGAAGAAAATGATCAAATGACCCTAATCCCTTAAGCTAGTACAGATGGAAGCATTATGTATGCTATAGTTTGCACTAGACCTGACATATCATAAATAGTCAATATAATAGTTGGTATATGACAAATTTAAGAAAAGAACATTGGCAAGCACTTTTGACTGATTAACTTGTATTTTAAGGAGATGTTTTAAGGTATTATAAAAAAAATACAAGAATTTACGTGATTTGAAAATATGTCTACATCTATAGAACAGAACAAGTACAATCACTATTTTATCGTACATGGTACAACCCTAGAGATTTGTATTTATATATTTGAGAGTTACCAAAACATGTAAAACTCCCCAAAATAGAAAACCCTTTAAAAAATATTACACGATTTCCCTTTTCATACACCTTAAAAAACTTGGAACGAGGCTTCGCCCCAACAACCCTGGGAAAGGGCGTTGCCCCTGCCTGTTGATTAGGCAATGATACCCCCTAGCTTTGCGTAACGCAACAAAATATAAGATATTCTCACAACAATCTCCACATTACCTTGAATTCTACCACATTGAAGAAAACGATAAGTACTTAATCCTCCATATCTCCTTGAGGTACCTTTCCTACATCCTCGGCACTACCTACTGAGGGGTGCTTTCAAAACACATCTCAAAGGATGTTGACCAAGTCTAAGAAATGTTTGAATTTGATTGTTATTGTAACTAGTTTAGTCATCTATCTGCTGGGTTGTCATTTGTATGAATCTTCTTCAACATAATCTCCTTGTCTGATACTATATTTCCAATAAAGTGAAAATGAACATCTATATGTTTAGTTCTTACATGGTAAACTTGATTCTTTGCCAAGTATATTGCACTTTGACTATCGTAATACAATAACATATTTTATTGTTTAATCCCTAATTCACTTACAAGTCTCTTCAACCATATTTCTTCTTGACTGCTTTTGAGACTGCCATATATTCTGCCTCTATAGTAGACAAAGTTGTAGTAGGTTGTTGATGAGTGGGTTTTATACCTGCGAATTAATCACTTTTAGGTATAATATTTTGTTAATTTTAGAGTTTTTTAGTTGTTTTTATTTAAGTTTAGTTTGTTTTATATTTTTGTAGGATTTTGTGTTTTTATTTAGTTTTTATGCTCATTTTTACAGTTTAGGAGTAGTATGGAATATTGGGATAATTGCCAACATTTAGAAGAAATTCTGACTTCAAATTGGTTAACTTTCGGAAGAAGGAAAATATGTATACAAGTTAAAAAGTCTTCAAGCCGTAGCTTGATAGCAAGCGAGGCCATTGCGCGAGTTCAAGAATTGCACAGCACAGAGATGAAATACGAGCCGCGACATGACATGTTTTGAGGCCATGGCCTGCTTACGTTTATAGTATTATTTGTTGATTTTTGGGGTCGAACTAGAGGCGAATTTTGGGACTCTTAAATCCTAATGACTCCATACTTATAAATATGAAAGATTAATATTTTTAGAGTGTTCACAATTTTTAGGTTTTCTTGGAGGCTCAAGGTTGAGAAGGATAATGAGATTTGGAGATCGACTCTAGAGTTTTATTTTTCTGAACTTTATCTCTTCTCTTAATCTTTAAAACTTTGGAGGTGAATCTATAAAAGACATGTAAAAATTCTATCACTAATCATATACAATAGTGTTGGTCTTTGTCCTTCCTATCCTAATTGTTTTTTGTTGCTTCTTTATGTTAATAATCTTTGTGCCAAAAAGATTAATTGTGTGAATTTCTTCCATCATCCTTGTACCTTACACACTACTAAGTAATAAACCATCTTTGAGAAAAAAAAAAAAAAAAAAATACATATATATATATATATATATATATATATATATATATATATATATATATATATATATATATATATATATATATATATAGGGTCCCGTTCACCACCCTACGCTTTACCAAAGGTGTTTTGTCCTACATGGGTTAGAAGTTTTGGAATAGGCTGACTTTTGGTAAGGATAATCTCTACACCGAGGAGATCATCCTCACCAAAAATCATCCCATTCCAAAACTTCTAACCCCATAAAAAATGGTTTACAAAAAATGGACGGTCCACGATTTTTCAACTTGTAAACATGGGGCTAGAAATTTCGGAATGGGCTGATTTTTGGTGAGGAGGATCTTCTAATTGTAGAGACCATCCTCACCAAAAATCAGCTCATTCCAAAACTTCTAACCCATGTAGGACAAAACACGTTTGGTAAAGCGTAGGGTAAAGTGTAGGGTGTTGAACATTTCCCATATATATATATATGGGAAATGTTCGGAATCTTACTATTTGCCCTAAGTGTTTTGTCCTACATGGGTTAGAAATTTTGGAATGGGTTGATAAGTGGTGAGGATGATCTCTATGGTGAGGAGATCATCCTCACAAAAAATTAGTCAATTTAGAAACTTCTAACCCCATGTTTACTAGTGGAAGAATTGTGGACCATCTATTTATTTGTAAACCACTTTTGATGGGGTTAGAAGTTTCGGAATGGGCTGATTTTTGGTGATGATGATCTCCTCACATAGAGATCATCCTCACCAAAAATCAGCCCATTTCAAAACTTTTAATCCATGTAGGACAAAACACGACGAACAAAATGTAGGGCAATTAGTAAGGTGCCAAACATGACCCTATATATAAATATATATAAGCAGATTGCTCACGTGTTGTCTAATTTATATAAACATCATGTCAAAATACATGATAATCACGACCCTCGTTCACATTGTGGTTTGCTAGATATGACTACAACCAATTTAATGCAATAAAAAATGGTAAATAAAATAGACATTGTATAAAATAAGGCCATGTAGTGTGCACTCTTAAATATGGACTTGAGAAATAGGAAGTATGTTCAACATCAAGGGGAAAAAAATTGAAAAAAGTTCAATTTCTTCTTTTATATGAAAAAAATCGATTTTACGAATGTTTCCATCTTAGATACATGTGAATATTTCATAAAGATAGTAGGAGCCTTAAACCAATTCAGGTTGCAGAAAGAATTAAGATATGAAATCTAATATCAATTGAAACATGATTCAATTTAAGTCAATTTTGTTATTTAACTGGTAAAGAAGGTTCATTAACTCAAACTAACTCGAACAGAGGATTGAGAAGGCATCACAGATTGAAATGGAAGCATCAACTACATAATATAATCAAGGAAAACACTACAATGCCTACGTCCGCTATGCATTTAATTTGTTCGAGGCACCTCAAAATTGGTAGATTTTGAACAAAACTATAGTATTACGAACGGAACTAGCATATCACTAATTCTAGGAAGGCGCTTCCCATCGAATTTAAGAATTGCAAGGACGGCAAATTGATTCATGCTTTGACCAATGATACTCCACTAAATTGCCATGGTGATAAAATTCATACCCCAACTAGATAACTTTTCATCAGTTGGAAATTGCATTTTTTTAGGGAAGGACGTAGATTTTTTTTTTTATATATTTAAACTTTGTATTCTGGGAGGGGCCCCTTCAACCCCAGCTGATCAATAAAAAAAGGTCTTATCAAATTTGAGAAAAAGCTCCAATAATAAGCTATATATGATTAATAATTAAATTCATTTAAAAAGTAGGAATCATTGCATTTTGAAAACAGATTTTTAGGTAGAGCAATAAGACAATTAGAAGTTGTCAAATTCAAATTTAGTACCACGAACAAAAAAAATCCTGGCTCCAACCCTACTCACAATGCTTTTCTTTGGGATTCGAATGCTGCTACAACTATAATTCAATCTCAAGATCCCTGGTACAATACCTCTATATCGACCAAAGGAAAACAAGACATTGACAAAGTCAACTTTGTGAAGTACTTTATCTATGGAGCTATCATGGTTCAATTGCTTGTTGAAGAAGATTACATCTATTATTTGCCCAAGGGAATTTTTAGGGGAGCCCACCTTTTCCTATAAAACCAATCCTTTTTAAGCTCACCCAAACCCCATACACCTAATCACATTCCTTACAAATCCAAGCCATTTAGTGTACACCATAATACTGTTGTGCAGAGGTATTTTGTCCCAAGGGTTTGGCTATGGGTTTCTAAGCGTAGCTATTTGTTGTGGTCTTATTGATCTTAGGCACTAGTCAGAATTGACTGATCCCATTAAACCCTTCTTTGCCTACATGCGCCACTAGCTAACTACAGCCCCTTGACGCGCACCAGTAGCAAGGCCCCTACTACCTGCGTCAGGTTGTCCTAGCGAAGACTTTATAGGTTTCCATCATGTTCTGGCCTACGTGCACAGGAGTGCACTTACATTTTCAGAGCTGGCTGCTAGTTGTGGCGCGCTTTCAATTTGTGATTGAGATTCAAGTTCGCAAATTGTTGCACATAGGGTTTACACCCCTGGCCCAAATTCTTAGGAATATAATGGAAATTATTTATGTTTCTAAAGTTATTAAAACAATCAGGTCGAAGTATGAAATATAACTTTGACTTACGGTTTTCTTGTTGAGAAAACAGATTTAAGAGAGAAGTTGGAGAGGGTTCTTTTTCCTTTGTAACCTTTGCTTGTTACATGATAGAACCTACAATGGAGTCCATATGCTGCTCGTTTTAATGTCTAGTAGTGGTCATCCAAAGATTTTCATTTTGGGGTTGTTGCATCAAGTTTAAGTTGATACCTGGCATTGTTCTTAAGCCATTTTATCATAGGGAATGTCTTATTGACAACTGCATTCTTCCAGGTGATTATAATAAGGTAAACTGTACCATATCTTTCTCATGAAGGCTAGGATGGATATGATAAGATAAGGTTTTAAATTAGAGTTTCTGTTTAAACCCTTTTAGGGTTGTTGTAATTTGAATGAAATTAATCAATTCAATTTTATTCGTTTAGAGATTGAAATGTAACATTAATGGGATTTTAAACCTTATTCCAAGCACCTATTAACATGCTTACTTGCACCCCTTAAGCGAATTGACTCAATGGTAAAACTAGTGACATGAGTTTGTTTCATCTGATTGTGTGTTTGAAATTTGGGGGCTTCCTAATTTACTGTGTTACACGTTGGGAAACTTCCACAAGATCATGGCTTGCGGTCATAGGGGCTAGTCCCATCCCAAAAGGGATGTGAGATAGCCTGCCATATAAAACAAATAAAAAATAAAAATACTTAAATTGATCTAGAAAAATTCTATCTTCTCAAATTTCTCTGATGTTTTAGTTGAGACAGTTTCGATTTTCTTTTTGATAGAAGACATTGCTCCGGACGAGATTTTAAACCTAAACATTGTATACCAAGTATAGCTAATGGAACCAACCCACATCAGTTCTCGGATGATAAGATTTGATTTATGCTCCAACATAAAAGGAACTACACTGAAACATTAAATTTGTTGAAGACAATATCCTGAAAGCACATAGATGTAGAGGAGATGGCCGAGGGTTTCACTCGCATTGGAAATACCAAGTACTAGGTGACATGACATACTTCTGGTGCGAGTAATTGAAGGAGATTTTCTCCAGAGGTGCTAATGGCAATCCATCGTTAATCACACAGTCATTATAATTCAATACTTTGAAGAGCTTGGGGTCGACGAGACCCTGAGAAAACCTTCCACATTTAACGTGAACGTCGATGACTGGGCACATGGGGCAGCTGTTTCGGACTTCCACGGTGAATTTCGGTGGATTCTTGAACCCAACTTGAGTTTGTCGAAGAGTCGGACCACTGGTACCGCACTTCGCGCTCCAACCTGCAAATGTCATTGCAACAAGTCAAGAAGAAATTAAATCTTGATTTTCTCATTCACAAATGATATTGAGACGAGACATCAGTCTCGGATAATTTTTTTTAAAAGCATGATTAAAATGTCCTTTTGGTGGTATTCTCTTTAGCCTCTCAAGCAAAGATGGGTGTTGAAGGCTTTTTATTTTTTATTTTTTATGAAGAATTTGTTAAATTAAATAAGTCATTTTACTCTTTTTTACACAAAAACATATTTGAGGAGGGGGAGAGAGGATTACAAACCCTGGTGGACAAGAGCACTAGATGCGAACAGAGCCCACAATACAAGCTTGACAGATAGTTGGCTTGGGCTTGGCATGTTTTCAGATTACCAAAAAGATTGAATGTAAGGGATTTAAAAGAAAGCACTTTTACCTTGTTATATAGAGTGAGGGAAGAGGGGCTTGGCCATGTGAAAGTTTGGGTGACTTGAAAAAGAGAGAGAGAGAGAGAGAGAGACAGAGTCACATGCAAGGAAAGGGGTGAGCAAGAAAGAGAGGATGAGTGATATGTAGGAATTAGTGCTTCCTACCAAAGGAACCAAGTCTGAAATTCAAAAAGACTGACAAAGCTCCCTATATGCAGGTGACTTACATAGTCAAAAGTCTACTCTTACAGGTTTCTCTCTTCCCCACCACATGCTTTGCTTACATCTATTCTTACCTCTCTACATCATTTTCATGTCCCTATCGGATTTTAGTAGAGTTTACATAGGGGAATCACTGGTTTCTGTGAATATTATTATTTTTTTAAATCATATATATATTTATGGGACTGGATGGAGGGACAACTGTTTGTTACAATACCAAGATTTCGTCAGTTTTATAACATCCAACAGCATCTAACGGTGTTCTAAAAGTGTTGTAAAAAATAGACGGCGTCTGAACAGTGTTGTAAAAAACATTATACAAATAATTGTCCTACGATGCTGGTAAGGATTAGTAGACTCATGAAAAATGATTTCATATGTCACACACAATGCTGACCATTTATATGTAAGATCCAGCGGTTGGGATAAAAGATTCATCTCGATAATAGATTATTGATGTCTAAGATAAATCTCAACTGTTGGATCTTACATATACATGGTTGAAATTGTGTGTGAACATACAAGATCATTTTCATTAGTCAACGGATCCTGACCCATATATATATATGGGGGCGGTTCATGGGACATATGTAAAAGCAATGGATTTTCAAAATAAGGGTTAGAGATTTTGGATTGAGCTGATTTTTTGCAAGGATGGTCACTATGATGGGAAGATCATCCTCACAAAAAATCAGCTCAATCTGAAACTTCTAAATCCATCAAAAGTTATTTACAAATTATTGACAAAAAAATTCGATGGTCCACATTCTAAATCACTTTTAATAGGGTTAGAAGTTTCAGATTAGACTGATTTTTTTTCTCACAGAAAATCAGCTCAATCCGAAACTTCTAACCCATATTTTGAAAATTTATTAATGTTGCATTGTTTTTACATATGTTTTTTCACATGTCCCTTCATCCATTCCTTATATATATATATATGGGTTAGGATCCGTAGACAACGTTTTGTCCTATATGGCAAAACAGTTTCGGATTGGGTTGATTTTTTGTGAGGATGATCTCTATGTTGAGTAGATCATCCTCATAAAAATCAACTGATTCTAAAACTTCTAATCCTATGAAAAGTGGTTACAAACTAATGGTTAAAATGAACGGTCCACAATTCTTTAACTTTTAAATTGGAGCTAACAAATTTAGAATGGGCTGATTTTTATGTAAGGATAATCTCCTCACCATAGAGATCATTCTCATAAATAGTCAGCCCATTCTGAACCTTTTTGCATATATAAGATAAAACACGTTGTATACAACGTTGTCTAGAATGTTGTCCACGGATCCCAACCCATATATATATATATATATATATATATATAAGTCGGGGTCGAGGGATAACTATTTGTTGGAATACTGGGATGGTATCCATGTTCCAAGATCCAACAACATCAAACAGTTTTTAATCCAATGGAATTTCACTTTATATGTAAACCCTCTAGCATCTTGATGACAAGTTTAGCTGATTGAATCAGATGATCCTAATAGTTGGACCATCTAGGCTTTTATTGAGACAACTGATTGGAGAGGGTGGGCCCATTTACAGGATGCTTCACAATCCACATTAATGTGACATGTTTTAGTGACATTGGTTTTGAAATTTATTTTTATGTCTATGAGAGAGATTTCTTTTGTTGGGCCATCAATGGACAAAAATCCAATCCAATAATAATGGGACCAGATCAGATCTGACCCAATATACATAATGTATAAAAATAAATTATGTATCTACACAAAATATGGATGTAGGTTAGTGTACTTACTTGGTATACTTCTTACATTGTGGAAATTACTAAAAACAAGTACTTTTTTTTTTTTGTCAAAATAATTAAACCAGACAAATTCTTTTCATATATATGAAAACCATCATATATACAATTTCATAATTATTTTCTTTTACGAAAGAGTTATTTGATGTACGGTCATTGTGTGGACAATTCGATGAATTTAACTTTATTATCTGAACAAATAAATAATTACAAAATTAGATATATTGTCATTTTGGTAAATATGAAAAAAAATGTGTGGCCCAATCAGTTTTGCAAACTACTTTTTCACTTTTGTTAAACACCCTTTCTACGTGCCGTATGACATACCTCACATGGCCAAAATTCAAAATTGACAACTCCCTCGACCTTAATGATTAATGGAAATGTTCAAAGGATCAAAATACTCACTACGTGAAAATCTAAAATTTGCATAAAAAAATTTGTTGGGCTTGGCCCGTCGAATTTTAAAATCCAAAATCCGCGGCCCATGAACCACGTTTTAAAACCCAAATTATAATCTCACTCTCTCACTGTTTCTGTGCCTCTCATCGATTGATCGCCTCTCTTACAGTCTCTCTCTCTCTCAGTCTCTATTTCAGTTTTCGATCGATCGCCTCTAACGGTCTCTCGCTTTCTCATAGTGGTTCTCTCGATCGATCGACCTTCTATCTCGTTTTTCTTTTATGGAGTTGTATTTGATCGATGTAATTTACAAAGAAATTAAAAATAGGAAAGACTCTTGCAGATCTAACTTTCGTAGTTACTTTGAATCAAAAAGAGTTTCAAAATTCTTGTTTGATTGTTTTGTTTTCGTTTTGATTCTCTTTAGATCGAAGCTCTGGTTTTAGGAGTCTTGGAGATGGCGGATTCATTATCGGATTATAGGTTTTAGTAAGGATTTGATGTCCAAATGTGTGAAAAGGTATAAATTTGGGAAATTAATTTCTAGATTTTGGCAAACGAAAATTTTCAAGAATTTAATTTGAGATTTGTTGATGTTTCTTTAGGCGACAGGGAGAGTCTTCTTGTGGTTTTGGAAGGATCTGAAATCTCGGTGATTGAGAATAATAGATATAATGGAAGATAGACGGGAGAGTATCGAACTTAAATTCCGTATCTATGATGGTACAGATATCAGTCATGGTAGCTATGCCCCATCAACTACTGTTGCAACACTGAAGGAAAGGCTAGCAACTGAGTGGCCTCAAGGTTTGAATCTGCTTGCTTTTGTTTATTTTTGTACTTTATTCTTCGAGTTATATATTATATGTTTGAATCGATAGGAATTAAGTTCAGCTGATTTTTATTCTTCAAACTAAGTAAAGTTTGGGCCATTTCATCAATATTTGGGGTTGGTGAGGTAACATCTAGAGAAAGCTCAGCGAGGAAACCTTATAGTGAATCTGTTGACGACTTTGAACATATACCTTCTATGATTCAACCAAGAGAGGTAATGGCTTAGCACATGGTGATCGATTTATCTATCAATGAATGGTTTCTGCAGATTCTGACTTGAGTAGGTTTGGGACAATTAATGGTCCCCCATAACTGTTTCATTAGGACTTTTCTATCTTTAAGTTTTAAATTCAAGAGGACTACCAAGTTACTTCCCATACTAAGCCACATCAAGATATTTTTTTTGAGATCTATTTCTAACCCTGATGTGTAGGGGAGTAACTTTAATGGGTGACAAAACAAGAGAAGAATCATTTTTCTTCATACCTTCTAGTATAAAGAAGTTATTATTCAAGTTCAAATTTGTATTTTGAGGAGACCTTAGACTCACAAATTGTAGGTGTTGAAGTAGTTGTGAATGTTATTGTGTAAGTGTTGAAGTAGTGAATTCTTTGGAAGTTGATTTTTGTCTTTCCTTATTTCTGTTTCTTTCCTACTTCCTTAGGATTTAGGGAATGACATTAGGCAAATGCATTGGCATTAGACAATAAAATTAGGAATCAGCATTAACATTAGTTGCCCGACCAGCCTAGCTCCCAAGCCTGAGCTTGGCCATCAACATGAGTCAGACCTAGCCCATCCCAATAACTAAACGGGACAAGTAACACTACCAAAAACCAGCCCATGATGAGCTGGACTGGGCCAAAACCCAGCCCATTGACTGTGTTAGAATTCTGTTCATACAAAACAGCCCCTAGGAAGGCTTTTTTGAATTTCTTAGTGGACATTTATGCAATGGGGCCCACCTTATGTTATGTATGTGGGTCCCACATACTTTATTAGTTAAATTTATTATGTATGTAGGTCCCAAGTGAATTTCACATTTTTTGTTATGCAAGAACCAAGATTTCAGATGATGAGCTAAGGGATCATATACGTGGGTGAGATATCTTACTCAAGGTTTTATCTTCATGTGGTTCACCTAAAGTTTTCTCCTTGACAGTGAATCATTGTTATCGGATATCTTAATATTTGTAGGATCTTTGATGGGAAACTACGGACTTCGTTAAAATATAACAGCAGCCTTTGTAGACTATAACCTGGAATGTCTTGCTCTATTTCATGCATAGAGATATGCTGGGGCTGATCATTTCCTGGCTTCTAGTATAGCACTCACTAGACATTTGTTTGGGGGATTGATACTTATATTTTCAAATTGTGGTACGTCCACTTGTGACTGATTTTACAAATTTATGGTAGATTTCTCCTGAAGACATTCGATGGGAAGGTGTTGATCCATGAATCTCTCATCGAGGGGGCCGTGGTGGACAAGGTCGCGGGATTAAGAAGTCTGTTAGCCGTGGAGATGCTGCTCCGGGTACAGGAAGAGGAAGGGGGGCAACAAAGGGTCAGTCCAAGAAAGAATTCCCATCATCACAGAATGGCATTGGGAAGAAGGTTTCGGATGATATCGAATTACTTCACACGGATACTCTAATCAAGGAGGTATATTTGAGCAACTTGAGCCCATTTATGAATTGCAAACATTTTGAGTGGTTTGCTTATTTTCTTTTTGTTGATTTTGAGCAAGTAGAGAGAGTCTTTGGTGCAAGTCATCCTATCCTCTTGAGATTGAGAAGGCAAAGAAAGCACTGAAAGTAAGAACCACAATACATTTTACAATATTATGAATCTTGCATACTTTATTTTCAAAGCAAACTTGATTGATTGTAATGGCAGGAGCATGAACAAGCGATGATTGATACGATTGCAAGGCTTGCAGATGTGTCTGATGGTGAAAGCGGTAATAAATATATATAAGACCCTTCTGCTTTATGTTGTCCTTTGCATCTTCTGTTATCTCCAAGGTTAAAATCCATATTGTCTTTTTATGAATTGTGTTATATCAATTAATCTCGAGACCAAAGAAAAGGAAAAAAAGGAAAGAAAATATATGTCTTTGTACTTGATATTGCTTCAAGTTAAATCAGACATCTGGAAACAGATTCGTCAGTTTTCTTTCTCAAATCGTCCAACATTCTGTCTTAGTACAGTCTTTACTAAAGAAATTGTTTAACTGTTGACGCTGGAGTTATAAAGCCTAATACATGCTGTTATGTATATTATTTGAAGTGCGAAGTCTATTGTCTAATTGCTGGAAATCACTTCGTGTGTCAGACACATCTAATTTATGTAGAGTTATTGTAGTTTTCAAGTATGTAAAAGATGTGGACTAAGATAATATGAAAAGAAGTCATGCCTTGACAGATTGTATTGCCCAATAGAGATAAATGGTGAAATAAGATTCATTTTTCCAAACCTAATTAGCTGCATGGGGAAGCAGGTTTCATTAAATTTTTGTATATCCTTCATGTACTAATTATAACATGGAAGACATCACTATTTTAATTTTTCTAGCTATCTTAATGATTGTGTGGTCTATTTGCCTTGGTGCAGACGACAATGAGCATCAATTCTCGCATGGGCAATCCATGGGCCAAGAACAAGGGTGGAGAAATCGGCCTTATGGTGGGAACCAGCACGCAGTAGAGTTTGAAGAGATGGGTGGAGGAAGGGGAGAAGGCTCAGATGGTGATCAAATAGCTGGAGAGGGTAGACATGCATCCGATGACCAACAATATGGTGATGACATCTGATTTTGTGGTTTCCACCTGAAAGGTATATACATCCTTACCTAGTCACTTTGTGTTTAAGAGAGGGATTTCTTTGGGTAAATATCTAACAATGTTTCTTCTCATGAAATGTATTGTAGAAATGGCTGAACTAACAAAGAAGAGCTGGTAGAGATTAAAAATGATACAGTGAGCGAAGTTGATGCAGCAATATTCTCCTCTGGTTCCGTAAAGGAACAAACCCAAAGGGAAGGTATGCAAGTTGGCTATTAAAATAGTACAAAATCTGTGTTTATCCTTTAATTCCTTCTGTTTTAATACCCATTTGGTTGGACCGTTCTGAATATATGCATCTCTTCATACACACCACCCATACACCCATCCATCCAAGTTGCCTAGAACAAATCTTGAACGTGGAACCTATTTTGGTAATGGGTTCCATTTCTCTACATGTCCATCACATGTACTGTGTGTTTTGGTTGATAGATCTTAGGTTTGGGTTCTGAGAGTATCTTACATTTACTCAATTAAAAAAAAATCCAAATATCTATCATTAAATCTCTTTCTCAATCAAAATATTTTGTACAGGAACTCTGCTTCAGAATTGATAAAGCAAAAATTGGTTTTTGATGGAAGTGAAGCAGGGAAGTTGCTTGCACTTCGGCAAAGTTTTGCAGAGGTATACTGCTGCTGAATTGGATATATCTGTTAAAAGTTATTCTGTTACTTCATAGCTGTTATCCACACTTGTTCTCCAACAATTTAAGATTTTTACAAAACAATTTAAGATTTCCACACAATGTGCATAATACTTGGACTATTTATTTACTTATTAGGGAATTGGTAAACAGTTACACATCCAAGTGTAACAAATGAAGTGCAGATTAAAAATCTTCATTGAGGCCTTTGAGTTTTTAAGGATCACTTAATTACAAAAAATCAGCCTATTGGAATGTTCGAACCCTATGAAAAAAGGATTCAAAGTTGATGGTTAAATGAACGACCCATATTGTTCTACTTGAAAACCACTTTTGATAGGTTAAACGTTTTTGGGTTGGAGTTTTTTTTGGTGTGGTCAATCTGGCCCCAGCAAATCTGTGTAAAAACCATGTAAATATATCTTGTATATTGACATAATTTAGCCTAAGATGTCCAATTATGCTCCATAAAGTGGGAATCTTTATATACAAGATTGTGGGTGTAGTCTGCTAAGTAAAATATGATTCCTAGTTATAAATTTATGGTGCAGTCCCAAGAACAGATCTAATCATCTAATTTCTTGTTCTCCAATGACTAGGTGTATTTGGAGTTAAATTGTAGAGAGCATGCTTTAGCATATTGAGCTAGCTGGATTTCACCTTGATACTTTCCGTGCGATAAAGCCTCGAGTTGCCCATGCACCTTCAGGTAGTAAGAATTAAATCTAATTCGTTACTAGTACTGTTTCATTATGAGTTTCTCTATCTAATATAATTTTGTTCTTTTTGCTAAATCTGTCTCTGTTCCTGACAACTTATTATTTGATGAATCAACACATTGTTATTGTTAGACTTCCTTGGTTGTTTTACACCAACTTCATTTAGTTTTCTATAAAACTTAGATTCATGTGAATTACTGCAAATTGGCTTTTACATTGATGATTCCAAACTACATGAAGATTCTGTTAGGTTAATAAGCGTGAGACAAGAGTAAAATATGGTTGCTAATAAGTTTGGAGTGATTCAAATAGAAATAATTCCATAGAAGCACTTATACTGAAATCTGAGATGGGAGATTCTTTTTGGTCTCAACTCTCAATAAACAAACAGGAGGACTTCCAAACGTGCCATGGAAAATGTTGTCACCAAGAAAACAGCCCAAAACAGAGGGAAAAAAAAGGAGACATAAATGAGTGAGTACTGAGTACTCACTATTCAGTGATTTGTATGATACTACCATCAAAACAAGAAAAAGATAAGGACTGAGAATATCACATCAGCTTTTACCGAACCCATAAAGCAGACTTCATTGAATTCTTGATTACAAGAAAGAAAGTAACAATGGAAGTTACAGTCCCAACCATATCTAGTGGAGGGGACCTTATGGTTCTAGTTAGGACTCTTTATAATTCACCAAATCAAAATAGAAAACCACACGCCAAGATGTAGGGAAGCCTAGTAGTAGGGAAAGGCAAACCTTTCTCTTGCTTGTATAAACTGTTTGCAGTTGTTTATGAGGAGCTACAGCTATTGTTGTTGAAAATAGGACCGACTGTGCAGACAACAGTCTTTGTTGTAGTTGTTGTTGTTGTTGTTGTTGAGGTATAAAGAGATTATGAGTTAAGGACCAAAGCAAACACTCAAAACAGTTGCAGAAGACAAAAATAGGGACACTCCTATTTAAGGCATATTTTTGAACGTTAGTCTACTAATTTGGCATTGAAGGCTTTGTTCTTATACAGTCTAGTCTTCAGATTCCCCTTTGAATGGTTTTTACTTATCGATGGATGCAATATAAGGAAAATGATTAATGAAATGCTGCATGCAGGAGGATGTGCTGGAAAGGGCGAAAAAGGCCAAGGAAAAAATGGCACGTGAAGCACAAAGGTTCATTCCCCAATCTACAATGATAACAACACCGACCTCCACCAAAGATGTTGCCGATCCAATAATTTCAATATCATTTGGTCTTATTTAGTTTAATTATTGTCAGTTATTTGTAGCTTCGACAGAATTTTCGATCTTAACAAAGAGGTTTACATGTATATTAATTTTGGGTTATTTAATTTAATTTGGAGTTTGTTTTATGATTTTTCTTTTGTTTTTTCTTTTTCTGATTTTTCTGATTTTTATATTATTTCATTCATTGTGATTGGTGAATTAGAGGACCGTGCTATTGTTTGTTAAACCTCCAAATTTGACGGTCATACTCTATGGAATTTTTTTTTTTTTTAAAGTCCATTCTCCAATAATTTGATAGTCCAGGACCGTCAAAAAAAAAAAATTCTACAAGAGAATATTTGACGGGCATATTTGACAGGAGGGTCCATCAAATTTCTCAAAATTTGACGGGCTAAGACCGTCAAATATGAGCCTTTTTCACATAGTGACTTTCGTCTTGTATTTCTTGTCAAAACTCTTCGGCTTTAATCTCTTCAACCTCTAGGGTTAAAATACTCGCCTTGTCTTCCTTCGATGAAAAAAGAGGAAAAAAAAATAAAATTCCATGGACAATTTTCTTGTTGATTCCTTAATTAGGTAGCCAATAGAACACCATAACGTAGACATGATTTTGGTCTAATCTCCCCCAAATGGTGTGGACTGAATATTGGTGTATATTTTCTTTCTATTCCTTGTTTCTAAATTAGGTAGTTAGTTAGAAAAATTAGAAGAAAATGGAGGTTTATTTGGCAAGGGATTGAAGATGATGGTATTTTGTTTTCTTTTATTTAAAATAAAAAAAATAAAAAATAAAAAAGGGTGGGGTGGGGGTGGGGGTGGGGCCGGGGCAATTGATTTATGAGTCGTGCTAGAGTGACCTCAAGCTTGTAGCTCATATCTCACGTCTTGACATGAAAGTGAATATAAATCATAGATGCTTTTTCAACCGTATCTAGATGGAAAGCATCTATGGTTCCCATACACTTTCAGGGTAATTAAATCTGCGTTGTGAGGTACAATCTTGAGGTCACTTCAGCATTATTCTTAATTTATCGGTATAAGAAGATATCTCCAATAGAAGGGGAACACAGATGTGTATTATCCCAAAACTTACTCCATTAATTTTATTTTTTTTTCTGCAAAAACAAATGAGATTAGTAGTCAGTAATTAATAGGTGAAAGCAGCTTTTAAGCACACTAAGACTGTACCCTATATTTACAGTTTTGTTAACATGTGCCCTAAGGCCACATGTTAACATGTATTTAATACATCTTGGAAATAAGCAATTGAGGGTGATATTTACAGGAAACAAATCTTTTTGAGGCCATTTTAGGTAATAATTATTTTTTGATATTTAACACATCTTACACTACGTGAAAACTAGAAAATTCGACATAAAAAATTGACGGGCCAAAGCCCACGAATTTTAGAAATTGAATTTTTATGGTCTAAGACTGTCGAAATTCTTGATGTTCCCAGATTTGACGGCTTAGAGCTATTGAATTTCTCTCATCCTTCATTAATTTAACAATTTTGATCCGTCAATAAAAAAAATTATGATTATAAAAAGTTCGACGCCAATTCGACCTCTTGGTCCGTCGAATTTTATGAAATTTGACGGCCCAAGACCTTTAAATTTGGACATTTTTCACATTGTGTTATGTATGAAACATTAGTAGAATTGGATTTTAGGTCAATTCAATCCATTGATAGTCCATATTTAAACTGGTAAATGTAATCAATGCTTAAAATCTCATTTTTGAGCTAATAATTTGGTAAAAACAAATAAAATTTGAAAAGAGTTGTGATGGAGTGACCTCAAGATTGCCCTAATTTCATGCAATCTAATGTGGAGGTGTACACAAATCCATAAATGCTTTTCATTTGTATCTCGATAAAAAGCATCCATGGTTCGTACACATCTCCAAAACAACAAAGTGAGAAATGAGATCAATCTTTGAGGTTACTTGAGCGTTATTCAAATGAAAATGGCCTAAAAAAATATTCTTAATTATTTCAAGACATTTCAAAACATTAAAATTTACAACAATGTTTCTTCCTTTAGAAATCATTATTTGATCAAAATCAGAAGTTGCCATAAAATCTTGAATCATAATTTTAGAAGTTTGTATTGGCTCATTGACTTTTACTTATAACACACCAATCATTTACAAAGTGTATGGCTGTCCATAATTTTGATTGGTATGTTATTAGTAAACATTGGTGTTCCAAATAGAAGCTCTCTAATTTTAAAATGTGACAGGACAATTGTCAAGCATCATAGTACATAGTGAGAATAGCCATCTCATTAGTGGGTTTTGAATCACGTGATAAGTCCCACTTGTAGACTGCCAGTCTCACGAGGTTTCGTTCAATCTCTTGCTATTCTCGACCACACCCCATAAAAAGATTTCCAAACCACCATGTGATGTGTTTCTTCTCTTTCATACTCAAACAATAGCCAAATTTTAACTGTTGCTTAGGAATACCTGTTCCTTGTGTTTATCACGCCTAGTGGGGCCATGTTTGACTTCCCACCAATGAGAAAACTCCACATGGATTTTTTTTTTCTTTTTTCTTTTCGTCCACCCATGATTCAATTATTTTGATCGAAATATATCACTTTCAATAGTCACATGCATGATATATATATATATATATATATCAATGTCTTTTTTATCAATAATCGGCACAAATTCACTGTTCATCTAAATTTATGTCGAAATGACCGGTGGATTGCAACCTAAATAATAATAAAAAATGAAGAAAATGTCAATATTTCAATAAAATTCTTTTGAAATTATTAATTTTTGTTTTTTAAACTAAAAAAAAAAAAGATAAAAAAAGAAAAGAAAGAACATGGAGAAATTTAGTAAAGGACCTTAGATCTATTATTTCTGGTACAAAAGTGTAAATAATTTGCAAATGAAAATGATTTGCAGTGTACCAAGCCGGGCCCAATAGTCGTTCTACTTGCACCCATCGTTCCTCTCTTTGCACCCACTAAAAGTGTTTATTTGAAAGAAAGATGACAAACCGAAAAGCCCTTTTATAGTACTCCATACACCTATAATCTCCAATATCTATTCTCAGCAAAAGGAAAGCCCTAACCATCTCAACAAAATTGGGATTTGAGGAGCTAAAGAACTCGTCCATTTCGTTGAGATTTTTGCTGCGATTTTTCAAAACTATCTTTATCTTCTTCTTAAACATTGACCATAAGTCATATCTTTATGCATTATTTGAAGGTGTCATACGGATGAGTTGAAGGATTTTTTATTTTATTTTAAATCACATATTCATTAGTTGAAGGAACTTTTTTTTTTGTATGTGTACATATGGATCAATTGAATAGTTATTTTATTTTTTATTTACGTTTGGATAATGTAAAGGAATTGTATTTAGTTTGTGTTAAGAGGTCAGTTGTATATTTTCTTCGGTAGGCTTCTATTGAACCTCACTAGCCTAATTCAATACATATTAGTCAACCGAACAGAACGTTATAATTTTCTATGAATATATTATTTATAAGCTTGTTTTGAATTGTAGGTTTATTAGGAATTTAGGAAGCTTACTTGTTAAACGTGGTGGATATCCAAACCTAGAGTCATATCACGTTGGGTCGATCATCAGAGATCGAAAAGTCTAAACACTCGTCACGTCGACGCTAATAAAGTAGTCACGATGATTCTACGCTTTAAACACTAAGGTATTCGATAGAAATCTAGAAAAGTTGCAGAACTTACATAGGAGAGGGAATAAAGAGAATTTCTAAATTTTTTTTATATGTCTCACATACATGACTTTTGTTGGATTAATGTGGAATTTATCTTGATGTTTGAATGAAAGTAGAAGTAAAAGTTAAAGCAAAAATAAAAGTAAAAGTAAAAGTAAAAGTAAAAGTAAAAAAGTGAAAATAAGAGTTAAGTAATTTATTTGTAGGTTGTGGTGTAAAGTTTTAGTCCCACATCGAATAGAAACAACTAAAGAGTGTAACTCTCATAGAAAAACTCTCCTATAGTGTAGTAAGTGTGAGAAAGATAGAAGTTAAGCCCCCGCATACGTGAGGGCCCATGGGTTCTAAAAGGGATTTGGACCCATTGGTCCAAAAAATCTTAGTACATGTGTGCACGTGCAATGCACCCGCATGGGTGTAGGGTGCAAATCTTCGAATTTAAACCTCACGTGGGTGCATATAAAAGACTCTTTTTTGCTAAAAATTTGTTGGACCAAATTGAACTCCATGAGTTACAATTCACTGTGCCTTAATGGTATTTATAATTTATTTTGTTACTTTATTTCACATCACTTTTGTATTTATTTTCTCTAATCTTACATCACAGAAATAACAACTTTACTCTAATATATAAGGAAAAATAGATAATGAGATTGCAGTATCCTAATCAAATAGGGACCCACATGGATGCCCAATAACTGACAAGTTCCTATCAAAAATGTCAATTGTAACTCGGTAAAAACCTACTGAACCCGAACAAACAAATTCGCTACTAACCCAAGAACAAAAAATTGAATATTTATGTCAAGAGATTAGTTATAGACTTGTTCTGGTTGGTAGGTGTCTATAAAATGTCATTTGTGCTTTTGTAGACAAATATCGAATCTGTAAAAACAACAACACTTAAAGATCATTATCCATTATCCATAAATGTATTATATACCATTGGTCAATAGTGTTTGAAAGGCTCACATGCCTAAACTTTCAAAACAACATAAATAAGACACGTCGACCTTATGAACATAAATAACACAAAGTTTATTCATAAAATGGAATAGATCCGATGATGAAGCATTAACATCCTCTATCCTTTTTTCCCTTAATCTCATGATCTTATTTTGTTGCGTATGATTCCCGATTACTTCAGCTGGGGGTTCAACAAGATTACTCGGCGTTTTCATTGTATGCTAGATACATCTTAATAAATTTCATTTCTACAAGATAATAAGATATAATATCTTAGAAATAATTAACATAACATCTCACAATTGCCTACATAAAAATGTCTACATCGTAAACATATTTTATAAAACACTTAACTGCATTAATGCAAATTCACTTACAAAAATATATCTATTGGACTTGCTCCTACACTTCAATTGTTGTAATAATTGAAAAAGGAAAGTTAAGTTACTTTCAAAATCTTGGGCGAAATCTTCTCTCATTGGAATCCTCGATAGATTTGGATCAATCCTCATTGAAGATGTGATATGATCTTCATAAATAAAAAAAGATTAATATAATTATTAATCTAAGATGGAAAAGATGTCTCAGATTTGGTTGAAGAAGACAACCAAATTAGAGAAATGAATGGTAGTGATTGAAGAAGATAATCGAATTACATTCGATAGCTTGTATATTGTTTATTTATGGGTGCATAAAATACAGGGTGGGTGCAAAAGGACATACAAAATATTAGGTAGGTGCAAGAAAGGAAACAATGGGGGCAAACAGAATGACTTTTTTGGGGTGGTGTATTAACTAAGCGGGTATACTGAGTACAAATGGGGGTGCAAATAAAGCAACCCTCACCAAGATAATCAAAATTCCTCGACCGATATCATTAAAATGCTCAAAATTTCAATTGTTTTTTTATAAAAGTCCCTTGAAAGAGGCCTTCTTACTAATATTTATGGATTAATAAAATTTCAAACTATGTCATTAATGGAGCTCCAGATATAGTCGTCTATAATCATCTTAGATTCAAAAGAGACAAATGTAGAGGTATTTTTTGTGATCACCTTGAGATTCTCGTTCTCCCAATTGGGCGATTTGTTTTTCCTCGAACCCTTCCCTATTCCATTTTCAAAAAAACCTCCAATACTTAAGTCAGTTCCAAAAAATTTGATAGAGTTTCAGTGAAAAAGAATTGCATACCTTAGATGTTAGGGGGTAAGGAGTCCTATTCTATTTATAGAGAGGGCAATTTCTATTTTGCACATTTTCCTTCCTTATTTCCTTCTATTTTGGGACAAAAATCATGTGAGATTATTTTGCTAGAGTTCCTTCTAATTCAGTCGCTAAATCCCAAAATCCCAGGGATTAGATCCTTTTTTATTCACGAAACTATGTTCCCTGACCTTCATCCAAACCCATTCTCTCGGTGAACTACCCGAGTGACTGCACACATGCGATCAAAAGAATGCCTTCCAATAAACTTTGTTATTCCTCAATGATACGTGTCATTACCTCATAGGTTGGAGAATTTATCCCTCCACAATGCCCCTCTCAAACAATCAAGAGTATC
Source organism: Akebia trifoliata (assembly GCF_017979445.1). NCBI lineage: Eukaryota > Viridiplantae > Streptophyta > Magnoliopsida > Ranunculales > Lardizabalaceae > Akebia > Akebia trifoliata. Next base: position 7,882,400 of record NC_141390.1, read on the forward strand.
TTGGCCTTTCGAGAACTTGTACTACCTTACCCTTGAGCTAGAAATTCTTAACCTTGAGTCTTCAAAACAATACGAGTTAAGTTGGTTACAAGTTCCTAATGTGTGCATTAAATAGCTATTCCACGCGTCATTCCCTAATTGGTCAACAAATTTGAGTCGTCGCCTCATTATGAGAATGTACTAATGTCAGCGTTCGTCCCGTCGAACAGTGGTGTCTTTTCACATGGCATTCTTCTATTGGCTCGGCATGGAGCGTATGACATCCGGTCTCCTCGTTTTTGGGGTGCAATGATAATAGAGATAACTCATTATGAGCTATTTCCCCATGCAATCCCAACCATCTGATCGATTTTCGTATTTCGAGGTTCTTTCCTCAATAAAAAACTTCTCATCTTTCTTCATTTTTCTTCTTTCTCATTTACTATCGAACCTCTACTACAATTTCTCTTTTATTACTTTTTTGAAGTCTTTGTGAGTTATGGCTTATCTCTGTTCAACCTTTCCAGTCAAAAGCTCTCTTTACCTATATTTTCTTTTCTTTTTTCCTCTGTCTCAGGTATTCTTCTTTTTTCCTTTGCTTTTCATTTTCTCCTTTGGTCTATTTCTAGTCTCTATTTTTGCTTTTTTTTTTACTCTTTACTATGTTAGCCCCCTTTTCCCTTTTTTGTTGTTTCAAAACCCTAACAAATATGGGTAAAAATTTTTAAACCCTTGCGAAGCCTCAATGGAGGATTTCCAAGCCACATTCTTTATTTCAGAGTTTGTGGCCCCGGAATGGTGTGAAGCCCCTGTTCTTGAGGAGATTTGGGAGAAGAACACCACCGTCATATTTTAGGGTCAGTTTAGGATTGGCCTTAGAATACCCTTTCCCCACTTACCCGAGAGATTCTCAATTTTTACCATAAAGCCCTTGGGAAAATGAGGGGAAACGTTTTTTGTCTAATCTTCGTGTTCGAGTTGATTAACTCTCGACTCATTGAGAACACAAAAACTCGGTTTGGTGAACATCTGAGCGTAATACAAACTAGTTAATACCCCCAAGAGGCCTGGGTCTACTATTTACTGAAAATGCAAGGTTAGGAGATATTGTTCTAGCTCCCTGAGACTGACAAGGAGTGGTTCCTCTACCTTGTTAAACTCTCGGGCTCTTGGGAATATGCCAAAGGGTAGTCTACTCCTGCCTTAAAAGATTATTATTTCAGTTGGATAGGTAAGGTCACTCCTCATGACTTTAGTTCGAGTTTCCTTTTTTTTAGAATTTTTTGACCTGAACAAACTATTTTGTCTCGATCTTTGCAGATATCAAAGATAAGAACCCACTTGAGGTTCCCGTCCACGAATCCTTTCTCAAAGAAAAGGAATTCAAAAAAAGATTGAATTTTTCTCCCACACTCCCCATCATCACCTCTTGCAATCTTAGAGAAGGCTCTAACTGACCCTATCGGACTACTATCCTTTTATCCACCCATTCTTCTTCTATCAACCTCGGGTCTTTTTTGGATATCGAGATCGATAATGAGATGTCTTCCCAGCTTATCACTCAGAAACTTTCTATCCAGAAGAGCCCTATTCGTTTTCCAAAATTTGCTACCACCCCTCTCACCATTCTACCTCCAACTGGCCCTTTGGTCATCCCTACCCCTCCCAAACTATCTCGCACTCAAGGAGCAGTGACCTGGCCGACTAGGTTATTCCAACTAGCTCTAAATAGTAGAGCATGAGGCAGAAGAAAAACTCTGCCTTAAGGGATCAAGATGTCACTATAATCCCTTTTGATGTGGACCACGAAGCCTAGAAACCTCCCGTTAGGGAGCTTCCTATGAAAGTGAGGGTCCTCTCAGTGAGATCCCTTGGGAGGTTTCAGTTCTGTCTAACCCCAAGGTAGTCCAAGGACTCATAAAAGGGAGCCTTATTTTCTCAAAGTAGAAGGAGGTCTCCGACCTATTGTAATAGGGCCCTATGTCCTTTATTGATGAATTTTATGGCAACTTGGCCCAGGTAATTTCTTCTCCTGTCCTTTCTCTTTCTTTCATAACCCTCATTAGTTTGAAGAATTAGTTGAGAAAAATCTCAATCTTTTTCTGTGAGCCCTCCAAAGATGATCTCTTCAGGTCATCCTTTCTTCATCAATTTTTCTTCTTTTCTCTTTCTTTGATCTTTGAAGAAATTCTAATTCCTAATTTGTTTTTAATGAAGGAAGAGGAGATTGATCGAAGCCTGGAACGAAACAAGCATGAGCTACAGGTTTGTGCCTCTAAGAAGTATACATATTTCAAATCTAGGGCATTTTTTTAATATTCCAACTGATTCTAGGTTTATTTTTGTTGTTATTTTCTTATGATTACTAGTTTTGATCCATCTCCTAAAAAAAAAATATGAAAAAGGCAAGACCTATGTTTCGGTTTATATTAGAAGTACGTGAATCTGTGGCCATCTTGGAGAGTTCGTTATAGATTCCAACCACCTGGATTAATTAAACAATGCATGCCTTTGATTGGCCTCAAAGAAATGGTCATACAATATCTGTACGTATATTTGCACTTTATTTTATTTTAATTTCTTAGAGGGGAAGATCATAGTATGATACTTAGAAAGGTCAAAAGAATCTTCAATATATCTATTATTGTTCTAATGAAAAAGTTACATGGAAATAGACTAATGTGTGGTCGAGTTTTATGTATTGTACTGCCTCTAGGATTAAGAGTCGAGGTAACTCATGAAAGATGATTACTCATCGCCCTACTAAAGATGAAGAATGAATTTAATTGGGTTCTTCTAGTGTCACCTATTAAGTTCAACTTTCTCCCTGAAAATCTCTCTCCAATGGGCACTGCAAAGTATTTTCTTCATATTGATTTGACTTCATTTGCACTAGTTAAATACCTACATGCCAGATAGTTGTTAGATTCCAATCCCTCAATAATCATGAACTGAGAGTTAACTAAGCGTAATATTCCAAAGCACAACATTCACACAGATCTTTACGTGGTTTGGGGGGGGGGGGCTACACCAAATTGAGTTTGATTTTTTTTTTGGACGACATCCTCACAGAAAACCATTCCTTAATTAGCCCATTCCAAAGAATCCAACCATATGAAAAGTAGTCTCAAATAACATTTAAAGGGGCGGTTTGAACTTTATAACTTGTAAACTAGTTTTGTAGGATAAAATTTTCAAATTTAGCTGAGTTTTATTGTTGATGATTTCCATGATGAAGATATATAAATATAAATTCCGAAGACAAATTACTTTGGGTTCATCACACATACATATATGTGTTGGAAATTTCTTTGTTGGTCCCGCACCTCAAATGTGAGGATATGGTTGTCATGGTTCGAATTGGGTGATCTTTTTCATCACCAAAACCAAAAATTAACTAGTAAATTATAGAGAGAGATGGGGTAGTGTAGGCTTGAATTAGCTCTACTAGTGTGTCTGATGGGCTTAGCTTTGATGCAAGTCCTTACTAGAGAGTTCCTATGTGTGTCTTGTTTTGGGTTCTGATATGGGATAAGATGGTTGATTTCGTTTGTCCTTTTTATGTTCTCGTTAATTATGATTTTGTTCGTCTATGTCGCTAGTACTGATTAGTTTAAAAAGGGCGTCTGCTCTTGTGTCAACTGTTCATTGGACACATGAAATAATTTTTCCAAATATAGGACCCAATTAATATTTTCCTCTAGACTCACTTGTTGGATATCAGGTTTGGCAAGTTTTTATTTTTTTTGAATTTCTTTTTTGCCCATTTCAGATCTATATTTTTACGATTAGAACTTAAAAAACTGGGTCCGATTTTGAAAATTTTGAATTTTTTATAATGCAAAAACTAGTACCATCATTTTACAAGGAGTGTTTCTAAAATACCCATAATTTCAAGGAACACTTTTTGTGAGGATAGCAATTCATTTTCTGTAACTTATAACACTTTCAAATTGTTGCTTTTGAAACTTAAATTCATCTCAACTCAACCAAAAAGGGAAAAAAAAACGGGGGGAGAGGGGGTTGTGGGGTGTGGATTCTTCATTTTTTTAGCTTCATGCCTTTTGCTCAGAATTTGTATGGGGAATATGCAGGGAAGTTGTTGCATCCCTTCAAAAAGACTATCCCGTCCTAATGTGGAGTAGGTTTTCAGACAATGGTACGATGTTTCACATGTTACCCTTGGCATTTTTTTCTTCTTTTGATATATTCGAGTAAGTTTTTTGGTTGGAATCAGTGTAATCTAAAATGCTTTATTTCCTAGATGCAAGTGACATGGTTGATGTGGTTGTCCCTTACATGGGGGAATCTATTATTGATGGCACTCTAGCAAAGTTCTTGAAAAATATGTTTTCCTTGTAACCATCTTGCAATGCTTACGCTCATTATAATTGTTAGTTTATGTATGTCATCGAGTTTATGTGCATAAATATACATAAAATCTTGTTTTGTAAGTCATTCCTGTGATATTGGTAACAGAAGCTGGTGACAGTGTATGAATTAATGAGCCAATTGCTCAAGTTGAAACTCGTAAGTTATCTACAATTAACACAACATTTGTTTTTAAATGTTGTAAAAATATGAAACATTTGTTTTTAAATGTTGTAAAATGATGTCCACTGTCACTATGGAATAAATATAAATATAATTCTTAACTTGTATTAACTGTCAGGTAACCATCGATGTTGCTAGTCCTGAAGCTGGAGTTATCCAGAAGGTATAATATCTTTTAATCCTACATTCCCTTGCTTTCCCTTGTCAAATAGGTGTGCTTCTGAATTGAACGGCTTTATGTTTTTTATTGATAATTGATAGTTTGTAGCCAAGGAAGGTGATACTATGGAACCAGGAACCAAAAACCAAGATTGCTATCATTTCGAAATCTGTTGATGGTGTAGCACATGTTGCTCCATCAGAGGAAAAATCACCTAAAGATGCTCCTCAGCCATCCCCTCTTGCAGAAAAGGAAGCGGTGGAAAAGCAAAAGCCTAAAGTAGAAGCTGCTGTTGTCAAGGAGAAGCCCAAAGCATCTACTCCTCCTCCTTCTCCTACTAGAGCATCAGTTGTAGAACCTGTGCTTCCTCCAAAGGAAAGGGAAAGACGAGTTAGACACATGGTTTGGTTTCCCTTAATTCTTTAAACTTCCACTATTAATGATAGGTTGGTTCATAGAATTATCATGATTACAGGTTCCTATGACGAGGCTTAGAAAACGAGTTGCAACACATTTGAAAGATTCTCAGAACACATTTGCGTTGCTGACCACATTTAATGAAGTTGATATGTAAGTTTAGTTCCATAAGTTCCATATTCACTTGGAGTGTGGACTGACCATCTTTGGTTTTCACAACTCGTCATGGCTTTGAAATTTTCTATTTAGTCTTTCCACCTCTCTTCGAATTTTATATTCATTGGTTACATAAAAGGAACCATCATCATCTGCATATTGTGATGCCAGAGCTATGCTTTGGGCTATTAAAGTACTATTATCTGATACCATTGACTTAGGTTCAATTGTTGCCATATCTGAGATACCGATCTCATTAAGATAGGCTTGCCGATCTAAAATGTAATCTGTATCACATTCTTCTTTCTTCCATATATTTTGAGTAATTGTAAAATTTTACTGACTTGAAACTATAATGCATTCTATTTTGCAGGACTAACTTGATGAAGCTCCGTTCCTGATTACAAAGATGCATTTTTGGAAAAACATGGAGTGAAGTTGGGACTCATGTCAGGATTTGTGAAAGTATGGATGGACTTTGTACTAGTTAGGGAAATCTTATTAGCAGAGCAGTCAATGGATTGGGTAAACCATATGATTTGATCAGATGACATTATTGAGGAATTGGGTCGAATTGGCCCTAATTTGTGATTGTGATCCAACATGCCATTTCTTGGTTTCAAATTGATCGCAATCCAAAATGACAAATTTTTACACTTTTAGTTTTCTATGCATTGAATTTAACAGGTTTAGATAAGATTCACTCAATGTTTGGCCTACAACTGAATTGGGTTTGGTTAAACCTTAGCCGACCTTAACCCAATCCATTGACAGTCTTATCTAGGTGTACTGTCAATGGATTTTTTTTACATTTTCCCTACAATTTAGATCTCATAAGCTTTTTTTTTAATAAATTTTTTCCCAATGCATCTTTTAATATTGTATTAAAGAAACCCCACTTTTTTACAAACAAATTTATCTTTGTAAATTACAAGCTGTTTATAATTTCGAAATTCACAACCGTATGTGGCAACCACATGGAAGTTGGAAACCACCTTCATTAAGAATATGTCCCCAATTTTCTACTTGTACTCATCCTCATTCCCAAGCACCAGTAAGGATGAGAATTTGAGTATTTGACGCATCCAACCTATTTTTGGCATATAAATGTTTTACTTTTATCTTTTGGACCCCATCTCATTTATCCTATCAATGCTTTCTATTTTTTTTTTTTGTTCATGTACATGATATTCTTTAATTTTCAGGCCGCTGTTAGTGGGCTCCAGAATCATCCAATTATCAACGCTGTCATTGATGGTGATGACATCATATACAAAATTTATATTGATATCAGTATTGTTGTTGGTACTCAAAAGGTTTGTTAAATGTCCTATTGATTCCGATTTTCTAAACTACCTTTTTTTCTTTCTAGTATTCTCTGTTCACATATCAGAATAATCAGGTTTTGGATGTATGAATACCAACGTCATAGTCATTTAGACATTTAAAAAGTTACCATAAAACTCTTGCAGTATTGATCAGTAAGTGATGCTAGAATAAGGTAGATATGATTTTGAAGCGGATAAAATAAACTTGTGGAGACACACATGAGCTTCTAAAGAAGCATGATTGGCAAGCGCTTCTAGAGAAAGATCAGGTAAGAGATCTCTCTTGAGCAGCCACCATTTGATACAAAGACAACAAAACTATAATATTTCACACAATGAATTTAAAGGCCCAAATTTGATGTTTTCATTAGATATGAGTATCCCAAAAATATATAATTAAATTAAGGTCTACGAATAAATTAATAAAAGTCTTGAGGATTTTTAGGAAACTAGTACTTGTCTTCAGGAAATCTTTGTTTTTCTTATCATCTTAATCAGTTTGTTGAAGGTTTTAACTACAATGTTAAATTACTTGGCAGCTCCAAATAGAATGGAGAGCGGGTTGCGTATTTGAAGGTTGGGAAGAAGGGAGGATATATTTCGCTCCTACTTACAAATACCTTGCTAACTCCAACCATTATGTCGTCCAAAACTCCAAATCTAAAGAAAAGCAACGCACTCCTGCCTGGTAAAGTTCCTTCTCTTTTCCAATAATTTCCAATTTATTAATTACCTCATATAATGCCTAGTGTAATTATAATATGCTGACCATGGAGTATAATATCCTCCTTATGCATTGTACATGTTAGCACGATAGTCCCACATTGCCTGTGGGAGCCCAATCCATGGGTCCGTAGAGAGAATGAGTTTTTCACGTAAGATAATATGGAGTCATGGAGATATATATCACTTTTGTATTTCTCACTCGCTTATATCTTTGCTTATCTGTTGTACGAAGTCTCCTAGTTTTGTTGTTTATGCACACGTGTTGATTATGAAAATTGATGATTATTCAGTTTAATTCTTTGGATCACATATTCATCCTTGCACTAGGTAGTAGCTCTGTCGGACCATACACATTGCTGCCCTTGACACTTCTTGATTGTGTTTGTTTTTTTATGATGTCGAGTTACTTTTTCCCACCTGTGAAAAGAGTATGTTGCCTACTCTATTTACAACTTTTGGTGCTTGGTTTGAATTGGCTTAGACATGTTGGTTTGACCATCTTACCCATAAATGAACACTTAAAATAGTTTAATTTCTACTTTTTGATGACTCTCACACTCCCAACATAGATCCATTGTAGCACTTTGGCTACTCCCAACATAGAACCATGTTCTAGCACTTTCGGTAACTAAGTTTTAAACTAACTACTATTGGCATTTTTTTTTTTTTTTAATATTTTCTAATTATTGAGCAATGAACATTGGCTACATATCAAAATAATTGGTTCATATGCTGGTGGGTTATGGTTACTTATAGTCGTTCTTCATTAGTGGAGGACTGCTCGATTACAACTAATCAAGTTAGCCTGAAATTGATTTTCTATCGACTTGTTTTTCGATTTTCCATGAATATTCATAAATGTACAGTTCTTGAAGATCTTGATAGTATTTTGCCTTCATATAATATTTCTTATTTTTTAATATTTGTGAATAAAGTCTAGCTATGTTCTTCAATTACTTTGGGTTGATATCTCAATGTACCACACCTTTTTCATGCAGGTACGAGAGCGTTATTAGGATTTCTTTGAGAATAGTGACAATGTAGGGGAAATCCAAACCTTGAGGAAAATAAAAGGACACGATACAACGGAGAGAACCAACAAAGATCAAAGACATCACGATCATTTGTTTCTGATTGTATTTTATTTTTAAGCAATTATGTGACGTAATTTCATTTGTAAGTGTCCAATTGCTTCAATTAGAACTTGTTTAGTAATGAAATTTCAATATATAATATGAATTTTGATTTGTTTAGTTTAATTCGGAGCTTGTTTTATGATTTTTTTTTTTTTTATTTTTTATTTTTCTGATTTTGTTATTACTATTTCATTTATTGTGATTGGTGAATTAAAGGGTCGTCCTATTGTTGGTTGAACCTTCATATTTGACGGTCATACTCTATAAATTTTTTTTTTTAATTTTTTTGAAGCTCATCCTCCAATAATTTTATAGTTTAAGGCTGTCAAAAAAAAAAAAAATTCTACAAGAAAATATTTGACGAGCATATTTGACGGGATGGTCCGTCAAATTTCTCAAAATTTGACGGGTTGAGACCGTCAAATATAGGCTTTTTTCACATAGTGATGGTGGGTGTGTAATGTACCTTTGTAAGGTACACATGCTTTATTATTTATTACATATTTACATTAAGTAGTAAGGTGAGCATTTTAGGTGTGCACAAATAGTGTGACCCTAATATATATATATATATATAGATAGATAGATAAATAGATCAAAGATAATAAAAAGATAAACTTTAACCGTATTATATTTGTAGCGATGCAATTTCTGGGTTTAAGGAAAATCCCCTTCCCACTAATTTTTAGTCATCACCATGTTATGTGGCGCCCCGCCAAATGCTAACACAACTCCCAAGGACAAATCCCAAGGTACTAGGTGGCACCTCAAAATTTCGGCATGGTCTCCTCTATTTATGTTAGCGTTTCACGGAACTCAAACCTGATTAACCAATTTATAACAAAACCTGTATATAAAAATGTAGATACAAGAAAATAACAGCGGAAGACTAATTACATCTAACATGTAAGTAGATCAGAGTGCGGAAGATTTATCAATATACAGGCTTACCAAAACAATCTCACTCTAATAGAGGCCTAAACTCTCAAATCCAAAAACTGCATACATCCTGGATGAAACTGACAACACTAAGGGATGTGGCCCTAGTGCTCACCAGGTAATAAACTCTGATCGTCGATCTGATCGACCGGATACTCTTCAATTACTGACTCTACGCCTGTCTCAGTGGCTGCAAGTGCTGAAACTAAAGAAAATAGGAAGGAAAGGGTGAGTAACAATGGTTACCCAATAAGTCCACAGCCAATTCCTACTAATAACCCTTCCTAAGCATGATCGAATAAAGCATACTGAACATTTTAATACATGCAAGGTTTTACAATATGAAGTACGATCAACTGGTACATATAGCCAGGGATGAACAACTAAACAGTTTAAAAATTACACATAGCATCAATCGTCCATACTCATTATACATTTTCCATTTTATGCAAATAGTATTGACAACATTGAAATAAATGACATGCTTCTCAGTTTATAATTCGAAATATAACAACAGATACATACTACAAATGGTGGAGTATTGGAATTAAAGAGTTGGGATTCACGACTGGATCGCTCCCAGTCAGACATGATATTCCCCAATAACATCGTAGTTCCTGATTTTGTGGCTGGTCGTGTCTACCACGCTTGCGAAACCATTTATCCGGCTTAGGCTGGCCGTTTGACGTGACCGTAAGCAATGGGTCTCTTTTCGATGTGTCAGAACGTTCGACTACTACTAGATTGTTAGTGATCACTGACTAATCATCTTCGTCTATGCCTATCAGGCGTGCATGTGATTCCCAAATGACACTCCACTCGTATACGACCACCTTTACAATACACGTTCACTGGTAAAGATAAGAAAGGAATGGACCCGGATTCCAGTTGTGACTCCACTCTCATACGCGTCCCATACCACGTATGAGTTTGGTGGTCCCTACCGTACATCCCAGGATAGTGTACCCCTCCGGATGATGTGACACACTATTCCTTCAGGCATTCACAAACCCTTTAACAGCTCACAAAATAGCTACGTACATATATGATTTTTCATTTAAAACAAAAGAGAAATTAACAGAACAGGGTTGAGAACGGATATCCAGTTCCTACCATGCAACCGTGGCCAATCGGCCTAACATAAATAACAGTACTCAACGCAAGCGCTAACATAATCGGAAATAAACATGCAACCCTTTCATTAATAACCTGGATATCCTTTCACCAACCTACACACAACATATAATGTAAAATGCAGACATCACCCCTCGGGTGTGATTCTGACATTTTACCGTTCATTCTCTTTTCCCATTCTCTCAACATTCTCATTTTTCATCATTTCAAATCAACCATTCATTTTCAATCTTTCAAAGTCATTCTTTTGATCTTTCCATTGAAAACCACCGAAGTTTATTTAAAAATAAGGTCACAGCGATGCTCGGGACCAAAGCTGTTAAAAATAGAGAAAGCTGGTGAAAATTTGGCTAAGTGTCAGAAACTCAAATTTTCAAAGTTCTCGAAATTAAAAATGAATTTTTCGAAATGAAAGTCTTGATCATGAGATTCGACACCATATAGTTTTTGTAATCTAATTCAAAGGAACGCGAAAGTTATTTCATTTTGAAAACTTGCCGAAAACGTCGAAAAATACGTTTTGTTCTTGAAACCAAAATTCGGATTTTGATCCTTTGAGATTTGGATCTTGAAACCATTCCCATTGTTCCAAAATGGGGGGTAAAACCTTAATTTCATTAAAGAACTTAAAGTAAATGTTACTTAAATGTTTTTAATGAAATAAAGGGTGAGAAATAGTGTATAAGGTGTAAGGAGGTCAAGCCAAAAGTCAGAACACTGTTCTGGTCAAAACTGTGTCTGTCGGTGGCTGTCGGTGGCAGAATCAATATGCTGTCGGTGGAACCGACAGAATACACATTGGCAGGGGTCGATGGGACCGACAGTCCTGCCGCCAAAATAAAATTTTCTCGCGTTATTTGGTTTCGTCGGTGGCAGAAACCTCATTCTGTCGGTGGGACCGACAGGATGCCTTCGGTAGGTGCCGGTGACACCGACCCTACTCGCCTACAGCCTGAACCTCACTCAAACTTTCGAGTTTTCGATCCCCTTTTCGATTTCTTCTTCCATTCTTCGAACCATTCGACCCACCCACGATTTTGATATCAAAATTCGATAAAACGTAAATAAATCACCTACTTCTACCATGAATTTGAAATCAAACACCAATTTCTACCATTTAAATGCAAACAATAAGTTTTGTTTCAAAACCCTAAATGCACATTTCGGAAATCTAAAGCTACCAATAAGAATTAGAAGTCCCTTACTTGGTTGTGGACGCTAAGGATACAAGCTAGCACTACCAATCAGGGTTGGATGGCTCGGGAGTCGAGGTTGGACTGACTTTGATGCCAAATAAGCAAGGGTTTGCAAGGTATCCGACAATGACGTTCTCCTTCGCTTCTACAATGAAGTATAGACCTAGTTCCTAACTCGATGAAGCCCTCGGATGGAATGTGTTGGGGTTTACTCGAGCTACCCGGCTGGTTTTGATGGAGGATGGAGAAAACGAACAAGAATGAACAACCAAATGTGGTGAAGTTGTAGCCCTCGTCGTGGCCGACAACTTTGCCTTCTTCGTCGAGGTTCAACTCGGCTTCGTTCGCGCACAAACTTGACGGAAATGGGTCGAAACCCTAGGGTGGAGAAGTGGCTGTCGTTTGGGGTTTTCTTAGAGAAGAAGAGGAAAGAATGAAATAAAAGAAATCAGATTCCTTTTTATAATAAAGCTGAGGGGCATACTTGTAATTTTCCCCTTATTTCTAGTTTTGATCGTAACTTAACTATTCGGACTCGGAAAACGACAAACGAATATACCATTTCAAATAATTTTTCGATTTGGATCTAATGGTGTCATCAAATCTTTTCGATTCTCGCTCTAACTAAATTCCACTATTTTGGATCCCACTTAACACGAAATTCGAGGATTCTATAACTTCTCTATCCGAATTCGAATTCGGACTTGCTTACAGGCTAATGTATATATTTCGATCCTTTTGAATCTAATGGCGAAGTTGATTTTTCTCGAAATTAATAATAACAAAATCCGAGTATTTTACTCTAAGTCTCTCCTTCGATATTTTCTTCCAAATCTCACCATTTAATTTTCTCGAGATATGAGTTCAAAATCCGGGGTGTTACATGTTATCTTTTCATTTTTTAAATGGGTGAGAATGGTCAACTGAAAAGTTTTTAATAAAATCATTTTAGGACATTGTAGTGAATCTTTGACAGAAAAATATTATTGTCTACTTAGATTCTAATTAGTAAGGGGTTTGGTTAGAGAGTTGGCAAAGTGTTAGGCATCCCAACCTCTACACCTTTTGACTAGATCATTGTTAATAAAACATATAGATGCATGAGCATTGTGATGCATGTGGATGAGTATGTTGAGATATATGTTAAGTATCATGAAAGCAAATAGGTACAAGTATGTGCATGTGAGTAAAGTTATGTCCCCATTCCATAGAGAGGTGTTGTTGGTATGGGACATATGGAACCATCCTATAGAGAAAGACATCCGATTGTATGCATGATGACTTGTGTAATGTTAGCCTAAGTTTTTAGGGACATTCCATTGATGGAACCCTCTTAGTACCAAGACCTTAAAAATGTATGTATGTGCATCCCACGAAGGGAAAATGTTAATTAAAACCTTAGTAAACCTTCCCATTGAAAAGAAAGTTTAACACCGAAGGTTCTTGCCATGATACATGGCAATGATGATAAAGCCCCCCCCCCCCCCCCCCGCCCCTCCTCTTTATAGGGCAAACTACCAAGTTTCTAGCCATATTTATTCATACATGCACACATAAAAATGACATAAGTATGATATGGATCTCTCCATTGTTAAGATGATTCCCATGTCATCTAAGCCAACATTCTCATTTCATGCCATGAATGGAGGATGGAGGGTGTGTGCAAAGTGTGTACATATGATGAAGATGATGGAGGGATGGCAAAATAATAAAAAGCTTCAACACCCACTCTTTCGATCAAATTATTTGGCATATTCCATGCACAAGGTTTAACTTTAACTTATTAGGGAAGAAAGAGGGTTCTCCATTATATCTTAAGATTGTCTAGAAAGAAAAGAAAAGAAAATAGAGTGGGGGTGGGGGAGGAGGCGTAGATGGGGTATAGAGAAATAAAATGCATCTACTAAGAATATATCTTGATCCACTTTGAATGTTTGAGCTTCTTTGTTCTAGTCTTCAATAGAGGTTTGAGAAAGAGAAAGAAATGGAGAGATTGGTAAAAAATGAAAGTCTTACTCAAGAGGAAGTCCATCTTTTTATAGGGTTTTGGAGAACTTTTAATGGTACAACACCCACTTTTTCGATCAAATCGTTTGGCATATTCCATGCACAATGTTTAACTTTAACTTACTAGGGAAGAAATAGGGTTCTCAATTACATCTTAAGATTGTTTAAAAAGAAAAGAAAAGAAAAGAGAAGGGGGGGGGGGGTGAGAGGTAGATGGAGGATAGAGAAATAAATGCACCTACTAAGAATATATCTTGATCCACTTTGGATGTTAGATCTTCTTTGTTCTAAGTCTGCAATGGAGGTTTGATAAAGAGAAAGAAATGGAAAGATAGGTAGAAAATGAAAGAGACTTACTCAAGACAAGGTTCATCTTTTTATGGGGTTTTGGAGAACTTTTAGGGGTAGAATGGTCAATGCCTAAGAAGATTGGAAATTGAAATGAAATTTTCCAAGGCTCCATCTTGATTTTCAACTTTATTGAGCGGCAATGAGGGAAATGTCATAAGCCCCTAGAATCAAACTACTTGGCCAAGCCCATGTGAAAAATTTTTGGTGGTGGTAAGTGGTAGGTAAAAAGTGATCTTGGGAGAATAAATAAGGGAAAGACGTGAAAATGTAAGTAATTGGTAAAATATGATTTTAGGAACATAAATGGAGGAGAGAAATGTGAAAAGATGATATTTGATTCCCAGGTAAATATTTTAAAAGCATCGGACAAATGAAAAAATGATAAGTATTAGGTGAAAAGTGATTTTGAAAACATGAATGATAGAAATAAGTGGAAAGATGGTCTTTGGTTATAATATAAATCTCTTAAAAAGTATGTGCAATGAGAAAAGGTAAGTTTTAAATAAAAAATGATTTTGGAAACATGAATAGCATAGAGACATGCAGAAAGGTGGTCTTTGGTTATAATAAATATTTTCATAATGAAATCTCTTAGAATGTGACATGTGCAAAAAAAATTAAGTACATGTAACTTGACTCTTTTTTCTTTTGTAGGATAAAATGATCCATTCTCATGATTTTTAATATATTTACAAGGATTTCACACATGTTTTCCCTGAATTTTTAACATTGTTCAAGGGTAGTATAGGAAATTCTCACCAAATGTCTTTCGATGGTTCACCCACTAATAGGTTTAAAGAAATTACCAATCACCAGTAAGCTTCCTTTAAGGTTGAGACCAAATGAAACCTTGGCAAGTGATATTGCTTTGGGGGACACAAGAGAAGGGTGCAATGTGTCCATTTGAATGCGACGTAAACATCATTCATATTTTATAGGAACAGTGCACTGTATTGAATCTTGAGCTTCAAAAAAATTGTGATTTTTGGGTCTAAACTTATATTCTTCTATTCTATTCTAATCTCTCTTTCTCTCTCTCTCTCTCTCTCTCTCTCTCACTCATTCATTTGGGAAAAACTCCAACTC
Source organism: Akebia trifoliata (assembly GCF_017979445.1). Taxonomy (NCBI): domain Eukaryota; kingdom Viridiplantae; phylum Streptophyta; class Magnoliopsida; order Ranunculales; family Lardizabalaceae; genus Akebia; species Akebia trifoliata. The sequence goes on from NC_141390.1 coordinate 7,897,569, forward strand.
AAAAAAGAAATCCACAAACTTATGCTTAATATGTAAGGGCGGATCATAGGACATATGTAACAACAACGGTTTTTTCAAAATATGAGTTAGAGGTTTTGGATTGAGCTGATTTTTTGTGAGGAGGGTCTTTATGATGAGAAGATCATCCTGACAAAAAAATCAGCTCAATCTGAAACTTGTAAGTCCATCAAAAGTGGTTTATAAATTATTGGTAAAAAATCGACAATCCACATTCTAAATCACTTTTGATGGGGTTAGAAGTTTCATATTGGACTGATTTTTTTAGGATGATCTTCTCATCATAGAGATCATCCTCACAAAAAATCAGCTCAATCCAAAACATCTAACCTATGTTTTGAAAAACCATTGTCACTTCGTCATGCTACGTTATTGGCGATGCTACAATTGCACTAAAAACGACTGCTAAAGGCTGTAAATTATTATATTATTATGGAGGAATGATCAAAATCATGTGTCCTTCTCTTATGATTGATCATGTAGCTCATACATTATTATATTATTATGGAGGAATGATGCAACACCGGCTTTCTTAATTGAATTCAAATTACATTTTATGTAACAATGCAGGAAAGTTCCCAACACTGGTGACTCATCAGGAATCCTTGGAGTCGAAAGTTAATGAAACCAAAGCTATGGTGAAGTTTCAACTGAAAAAGGTTCTTTGCATGGGAGTGGCCGTGGGGAACTGTGGAATGGAGGATAAACAGATCTTCCAAAACGTCCAGTTAAGCGTTAACTTCCTCGTGTCATTGTTAAAAAAGAACTGGCAGAATGTGAGTTTATTTACCTTCTCATCCCCTTTCATAAAGTCAGTTAAGCCATGAAATGAAATACACTGGATTGAAGCTCTGGTTTCTATTGGAGGAAAACAAACTGAAATTTCTCTTGGTTTCTCTTGAACTAGCATGAGCATTCTGTAGTTGTTTGTCATTAGGATGCAGTGCTGGTCCTGGTCAGTCTGAATTTGAGCAGAATGAAGTATGAACTGGTCAGGCTTGAATTCAAAAGGGGTTTTATTAACATGTGCCTTAAGGGCATTAAAGTGCATTAAATACACCTTGAGAATTGATTTTCATACCAAAACTGTCCTAAAAAATTATTTTTCTTACCAAAAATACCTCGGATCCTTATTTCCAAGGTGTATTTAATGCACACCTTGGGTTGGGCACATGTTAAATTACCAATTCAAAAGGTTATCAAAAGCCAAGCCACATGTAGGTTTATCCTTTTATTTCCCAATTTTGTTGACTCCATTTTGCTCAAAATTTTCTGACCACATTCACTCTCTTTTCTAACAACGAGGTGAATGGAACATCCAATCCATAGACATTTTCTGCAGAAAGCTTTGAATAAGTATACTGTATCAGTGAGTGAAACATTTAGTGATTGTTAATATTGTGATTTTGGCTGGAAATCAGGTCAGGTGCTTGTACCTGAAGAGTACCATGGGGAAGCCGGTCCGTATCTTCTAAGCACATTGCTTTCTAATTTTGGGAGTTTGAGCGGTTTATTCAAAAGTTTTAGAATTTCTCTTGTTTTTGGTTTTGCCTTGTCTTTTTTATCTTTTCAGTTATAAATCTGTTACAAAGTTGAAACCTTTACCTTCAATTTTGATGTTGGACGAATTACATCAAGTAGGAAATTCAGTGTTTTAGTGATATTTGTTATCATGATCAAAAGCTGTTATGTGATTTGCATGGCTTGTTAATTAAGCGTGGAGATTTTATCAAAAGCTTAAGGGGGCATGGTTTGAAAGCCTGATCCAACTGTTGAAGCTACTCATAAAGCTACAACGTTTTTGTCTTATATGGTTAAAAAGGTTTGGAATGAGCTGATTTTTTGTGAGGATGATCTCTGTCGTGAGGAGATCATCCTTCTAAAAAATCATTCCATTCCAAAATTTCTAACCTCATCAAAAGTGATTTACAAAATTGGATGGTTTAAAAATTTTCAACATGTAAACGTGGGGCTAGAAGTTTCATAATGGGCTGATTTTTGGCAAGGATGATCTCCTCACCACAGAGATCATCCTCAAAAAAATCAGCCCCATTCTAACATTTTTGCCCAACACGTTGTAGTTGTATGTGTATATGGATCCTAATATATATATATATATATGGATAACAAACTTGAATTATTAAAAATTTACTTTTTTTTTTACATCAAACAAAAGCAATTTTATGATTGGTTGACTTTGTATTAACTAGGACCCCGTAGCGGGATGTCATTCTCGTCATATCAGTGCCAGATTTAGTTGAGAACATGAAGCTAGAATATTAGAACCAATACTTATGGGCCTGCCCCCACGGCTCTTGAGGGTACTCGCAGAGGGAGAGGGCGATGAAGGGTGCCCCCCCCCCCCCCCCCCCCCCCCCACCACCAAAAAAAAAAAAAAAAAATTAAGGATGAGTGAAATAACCCTAACCCTTTCATCTCCATTTTCCAGTCACTCAAATTTCTATCATAAATCCTGAATCTCATCGATAAATGTTGCAGCCTACAAACATGAATTATGTTATACATTGAACGTTTTAATGGAGTTAAATTTGTGTTCAACACCACCGACCACTATAATTATCTTCTTCAAAATATGATCAGTTATTATACATTTCCATTGGAAGTGTTTAATAAGGTTCATGGTCGTATCCAAAACTCTAATTATTCTTTTTAAATATCTCATCATGAGAATATTTGTTGGAAGTTTAACAAAGTTGGGACACTCATAATCTTTTTTTTTCCCCCAATTATTATGCACAGATGGAAATGTTTAATAAGGTTCATGGTCGTATCCAAAACTCTAATTATTCTTTTTAAATATTTCATAATGAGAATATTTGTTGGAAGTTTAACAAAGTTGCATCATAACAATTTGGTTTAGATGCTACTTGATGCATCATAACCCAAGTTACATATACAACCATTTGTATTCTATTAAAATGTAGCACCTGGAGTAAAATAGAAATCCTATTGTCATTGGGAAAGGGAAGAATGGGTGAAAAGTTAATAAATTTTAAAGTTTATTTTTGTAGTTATGTATGAAATTTGGTTATACATTAACACATAAAAAAGATTTTGTAATCTATGGAAATTGACATCTCATAAATTAGACTTCTGGAGAAGTACTTTGAAATTTGATAGAGCTCAAATAGAGTTATGTTTGTATTCTATTTCAGTCTACGAGATACAGCTCAAGTAGAGCAATTGCAGCATTATTTGTGGAAGAGGCTCTGGAAGATGCTGAAAGCAAAACCTTCAAGTAAATTACCATCCTTTGAGGGAAAATCAGTTTTGTTTTGATTATATATTTGTCTTTGTTTTATTATTTGATATTGTACATGTTCAAAAATAGAATTTGGGCCTTCTATGCATTTTTTTTCTTCTTTCTATAATGGCCAGGCTTCAACAAGGGATGAGCCACATGCAGAGGATGTGGCTCATCATGAATATATTTTGGCAGCATGATTCTATTTTGGAATTTAACTCTATCATTAAATCCTTGTAAAAGGATTTCCTTAGTTTGATTGTTAAATATATTTTCCTTGCCAATTTCTCCATCTTTATGTATAATTGGGCCTAGATAACTGAGATGGTTTCTTTTGGGTATTATTCATCCGTCAATCTTAACTACTAGTTCATCTCTAAATGTGTCCATACCTATGTTACTTGGTTTGTTGGTTCAAATTTGAATTCGGGTTCTCGGTTGCCACTCTAAAACGAACCCGGTTGGTAGGGGTAGGCAGAGATAATTTAGTAGCTTGTGATATGGGGAAGTATATGGAGGTAAGATAGTGAGTTGGGTATTGCTGAAAGGAGGACAAAAGTAGGGGAGCCCTACTTGCACCAAGCAGACATATTTTGGTTCAAATTATCTTTGATAGTATAGAGAGATCATATTTTCAATCTTCAATTTTGGCAAGAATTGATAATTTGACGTAAAGAGATTATAATCTCATTGGGAAAGAGTATTGACTCTCTAATCTATAATCAGTAGAGATTGAATATGCATCTTTTTTATTTTTCCTTTTCAATTCATCTTGTGTTTTCTGTTATGTGGAGTTGTTGATTTTGGATAACAATCTTTAGGAGTCAAGACAAATATGGAAGATGTTTTAGTAGCAATTTAAGAAACAGATATTAATGATAGAATTATTATTTTGAAAATTCACATTCTTTGGAATATTTTTTATTCATAATGAGTTATGATCTGAAATATCACCTTGCAAAATAACAATTATGGGATTATTTCCTATTATTAAGGAGCAAATATCTATTGAATTTTATTTGATTGGAATATACATTTATCTTTAGATTTGTTGAATATTTGTTTCTTTGAAAGTTTAATTGTTGATGGTGTTTATATTATATGGAGCACAATTAGATCAAGGGAGAAATGGCCCCCAATTCGTACTAATATCACCAATCAGTAACCCTTCCGAGAAGTTTGATCTATCAATTATGTTTTTTTTTCCTTGGGATCTACTTTCACAAATAATGCATCAACGTCCAACCTAATATGAATGAAAATGCAACTGCATAGGAAGTCTCATTATACTGAGGCTAACACACATTTTTACAGAAGCAGATGCACATCTAAGCCATAAAAACATCACAAGTCATGGAGCACAATTTATAGACTTGTAACCAGATGATACTCATAATTGCATAGAAAATAACAATGGCTACCACTCTTAGCATGGCAATCCATCTTTGGACATCATGGGCTCGGTCAATGACTCTGTGTCTGTTCATGACCACTTTAACGGTATTAGATCTACTGACACGCAGGTAAGGGTATAGGTTTTTCATCCTTTCCTATTAAGTAACAGTTGTGCTCTATACATATTGCTGATCTTCTTTCCTCCTGTATGTAGGGTAAGGAGCTAAATGTATTCCAACCTGCAAGTGAATTTTTACCAATGATCGATGAGGTGAATAATAGCTTTTATTTAAGTGTATGACTGTGCAACGAAAAAGGTCTAATCGTTTGTATTATAAAATAAATTCAAGCTGATAGAAGTGTGTTGTATGCTTGGGCAGGTTTTTAGATCCCTTATCGAGCATACTAAAGAAATTAGTGGCATATATTGTCACCTTCCAAATATCTGAATTAGACTGTTTGTGTGTGAGGCTACATTGGAATTGTAGTTGGACTAATTTGTTACAAATGCAAACTCACCTGTTTTGGTACATTTTCTTAAGTAATACTTCTGTTATCCATTGTACGCGAGATTCATTCATTGACGTAAATTTATTGTCAAGATAGCTTGATGCAATAACTAGTTTGTCAATGCTTATTGGTTGAAAAATAGTTTGAGCTGCATACAATGTCTTAAGCTGTGTATTTTTAATATGACCCTTTTTATGGTTGGATTGTCTAGCCTAATGTTCATATGAATCCTACAACATAAATAGATGGTAAGAAAATATAGACTACCCAACATATAGACAACAAAATTGCTTAATAACTACTTATAAAAAATAAAAATAAAAATAAAAATTGCTTAATAACTCGAAAGCGAGTAGCTGCCACATTAACTTCAGAAAGGGGTAGGTTGTCAGCCAAAACTGCAGCTATAATGATCAAATTATAAAGCTCAAACAGGGCATATGATTTGACAGGAGGTTTTTCCGTATAAGATCCAATCTGATCAGATAACTTACGGTTTGGATGAAGATTGATACTATGTCTTATTGAATTAGTTTTAAGTACATCTTAGTCCTTAGTTTTGAGAGGATTCAATATACACTTAAAAATCCTAAATTTCGAAATATTGTTTGAGCAAAGTAGTCTCCATTTTTTTTTAAAGTTCTATTTTCTTCTTTGTTTTCTTACAAGTTTGAACCTTTAGTATCTCTCTCTCAATTTGGTAAGTGGAGCAAGGATATTCAACAACACCACTCAAGAGGTTCTCTTGAGAAGAAAATTAGAGGAACAAGTGAACTTGCAGCAAGCAATATAACTTCAAGGTCAAAGATCGATGGCTCTACAACTCCTCGATGTCAAGAAACACCATTACCACCACCTTAATTTGATAAGTTAATCCAACATTGAATCAAGGGTCTTTGAAATTGAATCATGTATGTTTTTACTGTCTTGTGTTTGTTGTAGAGAATTATGTGAGTCTTGAGCCCCAACAGACAAATTCAGTAGGTGTGAATGCCAACAACATAGAAAAATTTAGTGTCGAAGAAAATGGCAATGTGATTGAAGATGTTGATGGAAAGGGGGAGAGCCCCAATCATGATGATGGCTCCAACTTCCATGATATAACTGAGGGAAGTAAATATGTTTTTCACTAAATAATAAGCATCAAACTTTTGTGTCATCATTCTTTTTTTTATTAAAATCATTGTTAAAATAAAATCCTCAATTTCTGGTGAGGAGTACACATCCTATCTGATTTGGTGAGATGTCTTAACTTGTGGAGCAGTACACATACTATCTGATTTGGAAATAAATTGAAAGACTTCGAAGGAGGGTTCTTAGATATCAAATAGAGAACACCTAGAATGTTTTTGTACATATACTTCTTCTCATGATTCCAGACCTTATTTTTGTAAGGAAATCCTAAAGGGAACTATAATTGGACAATGTTGTATGGTATGGACATCAATTCAAACAAGGGTCTTGTACTTGTTGCTGATAGCTTTGGATTTCTCTACTTGTGAGTAATGTTTTTTGGTTTACTTGAACTCTCGTGACACTTTATTTTATTATGTTATAGACAGTTATTATTATAAAATACAAGTATTTATACTGAATTGGGTTCTAGTATTCTCATATGCTTTTTGTAGGGTGGATATGCGCTCAAACAACAAAAGTTGTGGGGCTTCACTGCAATCCTCTTCAGCCAGAACTAAAGGATTTGGCAAACTTGTGTGGTTACCATCATAGAGAAACACAGGGTGGATCTTGAGTGAAATTAAACTTGTTTAGATAGAAATGCTCTGATACATCCATGAATTGTTGCATGTCCAGAGATCACATTCACAAGGTCATAGGAGTCCATCATCCTCCGTTGTATGTGAAGCCATGGTACTAACTTTTTCTGCCATTTTCTCTAATTCATATTACCAGTAATACTCTAATTTAGAAGAACAACATAAGGGATACTTACATTGGGGAGGAATGATGGGAAGAAACTATCATTTATACTTTATCTGGCACACATTTAGAGGAGTCATATCCAACTATTGTGATGTGACTATGATGCAGCCGGCAACTCCTTTGAGCATCGTAGCACCTACCAAGTCATTGAGCAATAAAGATCAAGGCTTGGTTAACAAGTTGAAAGGGTTTGATGGGCATGCAGTTTCAATTAGCAATGCTGGGAGTGCTGAGGTGTCACAGAGGTTTGTTGATCTATTATCATTGAACCTGAGACTATGACATTGTTTCCTTCGCTACTTGACCCCCTTCTGTTCTTAAGTTCCAAATCAATAAATATGGCCAAGTATTGTGCTACCATGCCTGGTTTTGGTTTGCAAAAGGGCATTTGCCTGACCAGGTGTTTGCTTTTGGAATTTTCTCATGTTGAAGTATATTAGTCATTATGTATAATACTTGAGTTCATTTCTGCCTTTTTTTTTGTTCAGTAGAAACATGCAAGGATGGGAAAGATGATGCGGAGGCCATTCCCATATTTGGTGGAGAGGCAAATGTTACTTCCAATAGGCTTCTAGGGGTTACTATGGCTTCTGCTGGTATTACAGGGAAATCCGTAGGAACTGTACCTTCACATAGTGGGAAAGCAAAATCATTGCAACTATTTTCCCTTCTGCATCATATGGTTTCGAATTATACAATGAGCAAGATTTCGTGATAGAAGATATGTGCTCAAGAAGACTCAAGCATTTAGGTTTACTTTCTATGAGTTTCTCCTAAACCATTCACAAGACATCTTGATGGCGAGATAAGCTAATGGGCATTATATTCAATTGAATCTCCAGTAGAGAGATGAAAGTAGTGTGGAACAAAGTCAGTTTGGAACAACTCTATTATCAAGTTACAAAATCAGAAAATTAATATTTTTTTTTTAATTATAAATTCAGAAAAACGATTGCTATTAACAATCGTGTTTTCCGCCTGCCATTAACAGTCGGTTTTTTATAGATCCGTCGTTTTTTTCGACGGTTTAAAATCGTCGTTCTTTCCGACGGTCTAAAATCGTCATTCTTTTCAACGGTTCTTTAAACGGTCTAAACCGTCGTTATTTTGACGGTCCTTCTATCGGTAAACCGTTGTTTTTTTCGACGGTCGAAAACTGTCGTTTTTTCCGACTTTTATCTGCAGTTGCATTCCAATCGCGACTCCTTTTAAAACGACTGCACTGGCGACTGCAAGAGCAGTCGTTTATCCCGCATTATGACGTAGTGTGTTTTTACATTTGTACCATGATCGGCCCCTAATATGTATACTACAACTTTATTTGTAATATGTATGCTACAACTTTATTCTTAATTTATAAATGGGTTTGACACCAAAAAAAAAAATGATGAGTAGGGCTCTACTTATCAATCACATCTTGTTTTGAAATGCAGCTGTAATTCTTGTATACATGTTTGAATTGAAACTGATAATATTGAAAAGGGTATAAAGGGCTAAAATAACATTTTGTAAGGTCCAATGTAAAAGCACAGAAGAAGAAGAAGAAGGTGCTTAAAATCTAAAACACTAATTTCATATAAATATAAGAATAAAAATGTTAAAATTAACCTCTCAAGAGGAAGTAGGGAAGGAGGAACAAATGGGGAGAGAATTACCCTCTTTTTGGTGGGCAAAAATCATCAGGCCAATGGATTCAAATAAAATGAAAAAAAAACAAAAAAAACAAAAAACATTGGAAACTGTAAGATTCAGATCATGGACTCTTTAGTCAGCGGTCACACGAAAAATAAAATTAAATAACCATGAAATCGGCATTTCAAGAGAAGAAAGGGAAAAAATATTGGAAAAATATGGAGTGAGAGTAGCAGCCAAGTGAAAAGACATAGTCAACTATTTATTTGACCTGGAAAGTCAATTTCATTTTTTTCCCTCTTAACCCCGGTACACCTCTAGTTAAAGAAACATCACGTGTTCAATCCACAACATTCTCGGTCCAGCCTCAGCCTGAGCCTGGACCTTTGGTCCATGCAACCTTTTACTTATATAAATGGGTCACGTTGGATAGGCAATGTCAGAGAACCAATGCGTTTGTCTTATATGGGCTAGAAATTTTGGATTGAACTGATTTTTTCTGAGGATGATATCTATGGTGAGAAGATAATCCTCACAAAAAATCAGCCCAATCTTAAACTTTTAACCCCATTAAAAATGATTTAGAATTCTGAACTGTTGATTTTTTACCATTGAATTGTAAACCACTTTATGTGGTTAGAAGTTTCAGATTAGGCTAAATACCAAGGAGACCATCCTCGCAAAAATTAGCCATTCTGAAACTTGTAACCCCATCAAAAGTTTCTTATAAGTTAATGGTACAACTTGATGGTCAATTATTCTTCAAAAGTAAGCTACTTTTGTTGGGGTAAGAAGTTTCAGAATGGGTTGATTTTTTTTAGGATAATTTCCTCACTGTAGAAATCATTGTTGCAAAAATCAACCTTTTTTCAACCTATTAACCCTATGGGACAAGTGGTTGTCAATTAAGGATTGTCATTGTGACCCATATTTATTTATCAAATGGGATGTATCAATATCTGAATCCATATCTAAAATATAGTTGAATACTAAAATAATATCCGAATTTGAATCTTGTATCTAAAATTTTTGGATAATATTATCAAAAATTTCGAATATGAATTCGAATCAGATTCTCTTTTTGACTAATACCCCTCTAACTTTATTACCTTTCCCATTCTACTCCTTTTTCAATAATAACCCCCCCCCCAACTTTATTATTTTTCCACTTTTACCCCAAAGATGAGGACTGTATCGTAGGGATCGAATGTATAACACCAGAATCTATATATATCTAACATATATTTGAATACAGAAATAATATTTGAATTTAAATCCATCAAAACTTTTGAATATGAATTCGAACCAAATTTTCGACTATCCATTGACAGGCCAAACGTTTTTCTTTAGTAAGTGTGGTTCGACACAAAAAGTTGGAAGAACAAAAATGTCCCTACCTTTACATTTAAACTTAGTATGATAAGGGTTATTCTTTATAAAAACCAATGAAATTAGGGAAAATACTTAATAAACCTTGTGGGACAGGGTTCCTTTCTAAATAGTGCCTGAATTTTGGGTGGTATCTTGATAGTTCATCTAGTGAACTTTTTGTATCTGAATGGTCCCTCAACTTCATCTCCCTTTATATTTTTTGGAGTACCCAAATAACCATTTTCTCATTTTCTTTACATATATGGAGTTTTCAATGGGGATTGCAATCATTTCAAATGATTTTTGAGAGTGAACGACGAATGGAGAATGATATACTCCTGCTTTTGAACATTTAGATGTATTTTTCAATTTATTTGGATGATTTGTAACAAAAATGAAGAAGGAAAAAAATGACGAACGATGTTGAGATTCAAATTTTTTTTAAGATTTTGTTGTAAAGCTTGATTTGAGTGTCTGTTTTGCATATGTAATATATGTATTTTGAGTATGTCGAGAAGATCTATCCAATATTGAGGTTGAAAAAAAAAAAATACTAAATCGTATTTGTAGTGTCAACAACATACACACTTTTAATTGTCAAAATCACACTTTTAGTATCAAGTTCAACATTTTTGTTTTCGAGTAAAAAATTTCAAAGGAAAAACAATGTCCCGTGGAAAGAGTTTCTTTATAAGAATCCCTAATTTTTGGGTAGTAACTGGATAGTCCATTTAGTAAACTGTTTTACGTGTAAATGGTCCCTCAACCTCATCTCACCTTACAAATTTTTTTTTTTTTGAGTATACAGACTGCCTTTTATCAGTGAGGATCAATCTGAATTTAAGGGCAGGGATTCTCCTTTTGATAGGGGATGTCTTTCCCATTGATACCCCGGACTACCGTTTGAGTTGGATTGGGGGTGATTTCGGAGGCCTGCATCCCATCGGATTGACTTCAAAAGAAACCATATCTCAAGAGCAAGAAAAGTTGTGAGTCTGAATATAAAAAAATGGTAAGTCGTCAACTCTCTTAAACTTACTTTTTACATCAATGATCATTTTGTACTAAAAATGGCACAAAAAAATGTTATTTGATGTCAAAGTCATCTTCCTTCACATATGCCCAAAAGACTTGAGTGAAAAGAGGCCAAGCAAACCTTTATATATAATTAAGAGAGGTCTCTCCCTACCTAGTCCATTCACGACCTACCCAATTCATCAAATCATCTAGTAAGCAGCAATATGAACATATGTACACACATACATGCATGTGCTTGTTTTAAGTTAGATTGTTTTATCCTTCCCTCACTCAAGGTTCGTCTCTGGAATTTTCAGAAACAATCTGGGGTGCATGTGCTTGTTTTAAGTTAGATTGTTTTATCCTTCCATCACTCAAGGTTCATCTCTGGAGTTTTCAGAAACAATCTGGGGTGCTAAACACTGTCAAAAAATTCTGTAACTGTTTTTTGAAAATTCAAAAAAAAAAAACTCTCTAAATAAGGGAACACTTTTTCTTTCTTAATGCTCCCTTTTAATCATTGAGACGATGATTCAAATTTTTGAGATCGACAATTCAAATCATTGAGATCTACCTTTACTCCAATTGTTGAGATTGACATTTTATAATCATTGATCTCAACATTTTTATTTTATTATCATTGATCTTGACGTTTGGACGTAAAGTCTTCGAGATCAGCAATTCAGATTATTGTGATAAAACTTTGAATGTTGATCTTGACAATTTTACTATCAATCTCAACAATCTGTTCTGGTCGTTTTATCAGGGGTGAGGGGCATAAAGAAACAAAGATTTTTACTAACAGGGTTAGAAGCACGTCCATATATAAAGTAATTTTTGATTAATTCAGTCTATATTCTATTATATATGGGCTTCGAGCTTGATATGCACTAAATATTTGGGAATGGGAGTAACGTGTTTTTAGTATATTTGATGTATGTGATCATTACTATTTGTATTTATGTGGGAAATGGAAAGGAATTATTTGTACATGAGTATACAAGGTGGGTAGTTATAGGTTCCCTGAGCGGGTAGATTTGTAAGGAAGTTATCTGATTTTATAGGGCATTGTAGTTATATTAGGGGAGAGGATTCTATGTATTAATCTCCTATATGATGGAATATTACGTAAAGAAATATTATGAGAATTCTATTGAATTTTGGTGACTAACCATCTTGAATTGGTTAACTTTGGAGGCCCGATCTCCCTCGAATGAGAACATCATATCTATCTTTTTCTATTTTTTTTTATTTTTTTATTTCTTATGTTATCTAGAAATTAGTTACATAAAATCGGTAACAAAGTAGTTTCTTGGGCTAAAGGTTGTGGGTTCCATGGAAGAAAAGAATGTTGTAAAGGCTAATTAAAAGATGGAGGAAAACCCTCTCGAAGTGGTTATTAGGAGGAAGATCCTCTCGAAGTGATCCCCTTTGTTTTCTAATGATTCAAATAGTATATGGAATTCGTTTGAAGATTTGAAGATGGTAAAGACTTGAATAACCGACTATGATCAACGGAAGATTTGAAGATTCTACAATGAGTTTTGAAATTTCAACCTTGAGATACATTTGTAAATATATGGGAATGATTTAGTTTATTTGATGGGAATGAGTCATTTCAACGTAGGTAGTTAGGTTTCTTGCTACTTTTTGTGATTATGTGAGAAATGGGAATGAGTCATTTCTACATAGGTAGTTAGGTTTCTTGAGTTGGTAGGTTTGTGAGAAAATTATCCCATTTTATAAGGAGTAGTAATTATTTTAGGAGAGAGGATTCTATGTATTTAATCTCTTGGATTGTATGAAATATTACGCAAAGAAATATTATGAGAATCCCATTGGATTTGGGAGATTAATCATCTCAAATTGGTTAACTTTGGAGCTCCTATCTCCCTAGAATGAGATTATTTCTATCTTTTTCTCATTTTTTATTATTTTTATGTTATCTAAAAATTAGGTACATAATAGGCCCAATATTTTCTAGCTTCATGTAAGGCATTATTATAGATTATCATTATCGTTTGAATAGATATGCTTTAGATTTGGCATCCATGAACTTTCAAGCGATATTGCAAGTTGTTTTGGAATATATCTTGGGTAAAATAAAAAAACTGTAATCGGATTCAAGAATATTATCCAATCTTTTCATAGACGGGCATAATCAAATGGAATAATTTACATATATCTTAATAAACTGGAGTTGTAGGTTTACTTGGGATTAATTTGAGTGATCTATATCAAACTAATTGGTTCAGAAATTCAGTGAAGATCAATCCTAAAAAGAGCTCAATGTATCAACTGTATTTTAGATTAATTTACTCTTTTTAGTGTGGACTAGGTTTTTTGGTGTACCATTCACAAGCTTAGGTTCCGCCATTGTATGGGGTATTAGGTATGTCTCACTGCAAGGAGCCTTGATACAGATCATGGATTGGCCTGGCCTAATGATTCAATGTAGAGCTAATTCGGTTGGTTTCCCTCTTTGAGACTGAATGGGGTTGGATTTGGTCCTCTTTTAGTCCGCAAGTAAAACTAATTAAAATTTCAACTTGGCTTTATTGTCTAGAAATCTAGTTGTCCTAGTAGGTTTAAGTTGATTGCCTCGACAAGATTTGAAGATTCAATTGGCTTATAATCTATTCCGATTGAATCGACATGCTCACTTGACCGAAAAATCCATACAAGATAACACGAAAGAATTAAATGTGACATGTGATCGAGGATTCCATAAAAAATTATTGCAAACAAGTACTTATGAGAATGAGAACTACTAGTGGTGTAACTCAAAACATTAGTTTCAACATTCACTGGTACTGTAGTATAGTTTTAGTGTAGAACATATAACAATACCCATTTCATCTCACTTTATAACTTGAAATGATAAAATATCAAGCTAACAAATGACCTAAAAATTTTAAATAAAGTACTAGATCCATTGCTAACAGAGATGGCAACTAACTTCCCTCTTTTAGAAATCCTGCAAGTGCAAAGTCCCCTTGGATTCGAAGGCGTATTGGATTACACCACTAAGAAGCTTGGGTGTTGGCAAAAGAATCATGGCACTAGAGACAAACTCGAGCTGCTGATTACCGGTCAGTCCCACCGAGTAGGGTAAAACAAATCTAATTGGGCTTAGCAAAGTCGTAGAGCTTTTAAGAAAAGAAAAGGAAGATTTCGGGGTGTTGTTGGCATCTCGACTACCAAAAAGGGCACCTTACAAGGATCCATAGGCCCAACCTAAATTGGTCCACACCTTAAAAGCCCTCTAAAACAGAAGCCAGGATTTTAGAGTAACTTCTGTTGTAAGATTCACAGTTAATATTATTTATTGGATTTTGTTGAGGAAAATATTTGAACTCTAGACCTTATTTTCTCTAGAGTGTGGTTAGTGTATAATTTTTCCATTTTTAGTGAAATCTTAGTTAAAAGAACATTTTCCTTATTTGTGTAGTTGAAAAGTCAAAGAAATTTTTTTTTTTTTTCTTGAGTATTGTAAAAATAACTCTCTAAATATTTAGTCCCACATCAAGTAAATATAAGACCAATGCTCAACTTATAAATGTTCCCACTTTCCTACTTACTTGAGTGTGAGAAAGAAAGAGATTGGGCTTAGCGAGCACATGGGGGCCCAATGCACCATAGGATTACAGCCCATTATGTTTAGAGTCAACCCATCGAAAATCCTAAATATGCGTGTGCGCATGAGATGCGTGTAGGGGGTACAAATCTCCGATTTAAGCCTCATGTGAGTGTGTTTGATGCTATTTTACTTAATCTCTGTTTCCCCAACGTTCAAAAACAGATTTGTTCGAACTTCTTTATATTGTTTGGGTTTTAACTATTATAAAAGAGAAATTTCTTGGAATGAAATTATCAGATTGAATGATTGAGGCACGGAGAAGCCACTGTCTTTAAAATCAATTTCGCCCCCTTAAGATGATATCCATAGTACAATCAATCTCAGGCAATCAGTTTTCAAAATTCAAAAAATCACAAGTCCATCGAATTTTATGAAATTTGATAGTCTTGGCCAGTCAAATATAAGCTTTTTCATGTAGTGAGATTAATCCCTTCCACTGCTTTCATCATCAAAAATCAAAAGAATGCATCCACAGGAGTTTGAAGGAAGGATGCATCCAATTATATACTTATTATTTATCATGTCCCTTCAGGGTCTTTTCAACAAATATTTTCAGTTCAAAGTGAAACCTCAAACAAATACCAACATATTAAGAAATTTAAGTAATTAGAAAGTAAACTTTACCAACATTTTACTGTATTACCTCCAATTTCCTTGAATCAATTGTTTCGTTCATCCTATAACTAGCACACAATTAAGATTTAAGAAATCTTACTTAACATTGTAAGGTTATGACTTACTATATTTTTTCTAAACTTTGAAGAAAGGAAGAAACTATAAATAAAATTTACCATCTCTAACCACTAAGGTGCCCACTCCCATAATAGAGTGAAAGCAACCTTTGTGACCCTCTCAACTTTGTTGAATAATGCGAGAGTGACTTTGCAATGTCGGACACTGGGTTCAACTAGTGTCCCACAGTGTGCTGAAGTGGAGCCGTGCTCAAAACCATTTATGTTTGAATCATGATAATCTGACTACCCTATGTGGCACACTCAATCAACTCTCTTGATGTGATAAGTTCAAAAATAGCAGATTTGTATGCCTCGGGATATACAACTGCACTTTCCCATAAAAAACGTGTATCCCGATGGAACTGTGTATTATTTTCTGTGATAAAATAATATTTCAAAAACATAAAAAAAAATCACATATCTGGGATTTTGAATATTTGACAATCACTTTCTTCAATATTAAATATTCTTTCAAGTTAGTGGATATTGATATCTTATCGGAGACTTACCATCCATCAAGCAAATCAGTGATTATCTAATAGTGTAGACAGTTTCGTGGATCAGCTTCTTTGTAATTGATTGAAACCCACGACCTCAAAGTTGCTTTGCTATGTTCTAATCAACTGTGAGTCACGGGTCGAGGACCACCTTTTAAGCCTTAATAATATATATAATTTCGATAAGATGTGTCTCACACGCAATTGTTAACACCCACATGTCATACGTTGGTGTGATTTCATGAAAAAGATAAGTAGGCTTTTTAAAAGGTAAAAAATAACTTTTTTATAAATGTGGAAAGAAAGGTCGCTATGCTAATAACTATTTAAGAAAGTGAACTAGAGTTAATTGAAAGTATCTTCTAATAGTGAGACAGAAGTCTTTTGAGTTCCATCAACATCCCCGTTTAGACTAAGGTGCTGTTTGTTAAACTGAAAAAAATAAGTGCTGAATAGCATTAAGCGCTGAATTTAAGTGCTGAAAAAGTTGTTTGTTTAGATGTTGAATCATGTTTGTTACACATTGCTGAAACTGATAAATTGTCTTTGTTACCCTTACAATCATATTATACATTGTTTACATGTTTCAAATACTTATTTATTATCAAACACAATAAAATATATTATTTTTTAAAATTAAAATACAATTTATTTTTAAATAATAAATAATAACAAATATCTTCAATTTATAAATAATAATTTCTATTTATAAAAACCCACAAATTTCAAATTAAAAATAATAATGTCATACAAATCACCAAAATTTGAAACAACTTTAAAAGAACTTAATTTTGGATGAATAATTTTCAATGGAAATGAAGGATGTGTATTTATAAAAGCACCTTATGAATTAATAAGGACAACCCACACTATAGCCATTTTTTGTTTTGTTTTATATGGGTTAAAGTTTTTGGAATGAGCAAATTTTTAGTGAGGATGGTCTATATGGTCTAGAGATCATCCTCACCAAAAATCAGTCTATTTTGAAACTTCTAACTCGTTAAAAATAGTTTTAAAAAAAAAAAAGGGGACAATTTACGGTTCTTGAACTTGTTTTGATAGGGTTAGAAGTTTCAAGATGTGCTGATTTTTTGTGAGGATGATCTCCTTATTGTAGAGATCATCCTCACCAAAAATCAACTCATTCCAAAACTTTTAACCCATATAAGACAAAATAATTTAGCTATGGTGTGGGTTTATTAATTTGTGGGTGTTTATATACTTATCCATGGGATATAAGAGGTAATATCCTTTTAAGAATAAGGGCATACTTGTCCATGCTCAAAAAACAAAGGGCATACTTGTCCGTGTTGAAAAAAGCGAAGTGCTTACCGCTTCAGCACTTTTTTTCAGCATCAAAATAGTGCTGAATTTTTTTCACTTATTTTCAGCAATAAGCACAAGTAAACAAACGCGCTATTTTGACAAAAGTGCTGAATTTAATTTTTTTCAGCAATAAGCACTGAAAAATAGCGCAAACAAACACCACCTAAGTTGCAATTTGTGTTAATTTATATATTTTGTTTCTAAGGAGCACCTTTAAAATGATTATTTAACTCTTGATAATACAAAAAAATTCGACAAAATCGTAAAATCTGATTGTATGTGTACAACAGTTTTTGTCGTTGATCAAGATTGCACGAGATTGATCTAATTAAGAGATGATCTTGATCACTAATCTAATCAATATTTCCACAAGTGATTTTGATTGTCCCAGTTTTGATTTAATTATTGAGAGATGATCATGATCAAATCTTAATCTAACTAAGAAATGAAATCTTTAACAATACAAGAGGGGACAATGACTAGATTTTTCATTAAAGTAGAGGGACATTAAGGCCATTTAAGGTGGGAGCTTGCATACACGACCTAAAGAAGCTTGTAAAACCTACTTCATCAACTGGCTTAAAAAGAAGACTTCCAAAAGCTGTCGTGATTTTGTAGAACAAACACGTTGTGTGGTTTGCTCTTGCAGTTTGGACTTTTGACTTCAAAAGCGCTTTTAGACCGCATTATCAAACTCCATGATAGTAATCTCTTTGTTAAATTTCCTCTTTAAAACCTTGGATTGGTTGGGAAAGTATGGACCCACTCTTTCAATTAAAGCCATAAAGGTAAGATGATATGTGATGCAACTTTCTTTCTATTTATAGAGAGATTTGATAATAGGCCCACCCCCTTTAACATCAATTCTTCTTTTTCTCTAATGTTGTTTGCATTATTTTACACTAAGCCCTGCTTGGTACATTACAAATCATTTACATTTGCAAATGATTTGTACTGCAAATGTTTTGTAGTGCAAAAGTTTTGTAATGAAAAATTTACCATTGCTTGATAGTTACTAGGAAATCTCTTATGAAATCATATTTTATGCTTGGTTGATATTTGCAATATAAAATTTTGTAACGATTTACTGTTAAAATAAAATGTGAAAATAATTTTAACTTATTTGTATTAAGGGTATTGCAAAAATACCCTTAGTGGGTTCTACAAAAAACTTGTATATGAATTTACAAAAATAATCCTATGATGAAAGATATTTTTGTAATAACATTGATGAGGGGGTATTCTTGTAATTTTTGTGAATAAATATCCATGTTATCATAACAAGTACTTTGTAAGTTAAAAATTTGTTTGATGAAGGGTATTTTTAGACGTTCAATATGCCATAAATTGTATCTTTGAACTAGGGTATTTTTATAAATTTACATGCATATCAACATGACATGTAGTGAGGGTATTTTTATAATTTAATTAATTGTTTTTACAATAGATGTTTTAATAATTTTGATATGCGTATTAACATGGCAAGTGATTTGTGAACTTTTTGTGCTGGACATCATTTTCTAAAATTTCTTAAGAACATAGGTGAATCGAGCAAATATTTTATAATGCAAATCATTTTCTTTGTGCAACCGAACACCCATAAAATTAATTTTAGAAAATTATTTGCAGCTTACCAAGCAAGGTCTGGGCTGCAACCTAGGAGGGTTGGATGTTGAACCCAAGTTGCAAAACCCTTGACCCGACCATCAGCCCGAGTTCATAAACCCAAGTTCAACCCAAGCTTGAGCTTCTAAAATTGGGTTGAGCTAGGTTAGCCCAAGTTAAGTAATTTTGGGTGATTTGGATAGGTTGGTCTCATAGAACAACCCTAAATTCATTTGATATGTAAATAAATTGTGTATCTTAAATAATAAATACAAAAACAGATTAATATAAACCATTATTAGTACATATACCCACAAAATCCATCATTGAAAGAATATTTAGAAAAATCATAGTATATCCGAACATATATAACAATCAACTCAAATTAAAAATATATATCCTTATTATAGAAATAAATAATTAAAAAATATTTTTGTAAAAATAAAATATATTGCAAACTATAGTGTCTATTTCTTGTATTGTTCTCTTTATGATTTCTTAGTGAAAAAGATTGGACGTACCTGTGTACGTAGGCATCGTTGCTAAATAATCAAAATCTTGGTATTTTTTGGTTTGTTTCTTATTTTCTTCGTAATCGTATTGAACAAGAATCTTCAAATTCACAATAGTTGACTCACTACGTATCATAGAGTACGATGCATATATTTTTAGGATTTAATCTATTATCAAATTCATAGGGTGTACGCACAACAATGGAGTTATGATATGATTAATTGGATACTTGAAAATTATCTTAGGGGAAACAATTTCAACAAAAAAGAATTACAAAATCATAAAATTATTTTATACCATAATATAATATTTCAAAAATATAAAAAAAAAAATTACATGCATGGGATTTTGTATATTTAACAATCACTTTTTCCAATATCAAATGTTCTCTCAACTTTACGTGAAACACCCCACCCTTGACCGTGTAATAATATTTTTCGCCTTAAATTTCTCCTCACGGGTTTAAAATGCAATGTTACAAGGTAAAGGAGATGGATTACTTATAGCCCAAAATCTCAAATGTTCCCTGATCGATGCGGGACTAAATTCACCCCCTCCCTGCTACTCTGCACATGTGTCTGATCGACCACATGTCCAGCCACTAGCTCCTTGATGAGGACATGACATAATGGATAGGGGTCTACTATTGAAGACTTGCCATCACTCAGGCAGATCCATGATTACTCAATGTACATAGTTTCGCCGATCAACCTATTTTGGATTTCACAAAAGCAATCAAAGTAGTAGATAATTAATTACTTACTATTGATAGTTTCATTAAGTCTTTGTTTTTTTTTTAAATAATTTTGACTTGAACTCACAAGCTCAAAGATTCTTTGAATTATGTCAAATCAACTGCCCTAAATGTCTAAGTCATCTTTATATTTTATTAATAATGATAACTACAATAATATATCATTTGAATGTCTTAATAATGGTCCCGTTCAGCACCAACATTTTGGCCAACATTTTAACCAACCATTTTTGTCCTGCATGGGTTAGAAGTTTTGGAATGAGCTGATTTTTGGTGAGGATGATCTCATGTTGACAAGTTGAAAAATCGTGGACCGTCCATTTTTTTGTAAATCATTTTTGATAGGGTTAGAAGTTTTGGAATGGGCTGATTTTTGGTGATGATGATCTCTTTACCGTAGAGATCATCCTCACAAAAAATCAGCCAATTCCAAAACTTCTAACCCATGTTTTGAAAAATGTTTTGCCAAAATATTCGGTGCTAAACATTTCCCCTTAATAATAATAATAATATATATATCTATATATATATATATATAGTCCCGTTTAGCAACAAACATTTTGGCAAAACATTTTTCAAAACATGGGTTAGAGGTTTTGGAATGGGCTGATTTTTGGTGAGGATGATCTCTACGGTGAGGAGATCATCCTCACCAAAAATCAGCCCATTCCAAAACTTCTAGCCCCAATTTACAAGTTGAAAAATTGTGGACCGTCCATTTTTTGTA
Source organism: Akebia trifoliata (assembly GCF_017979445.1). Classification (NCBI taxonomy): domain Eukaryota; kingdom Viridiplantae; phylum Streptophyta; class Magnoliopsida; order Ranunculales; family Lardizabalaceae; genus Akebia; species Akebia trifoliata. The sequence continues at coordinate 7,918,514 of NC_141390.1, forward strand.
AACCATTTTTGATGGGGTTAGAAGTCTTGGAATGGGCCAATTTTTGGTGAGGATGATCTCCTCACCGTAGAGATCATCCTCACCAAAAATCAGCCCATTCCAAAACCTCTAACCCATATTTTGAAAAATGTTTTGCCAAAATGTTTGTTACTGAACATTTCCCTGTATGAACATTTCCCTGTAAATATATCTATATATATATATGTAGGTGGGAAATGTTCAACACCCTAAGCTTTACCCTACACTTTAACAAATGAGTTTTGTCCTACATGGGTAAGAAGTTTTGGAATGGGCTGATTTTTGGTAAGGATGATCTCTATGATTAGAAGATCATCCTCACCAAAAATCAGCCTATTCCAAAAATTTTAGCCCCATGTTTACAAGTTGAAAAATCGTGAATCGTCCATTTTTTGTAAATCATTTTTTATGTGGTTAGAAGTTTTGGAATGGGCTGATTTTTGGTGAGGATGATCCATTTGTTAAAGTGTAGGGTAAAGTTTAGGGTGACGAACGAAACCATATATATATATATAAGAAGTAATCTAATCAATAACAATTTATGGCAAGATGCATCTCAGGCACAATCGATAATGCCCATGTGCTACATGTTAGAATCATTTTATGAAAAAGATAAGTAGTCTTTTAAAAAGCCAAAAAAACAACTTTTTATAAATGTGGAAAGAAGGATCACTTTGCTAGTAGTTACTTTAAGAAAGTGGACTAATAATTCTAAAATAATGGAAACAAATAGACCCCTCCCCCACTATATTTTTTTTATTTGAGCCACCTTTATATCCACATTGCATCAATTTTTGAACAAGATGGTGTTAAATAGTAATCTCATTTATTAATATTTGACTTCAAAACCTTGGATTGAACAAGATGGCATTAAATATGGCTTATTTGCTAAAACTATCAGCTTTTGCTACTATTGTTTGCTTTTGGAAGTTTTGTGAAATAGCACTTTGAAAAAGGTTGTGTTTGATAAATTGTGGTAGAAAGCTGTTGTGTTGTTTACAGAAGTGTTGTTTAATATTGGATTAAGACAAATTCATGATTAAAACACCCTTACATGTAATAAATGAATTAGATAAATTTTTTTACAAGATCAAACAAAAAAAATAATAATATTTAAATATAATTAAATAAATGAAATAAAAAATTTCAATTCGTAAAGTTAATTGACATTATCTTCTAACAATGAGATAGAAGTCTTTCGGGTTCTATCTGTTAAACCTACGGTTGGTGTGCCCCAATGAATCCCAACATTTTCATTATTTTATGAAGTTAGAAACCATCAATGAAGGGTTTGGCCAATGATATTCAGGAATCCCAATTATCTTAGATTTCTTAAATGGAAAGATTCTCTTAAAAGAAATTAGAAGGTAACTTTGGTAAATGGGAAACCTTCTAATAGAGAAATTCAAGGCTCTCTAACTCTCGTCTGTAAAAAATGGAACGACACTCCCTTATTAAGAATGTCATAATGACATAACAACATTAATGTAAAATCGTCAATAAATGATTTTGAACTCTGAGGCATCCTTATTCCAAACTAGGACTAAGGTTTGGGATGATTGAGATTTCGACTTTACCCTCAACAAAAGTGCCTAGTCATTTCATTAAGTAAAAAAGAGAGAAGGTCTATCTAGAGAAAGAATTGGACATACAGAGTTTGTCCAATTGGTTTTTGAGATTTGGATTTCTAGCACTCTTGATTTATTTATCAATAGGCTATGTCGAAAAGTATGCTCTAAATTTGCCTAATAATAAATTGATATTAGTGTGATCTTTTGATTTGGATTGGATTTCAAAGATCATAAAGACATTGAGTTTATGACTATTATTGGTTTTTCGGCATTGCTATAATCATGGATTCAACATGATAGTATTTAGCCTAAATAATATCAATATCCCCCATCGGACTAAGTTGCATTTTGTGTTAATTTATATTTATTTTTCAAGGACTACCTTTGAAAAATTTATTCAATTCTTGATAAAATAATTTTTCATAAAATCATAAAATCAGATTCTATGTGTACTACATTTTTTATTGTTGATCAAGATTGATCTGATTAAGAGATGAATTTTTTTTAAAAAAAGAGGGGACAATGACTAGAATTTTCATTAAAGTAGAGGGACATTAAGATCATTTAAGGTGGGACCCTACAAATGCGACATAAAGAAGCATGTAAAACCTTCGTAGTACGTGTTTGATTGCGCTTCAAAAAGTTGCTTTTCATAGCTTTTTCGATAAAAAAGCTCAATTTTGTGCTGCGATTTGCGTTTAATAGTGCTTCAAAAAGCCAATTTTTGATTTTTTTTTTCTATAGCATTTGATCGTAGTTTTGACAAGCGGAAGAAATGAGCTTCTCACAACTGCATTTAAAAGTGCAGAAGTGAAATGACCTAAATACCCTTCATCAAATAGGTTATTTTCAACGTGAGTCCCACGATCTAAACCCAACAAGATCTCTCTCTCTCTCTCTCTCTCTCTCTCTCTCTCTCTCTCTCAGACACACACACTTCTGTTTTTGTTCAACCTAAATCTGACAACAACGACGATCTACAATCGACCCCATGATGACGACGACACAAAATCCGATTGACCTAAAACCCATCTTTTCTTTCACCAGTAAACCCCACAACAACTATCTACGATCAATGCCATTGACCAAGCTTTTCTGATCAATGCCATTGACGACGATGACGCAAAGTCCGATCAACCTACAACCCATCTTCTCTTTCACTGGTAAACCCCACAACAGGCATCTCTGAATCTCTTTGAATCTTAATACCCCACGACGCAAAATCTGGTTGACCTTAATACCCTTCATATCACTCTGAATCTTCCAATAGTAGTTGTCTTTGCCATTTCTATTACTACACAGGTGAGTTCTCTCTCTCATCGATCTCCATTTCTCTTAAGTTGTTCTTGAGTTTTTCAATTTCGTTAGGTTTTCATGTTTGATACGCTTATAAACCAAAGAATACACATTTCTAATATTAAATTTTCTACAAAGGATTACTGTTAGAATTAATTTCACGAATTTTTTTTTATAGAATCTAAATATTGCTTTCACTATGTTCGTTGTTGCTCTTCTTTTGAATTGTATTATCCACCTGGATATGGTTGATTTTCTGTATTCTTTCTTTGTTTACTATCACAACTGGATTTATGATTGACATATTTAGCTCAGATTATTATGATACATTCGTTTTTCATAGTATCATATATATAGAGAGAGAGTGTGTGTGTGTGTGTGTGTGTAAAACCCTGAGTTTTCAATTCGTATCTCGAGGAAAATAAATAATGGAATTTTGATAAAATCTTGAAAGTGGGACTTTGGGGAAACACTTTAAGATGTTTCTGATCATTTTTAATGGAATCTGACGTCACCATTGGATTCAAAATGATCAAAAAACATACTTTAACCTGTAAACATGCTCAAATGCGAGTCCGAACAAAAAAGTTACAAAATCCTCGATAACCGAGTTGGGTCAGGCTAAAATAGTAATTTTTTGCTAAAATAAGAATTGTTAATATTCGATTATACCATTAGATTTGTAACAAAAAATTATTGAACATGGATTATTTACTTATTAATTTCAAAGCCCAAAAAGTCAAATTATCGTCAAAAATAAAAATGACATAAATTTTAGGGGTCACCTCAGTTCAAAAATGTAAATTTTTATTAGAGATAGAATTTATAGAAATTGACCACACCATTAAATCCAGAATGAAAAATTAGGTGAAATAGAATATTCATTCGTCACTTTTGGAGTCCAGATGGTCAAGTTATCGTCAATCGAAACAATAGGCAAAACACCGATTTTGTCCCAAAGTTTATATAAATAAATTTTTTTAATCTTTTTTTATTATCATCTTCCCCAACCTATCCAAAAAAACCAACCAACGGTTTTTTTTTTTTTAATTATTTTTTTCTCAACGTTCCAACTCAGATTCGTCGCGAACAGCTTGTTATCGACAACCGACGTAGAAAAGAGAAACGTCTGCAGCCGCATTTTCTACAAAACCCACCCAAGATCCCTACGTTTCATTTTCTCTTTCGCCTCGTATCATTAAAAATCTCTCATATTTATATACAGAGATTTTAAAACTTTGACCTCGAATTTCGTTCATTTCGGGATCAAATCGTCCTTCGTCATAGAAGGGAGAAATGACGATGGCATCGAGATCTTCGAAATCACCGGGCCAGATCTAAAAACTAGTCATCTCGAAGTTCTGTTCGTCTCAATTTTCATGCCGTTCGCTTCGATTTCATCGCACGCGTTTCGATCATCTCGCACAGAAATTGTAAGGAACTTTCAATTTCTATTAGTAATCGTAGATTGTGAAAATTACATTTAGGATTTTATTAAAAATTTATGATATATTTCTAAAAATATAGAATTCAATTGGTTATTTCAAATTCATGCCAGAACTTAGATATTTGTTATGTTTAGTTGTATTTTATAACAAATTATACGTGGGTATGATATTTCATCGGGTTATGTCCATCAGTTGGGTTCTATGCAGCGTTCGTGTGACGCCCCGCCAAACGCTAACACAAATCCCAATGCCACCTCGAAATTCAAACATGGCTCCCCCTATTTATGTTAGCGTTTCATGAAAACTCGAAAACATCGTAATCTAATATACCACAAATTCTGACTATATATAAAAGTAACACGAAAATTATAGCAGAAGATTGAAAATATCTAATACATGAGTATATCAGAGTACGTAAGTTTATAATTTATAGGATTACAAAAAGCTTTCACCTTAACGTGAATCAAATTACTCAACTCTAAAACTACTAGATACATCTCCTGAGACGAACAGACTCCTAATGAATGTAGTCTCAATGCTCCCCGGATAACGAACCCTGTCGGTATGACCTAACAGATGATCCTTACTCAACGGCTCTATAGCTACTTCTCCGACTGCAACTTCTAAAACTAAAAAAATGGAAATAAAAGGTGAGTAACGATGGTTACCCAGTAAGTTCACAACCAATTCTTATTAATAACCTCCCCTAAACATGATCGAGTAAGTATGTTGAACAATTTAACATATGTAAAGTTTTACAAGAGAAAATACAATTAACTGGTACATATAGCCAAGGATGAGCAGCTAAACAGTTTAAAAGTTTACATCACATCAATCATCAATACTCATTATATATTTTCGTTTTTATACAAATCTAAATAGCAACATTGGAACAGTAGACATGCTTTTCAGTTTATAACTCAAAATAAAGCAACAGATACATAATACATAATAGTAGAGCAGTAGAATTAGAGAATTGGGATTCATGACTGGATCGTTTCCAATCGGGAGATGATATTCCTCAATAACATCGTAGTTCCTGATTTTGTGGCTAGTCGCTGTTTATCACGCTTGCGAGACCATTTATCTGGCTCAGGTTGACCGTTTGACGTGACCGTAAGCAAAGGGTCTCTTTTCGATGTGTCAGAACATTCGACTACTACTAGATTGTTAGTGATCACTGACTAATCATCTTCGTCTATGCCTATCAGGTGTACATGTAATTCCCAAAATAAACACTCCATTCGTATACGACCACCTTTACAATACACGTTCACTGGTAAAGATAAGGAAGGAATGAAACCGGATTGTAGTTGTGACTTCACTCTCATACGCGTCCCATACCACGTATGAGCTTGGTGGTCTCTACCGTACATCCCAGGATAGTACATCCCTCCGGATAATGTGACGTGCTATCCCTTCAGACATTCACAGACCCTTTAACAGCTCACAAAATAATTATATATATATATATATATATATATATATATAGATATATATATATATATATATATATATATATATATATATATAAAACAAAAGATAAATTAATAGAATAGGATTGAGAATGGATATTCAATTCCTACCATGCAATTGTGACCACTCCGCCTAAATAAACAACAATACTCAGAACCTTTGCGCCAACACAAATTTAAATAAACATGCAACCCTTTCATTAATAACTTGGATATCCTTTCATCAACCTACATACAACATACAATGTAAAATGCAGATATCACCCTTCGGGTGTGACTCTGACATTTTACGGATTCATCCCTTTTTTCATTCTCTCGACATTCTCACTTTTCGTCTTTTCAAATCAAACCATTCATTTTCAATCTTTCAAAGTCATTCACTTTTTTTTTTGTCTTTACATCGAAAACCATCAAGGTTTATTCAAAACAAGTTTTGAACATGTATGTGAAGGCAAACTACCAAAACTAGAAAAACTGATGAAAATTTAGCTAAGTGTCGGAAACTCAAATTTTCAAAGTTATCGAAATTGAAAATGGATTTTCGTAGATGAAGGCCCTCGACAACATAAGAAGGGCCATGTAATTTGGTAACATAATTCAAAGTAATGCAAAAGATATCACGCAAATACTTAAAACATTCCCGTCGTGACGAAAATTTGTTTATTTTTTTTTCGCTTCGTTTGAAGGAGTTACGGAGGCTATAAGTAGTTGTTTTGGCATGTTAAAAGCATGAGGAATGCAAAACAAATATCAAAAAAAAAAATTCAGGCAATGTTTGATTTTCACAGTGACACCGTCAAAATGCTAGAAATTCACGAATTTTTCTATTTTTTTTCTTTGTTTTTAACTCGTTTTCGATTCTAATAAGCCACCCACAAATCAAATATTCAAACTACGATAAAACATATCAAACATAACGATTTATAGCATGAATGTGAAATAATTTAAGCGACATTCTATAAATTTAAAACATCCACAAGTTTCGAAAGATCACTAAATACAATTTGTCCAAAATCTATGATTATTAATACGAATCGAGAGTCCCTTACTTGGTTGTGGTTATCGGACACGCTTAGCTAACTCGAAAATCAAGGATTGGCAGCAAAGACCCAAGGTTGAATGACTTCTGGACCCAACGGTCGGGTTAGTTGCGAAACCTTCGATGGAGGTATCCATCTTCCTTCAACAACGATGAATCACTCTTCTTCAAACTAGGTGGAACTCCAAGTGGGTAAAATCAAAACCCCTATTGTTAGTTTTTAGTGGGAGCCTAAGAGAAATGAAAGGAAATTGTGGTTGGATGGGGCGAGAACGTGGAGCTTGACAACACCAACGATTTTTCCTTCTTCATCGAGGTTCAACTCGAACTCGTTTGTGATAGATCTTGATGGGAAGGGTTGAAACCCTAGGTTTGGATAATGGCTGAATTGAGTTCTTTAGAAAAGAATGAAGAAATGAAATGAAATAAAAGAAAGTAAGCTTTCTTTTATAAGAGGGCTGAGGGCATTTTTGATATTTTCTATTTATTTTTAATTTCGACGAAATCCTGACCATTCGAACTTGAAAAATGATAAATGAGTATTCCATTTCGAATAATTTTTCATTACGGACCTAACAGTGAAGTCGAATTTTCCTGATTCCTGCTCTAACAAAATTTCACTATTTTAGATCCTACTTAACACAAAATTCGAAGATTTTATAACTTTTTCATCCGAACTCGAATTCAAATTTGCTTACAGGCTAAAGTATATATTTAGACATCTTTAAATCCAATGGCGGAGTTAGTTTTCGTTAAAAATGATCGGAACAAAATTTGAGTGTTTTACTCTAATTTTCTTCTTCGACATTTTTCTCAAAATATCACCCTTTGGCTTTTTCGAAATATGAGTTGAAAATCCGGGGTATAACATTCTCCCCCCTTAATAAAAATTTCGTCCTCAAAATTGAAATTGTACCTTATCAGACTTCTGCACCACCACACTAACACAACATGTATAACAACTAATGCTTATCTTCAATTATCATCTATCTTTGGTTTTAAGCTAATCTCATTTTCAATTCCTAAACCTTAGGTCACCTATTTTCCATCAACCCAATCTATCCATCAATTAACCACTCCAATTTTAACTCATACTCTACTTAATCCATCATTTATATAATCATAAGGTAACAATCAACTCACATTATACCAATTCCTCACCAACCTCTATTAATCTTTTCATATCTTTTCTATCATTTATCTTTGTTTTTCCCACCAACTACGTCGTCTATTATGCGTACTTGTATTTATAGTGAAAATTACTCCTCAATACGCAGTCTTACTACAAACGCACCACTATTATAATGCAAGTATTTACCAACACTAACTTTGAAATTCGTATCAAACCTTTATTCCAAATACACCAATACATCTACATTCGACTCCATATTCTATGTTCTGCTTACCGTGATATCTTCTCAAGGCCTTTGTCATGATATTCATAATTTAAAATCTTAATCAAGAGGGTAAATCCTACATCAAATAAATTATTTCGCAAACTGACCACGTGTGAAGAGTTTAGCAAATACTTCTTCAACATGGACACGTGGAACACGCGGGGAACCTACTCCTCTACTTCAAACGGTCCCATGAGCTGCAAGTCACACGCTTTCTTTTTCTACTCCCAAATTCATAGTATCTCTCAGTTACTGTTTAAACATCATTGTAATATCAAATAAATCATTATTCATGTATCATCCAATATTGATATTACAATAATTAGCCTCTGCAAATCTCACAAGTATCTCTCAAGACTTTCAATTCATAAGCAATATTGCTATCTCACTTTCTTCATCTATTTTCTCACAATTCCATTAAGTCACCATTAATGAAACTTTATCACAAAAACATTTTTTTTCGCATCTTACATTGACCTATGTCCTAACTTATACTCTGTTAAGTTTCTGTTCTTTTGCATACTATGTGCCCTTTCGAAATCGTATGCTACATTTTCCAAAGTTTATCAATTCTTCCAGTTAGATCATATATAACATCAATTGTTGCACGTACCTAGTCATATTACTAGTTTTACAAATAGTCTTCAGCTTCTCACACTCTTCCACCCTCTTAATACCTAAAACATACTCATTAATTAACAAAACACACGTACGATCCACCCCTTATCATACCCGTCTTGTTCTGAAAACTACCTTCTCTAACTAACTCTTACCTACTAGGATTCTATCTCTTTAGCAGTAATTTTTGAACTTATACTATCTTCAAATACAACACGCTTCCCCATTCATAAATTTATTTCTTACCTCTCTAAATGAAATGCATCTTTCACACATCAAGTTTACCTCCAAGTACTCGTTCATTTGTGTCACATACAAAATTTTAATTTTTTATTGAACACCTTTATTCTGTAGGTTCTTACTAAAAATCTCATTCTTTCTTCACGAGGTAGCATTCTAAACATCACTTACCCACACATACTTTCAGCTTTTACGCACACAATCTCAACCGTATTATTTCCATGTTATAATTACATTTATCCCCACAACACACATTTTCACCCATGATACTCATTTCCTATCATACTCTATTGTACATATCTCATTAACATTCTTTGCACCAAAGTACTCAACAACTTTTCAACAATCATAATCTTTTAGTGGCGTAGATATTTTTATCACTCGACCTCTCTTGGTAATTTCTAACTCTAGTAAGGGTGTAAAATCTTAGCAAAAGTATATAATCTAAAGGAATCAGTATTGAATAGAAGTCCGATTTTTAACTTTATAATTATAAACCGTACCTTCCAAAATTTCATCAGAGACAACTACTTCCTCCTGGATTACAACCCTTGCTTGTGATTGTAATAAATGACACTCTCTCTTGATATGTCCCACCTGACCACATGGAAAATGTCAACGATTTTGTCTTCATGGATTTCTATGGAATGGGCAGTTGGTAAATTGGAGCCTGTGATCTCTAAACCTGCCTCATTGGTTCTCTTAGCCCTACTAGCCTTGCTAGAGTTCCAATTGTTCTATGACTTAGTGATGAGGGTACCCCGCAACTCAGTGGTGGAGTAGCTATATATATATATATATATATATATATATATGGATCGCATTCGTTGTACAAACATATCGACTTATATCTCTACAACTCATATAGGCCGTTGGATCAAATATAGATCTGCGGTTCAGATATGTTGTAAACTTAAAATCGTTTGTTAAGAAATGCATTTTGCTAAATTAGACTCTCCTACTCGTATCTCCAATCAATTAAACTCTCAACTTCGTTTTCTTCCTTCCTCATTTTTCTACAAGATTTGGGTGAAGAATAGATGATTTAGCTCGGGAAGGACCACTATACTACAATTATAATGAGTATATAATATGTCTCTTTGATGTAGAATTATCTTTGTAGTATAATAATCTACTCCACTCTTTGTTTAACTTTTCGTGGAACTATGGACATAGGTTATGATGGTTCATTTGACTCCGATTTAGCACAAGTTCTACTTGCAACTTGTAGAGGAGAGTTAGGAAAAATATCACTAAACTAGTCCCTTGACCAAGCAATGGTGGTGGTGTTGGCAAGCTATGGCTACCCTGGAACCAACGAGAAGGGGACCTTAATAAAAAACCTTGAAGAAACCGATCATGTCGTTTCATCGGTTAAAATATTTCATGCTGGAACCTCAGTCGATTGCAACGATAACTTCATTGCAGTTGGCGGTCGTATGCTTAGGGTCACTACGAAGGGAAATAATAGTGAAGAGGCGAGGGATAGAGCCTACCAAGCTGATGAAGAAATTAATTGGCCAAAAGGTTTTTTTCGATGAGTTAAACAAAGAGCTTTGCTTCTATAAATCAATCGGCACAAACCCATCTTGAACTACTCGATGATTTATATCAAAATCTTCAAATAGATGATTTAGGTTTCGAAATTCGAACGAGTCATTGATGATGTTGTTGTTGTTGATGAAAAAACTAAATTGATTTATCCAACAAATTGGGTGAGAGATCAAACAGTGTTTTATAGATCGATTGAAAAAAGTGGAGGCAAAGAGATCTTTGGATCCACCTCTATTGAAGAAGAGCAAAGCTGATTTCTTCTTACCAGCTATGGAAAAACACTCACAGTGAAAAACAACAATGAAGATGATGAAATGGGTGCGGGGAGGTCGTTACAAATAATTAAAATTATATGTGTTTTTATTAGAACACGTGATTTAATTTCTCTATTTTATAACATGAGTTGTTGGATCATCTTTTAATTCAACGGCTGTATTGATTTGTTGCTTTATGAGTTGCCTTATGTGTACATGGAACGTGACCCTATATATATATATATATATATATATATATATATATATATATATATATATATATATATATATATATATATATAATCAATTATATTTAACCAAACACGCCTATATGCATATGCTATTATATTTATACACTTAATTCTTTTTCAGGGTATTAAAATCTATCCCTTAAAATAAATTTTGTCCTCGAAATTTAGAATAAATTTGTAAATGCTTAATAAATCAAATATATACAATTAACATTCAAATTTAGTTTAGTTTGATTAGAATAAGAAAATCTTACATTAATGTTCAAAAATAAGATTTAGATTTCGAAATCAATCTTAAAGAAAGTAAATTTTACTAGAGTTTCCACGTTTTCGTTGTGCTACTCTAATTGTTATAAAATATACAAAACATGTAATATTTTTTTGATCCCATTTTTCATGATATACTTTTTATCTTTTCACAATACATTACAACAATCAACACGTTAGTAAATATTTTCCAACACATGTTACTAGATATTAATATATTCATATAGACCAATTTGCATCACAATTCACAACTTAATGCTATCTAATTGAAAAAAATAATACTTATTTTATGCACCATTTTCAAACTTAAATTAATTATGATCAAATTAAGTTAACCTTAGATCAAATGTCAAATCAAAGTTAAATACATAATTTTAAATCTAATATATATAATGACAAAAATTTAATTCACTTAAGAACTAAAACTTCAATGTATTACAAATTTAAATATATTAATTCACTGTAAATAATTAAATAACATATATATATCATCAAATCATTTTCTATTTAAATTGAAATCATCATAAAAAATTTATATTGTAAAGTTGATTTTGAACATCGACATAATTAATTTAGAAACAAAAATCCTAACATATAATTTTTCAAAATGAAAATAACTTTACACCATGTTCTCTAAACTAAAATTTCATTAATCTCACAATATAATTTAAATCTTCCCAATAAAATTTAAGTGACTACTTTCTTAAATTTGATTATTTATTAAATACATAAATCTCGATAATATTATCAAAATAATTCTTTTTGTTAAAATATTTATATATCAAAAGTTGAATTCATATACCAATATTTCATTTTCAAACACTAAGATTAGCTAATCATGTACCCAACTAAATAAGAAATTAAATTTTAATTTAATTAAATTTGTCAAAATTTTAATAAAATGGAATTATGATTTATCTTATAAATTTTAGAACATTTAAGTCATATTTATTAATAAATGTAATATAAATTTACTTACATACAATTCAAAATTTAATTCAATACCCAAAAACTTTAAATTAAAGAAAAACACAAAAATAAATTCTTTAAAATATAATACAACTTCAAAAAATTATTTATACTTTCTTAAATTCAAAATTCAAATATTAATTATTAATATATATATCAAACATTCTAGAATTGAATATTTAAGGTTAAAAAATTATAAATAATTTATGATATAAAATATATGTGTAATTTGTAGTAAAAAGTGTTTCATGGTTAACGTTTAAAATTTTTTTTTCAAAACAGTCAATATTTGTAATGTCCCGCCAAACGCTAACACAAATCCCAAGGTCACCTCAAGGTACTAGGTGGCGTATTGAACTTTCGACATGGTCTCCTCTGTTTATATTAGCGCTTCACGATACTAAAAACCTGATAAACCAATATCCAAACAATTCCTGTATATAACATATGTCAAAATATACAAGGTATGAGAGAGAGTAAGTTATGAACGGCATAAGGTGAGATCAGAGTAACACAAAATGGTGAAATATACAGGATTACAAAATTTCATCCTCACTCTAACATATATTTATCACTTGGCCCAAAAACTATATACACTTCCTGAACACGATGACTCTTAGTGGAAATAGTCCCAGTGCTCATCAGGTAGTGGATCCTGATCGTCGATCTGACTGACCAGATGCTCCTCGATTAATGGCTCAATACTCGCTTCACCAACTACAGGATCTACAACTAAAAAAAATCGAAGGAAACGGTAAGTAATAATGGTTACTCAATAGGTTCACAAACAATTCTTATTGATAATCTCACCTAACGTGATCGAGTAATCATACTGAGTCATTTTCAAAACATGTAAGCTTTACAAACTAAACTACGATTAACTGGTACATATAGTCAGGAATGAACAACTAAACAGTTTAAAATTCTACATAACATAAGTCATCCATACTCAGTACACATTTTCATTTTATGCGAATATAATTTACAACATTGAAATAGTAGACATACTTTTCAATTTATAATTTGAAATAGAATCACAGATACTTATTACAAACTGATGGAGTAATAGAATTAGAGAGTTGGGATTCACAATGGGATAGCTCTCAGTCGGGACAAGATATTCCTCAATAAAATCGTAGTTCCTAATTTTGTAGTTGGTCCCTGTTTAACATGCTTGTGGGATCATTTATCTGGCTCAGGTTGGCCGTTTGACGTCACCGTAAGCAATGGGTCTCTTTTTAATGTGTCAAAACGTTTGATCACTACTAGATTGTTAGTGAGCACTGACTAATCATCTTCATCTATGCCTATCAGGTGTACATTTGATTCCTAAAATAAACACTCTATTTATATATGACTACCTTTACAATGCACGTTTACTGATAAAGATAGAAAGGAATGGACCCAGATTCCAATTGTGACTTCATTCTCATACGCCTCTCATATCACGTATAAGTTTCGTGGTCCCTATCGTACATCCCAGGATAGTACACTACTCTAGATGATATGACGTACTATCCCTTCAGACATTCACAAGTCCTTTAACAGTTCACAAAATAGCTATATATATATATATATTATTTTTCTGTAAAAACAAAAGAGAAATTAACAGAATAAGATTGAGAATAAATATCCAGTTCCTACCATGTAACAGTGGCCCCCTCGGCCAACAATAAATAATAGTACTCGGAGCCTCTACGCCAACATAATTTCAATAAACATGCAACTCTTTCATTATTCTTGAATATTTCTTCACCAATCGACACCCAACATACAATGTAAAATGCAGATATCACCCCTCGACTGTGATTCTGATATTTTACCGTTCATCCCATTTCCTATTCTTTCGATGTTTTCACTTCTCCAATTTTTCAAACCAAACCTTTCTTTTGTAATTTTTCAAAGTCACTTTGTTCATACAATCGACAAAACCATTAAATTTTTGTTAAAACGAGGTCTCAATGGATACGAGAAGGTAGGTTGTTAAAGTTGGAAAAACTGGTGAAGATTTGGCTAAGTGTCGAAAATTTAATTTTTCAAATTCCTCAAAATTGAAAACAAAATTTTGAAAACGAAATCCTTTAGCACGAGATTCAATATCATATAATTTTTATAGTCTAATTCAAAATAATATGAAAAATATCAACTTTTGAAATTTTACCGAAAATGTTAAAATTTACGTTTTGTTCTTGAAACCAAAATTTAAATTTCGATCCCTTGAGATTTAGATTTTGAAACCATTCCCATTGTTTTGAAATGGGGGTAAAACCTTAATTTTATTATAGAACTTAAAGTTTAATGAAATGAAGGGTGGGAAAACATGTATAAGGCATGAGGATAATAACCCAAGGAGCCAGAAATTATTTTGAAGATTGTTCTATCGATGGCAGAAGCATATTTCTATCAGTGGGACCGATAGAATGACCTTCGACAGGTGTCGGTGGGACTAATAGTACTGAGCAATTTAGTGAAATTTGATTTTTCGATCATTTTTTGGATTTTTCTTCCGTTCTTCGAACCTTTCGACCCACCCACAAATTCATTATTAAAATTTGATAAAAACATATCAAATCTCTAATTCTAACATGAATTTAAAAGTACACACAAGATTTCTACGATTTAAGAACAAACAATAAATTTTGTTAAAAATCTAAATGCATACTTTGAAATCTAAAGGTTACCATTAAGAATTGAAAGTCCCTTATCGTTGTAGATGCCAAGGGTGATGAGCTAGCACTAAAAATCAAGATTGAGTGGCATGAGAGTTGAGGTTGGCTGACTTGGATACAAAATGGACAAGGGTTTGCAAAGCATTCGACGACGACGTTCTTCTTCGCTTTTATAATGAAGACTAGCTCTAATTCCTACTCGATGAAGCCTTTGGATGGAAAGTGTAGAGTTTCCCTCGAACTACACGATTGATTATTGATGGAGGGTAGGAAAAATAAACGAGAATGGACAAGCAATGATGGTGAAGTTATAGTTCTCGTCATGACCGACAATTTTACCTTTTTTGTTGAGGTTTTATGTAACACCCCGAATTTTTAATTCGTATCTCGAGGAAAAAATAAATAATAGAATTTTAAGAAAATCTTGAAAGTGGGATTTATGGGTAAAAACTTTAGGATGTTTCTGATCATTTTTAATAGAATCTGACCTCACCATTAGATTCAAAATGATCGAAAAACATAGTTTAGCCTGTAAGCACGCTCAAATGCGAGTCCGAATATAAAAGTTGCAAAATCCTCGATTATCGGGTCAGACCAGGTTAAAATAGTGACTTTTTGTTAGAGCAATAATTTTTAAAATTTGATCATACCATTAGGTTAATAACGAAAAATTATTCAAGATGGACTATTTATTTGTCATTTTTGGAGATCAGGAAGTCGAATTATCGTCAAAAACGAAAACGACATCAAGTTTAGGGGTCACCTCAAGTCAAAAATATAAATTTTTGATGGAGACATAATTTGTAGAAATTGACTATACCATTAGATCTAGAATGAAAAATTAGGTAAAATAGAGTATTCATTTGTTAGTTTTGGAGACCGAATGACCAAGTTATCGTCGATCAAAACAATAGGCGAAGTACCGAATTCGTCCCAAATTTTATATAAATAATATTTAAATTTTTTTTTAATCTCATCTTCCCCAACTCATCATTTCAGCCGAGACATATATGGAAAAAAAATTATTTTTCTTCCGACCTTCCACCTTAGATCCTTTGCAAACGGTCTACTTTCGATGATTGCCGCAAAAGAGAAAAAGATCCGCAGCCTCGACATCTAAAAAACCCACCCAACCTTTCTTCGTTTCACTTTCTTTTTCATTCAATATCGTCAAAAATCATCCGTATTTGGATACGAAAATTTCGAAACTTTAACCTCGGATTTCGTCCGTTTCTAAGTCAAACCGTCTTCCGACACAGAAGGGAGAAATGTCTGCAGCCTCATTCTCTACATAACCCACCCAAATTCCTTCCGTTTTCTCATCTTTTTCACCCCGTATAGTAAAAAATCAGCCGTATTTTTATACGGAGATTTCGTAACTTCGACCTCGATTTTCATCGATTTCGGGGTCAAATCGTCTTTCGCCGTAGAAGGGAGAAGAGATGAGCACATCGAGATCTTCGAAACCACCAGGTCGATTTCAAAAATTAGCAGCTTCGAAGTTCTAGTTATAGTGACCAAGAAAATGAGAAAGGTTAGATGCGGGTCTACCCCTGATTGGGATTGAACATTTGATCAGACAAATTAATTTGATCCTAAGATCGAATCTTTCTATACAAAGTGGTCTGGATCTTTAAAAGTGAAACCAATTAGTCCAACTGATTTGGTATTGATCAGTTTGATCCATTTATCCATTGGGTCAACTGGTTTAAGTGGTTCAAATTAATCGGTACATTTCACCGATTGGGTCGGACCGATATTGCGGGTTTTGTTTGATTATTCTGGATCGGTCTGCCCACCTACCTATTGGTTGGATTGAATAAAGCAACCCGGGAACATCCATAGTCAGTTCGGGTCGTGACCTATAGGAAGACTTCTAGACTCTAGGTTTACTATGTGCAATGCATTTTTATCTAGCCACCCTTGCCCAAATACACCTATATACCTCTCGATACGTGGTGACTTGGTTTGATATACCGTATAGGTGTTAATCTAAAACCTCAACTCACTTCTCTGAAGCCAAAAATAGCCAGTTTGATCTCCAGTTGAGAGGTGGCGCACAATGCTGAGTAAGGGCCCATTAAAATACCTCTCGTCTAGAATAGACGTAGTCTATTCCCCTCGTACAGTAGGGTACAGTAGGGCAAGATCTTGTTTAGGCACCGATTTTGACCAAGAAGTGCAATTGATATACTTAGATTATCTTTTACATACCTATGGGTACGAGTCAAGAGTTGTAGCTTTCATAAATGGTTTGGCATCCCACGAGGGGACCGACCACGTACTAGTACTACGTTGGCAATCGGGACATGTGACTGTGTGGCTCACAATAGGTCAAAAGCCCAGGTCGCTCCAGCTTGGGTGCATCAATATACCTCTCAGAATCACCTGATCAGACGATATTGATGCCCCAGTTTGATATACCCTAAGGTACGTGACTGAAGTTGTGATTTTCATGAATGACGTCGCATCTCCGAAGAGATCGGGCCACGCACTAGTGTCACGTTGGCTATATAGGACGTGTAAGTGTGCAAAACAGTAAACGTGCATGTGGTGTGTGCAAAATAGGGTGGGGTGTGCCCGGGGCCTTTTCCAGATAAATGGGCCCATGGGCCAAATCAGACCATCAACATGGGTATCATAGAAATATTAATCAAGATAATACACAAACCCATCATATCAAGATCAACATAAGCACATCAAACATATATTCAAATCGAGATCATAGCATGTTAGATAGGCAATTAACACAAACACTAATAATCAGATTCGATCATTAAAAACAAGCATACAACTCTTTGTCCAAACCAAAAAATAAATAAATTTTATGGTCCAAACAAGGTTATTTTAGGGTGACCCTACACAAGTCAAGATTCTCAAAGAACATTGAATTGATGACAGATTGATAGTTGTGGAGGAGTAATGATAATGACTTTTTTTTTTTTTTTTTTTTTTAATTTATGACTCAACAAATTTCTCAATGAGAACTTAGGTTATTTCAACTAGCACATTAAGATTTCAAAATGACTAAGAGCCATTAGGCCACGTGGCTCCTTCATTGATCATCTAATTCCATGGTTTTTACAATTTTGATTGGAAAAGATTTGAATCCGAAAATAAAATTCAATTTTTTATTTTTAGACCCCAAATTTTGAAAATGGGTGGCTATGAAATCTCAAATTTAAAATCAAAGTTCAAAATGAAAATTAATTTTTTTTTTAAATTTTAGTTTAAAAGTTCTTAGAATTTCATCCCATAAGCAACGTGGCATTAGATCATGCACTTGGATGTCACGTGGAGAGGTCAAACACCTTTAGTAAGATTTGAAATCTTACTAAATTACTGAGGATAACATTATCCCTTCAACATTGGTGGGGCAATTAAAAAAAATGTGGTCCAAACAAGAGATTGTTCAGCAACTAATTTAATATAAATTTTTTTTAAGAAAGGAAGTGGGTTATGATTTGTTGGGTAACAAACAGCAAGGGAGTTTTTTCTGTATATAAAAAATTAAGAGATAGGTTTGCCACGTAAGCAAACCCTTTGTTTCTTTTTTTTATTATATATACATAAAGGACATTGGTCCTTGTTCATTGAATTAACAAACTCACAGTTTGTCATTTTTCTTTATTTGTTGTTACTGCTAACACACCGCTACTCTCTTCTGCTTGACCCAAGCTGCCACACGACCTGAAACTTCTTTCCTTTCTCAATTTTGTCACTTTTGTACTCATCACAGAATATGAGTAAATGGGATAGAAAAATGCTTAAACAAATTGCAAACAGAAAGTGAAGTTTTTAGAACCAACAAAAGATATTAAAAAAAATAGAGATTTTGTGCCATCGCCAGCTAAAAAACTCCAGCACCATATGAAGATGGATTTGTTTGCAAAATCTAAGCATGCACATCGCCAATGACAGAGAGGAGCTGTGAAGGTGGATAAGAAATGAACCCATGTGCATTGGCCATCTAAACTTACCCATAAAAATATATATAACGATAAAGAGGAGAAAAACAACTGATTTTGGCCATTTCAGATAATGGGTTTTCTCAATATCGTCGACAGAGAAAAAAAAAAAAATTAGAAACCTCCTCTTCTTTGTCATCCTTCTTCCACATCTACTCGATTTCGCAAATCCATGAAGGATTCGAATCCTTAGATGGATTCGAGATTTTCTGTAGTGGATTTTCAACACATGTGTCTGTTGAAACAAAGAAACTATCTCCAAACAGACCTAAATCGTTTGGGACGTGAGATTTCTATTGGAATCAACTGGGGTCTGATTTGAAACGATGAACGTGGAGAGAGAGAGAGATGAAGGGAGAGGGGCGCGTTCCTTCTACATGCTGTATTCTTCTTTCTCTTTTGAGAAGAAGATGGAAAATAGAAATAAAAACTTTCTGCTAATGGCACACCGCCCAGCCATATAAAAAACGTTAGGGGTTTAACGTGTAAAAGTACGTTTCTGCTAGGGGCACACCAACGCTTAACAGAACTTTGAAAAACAGTTTTTTTTTCTTTTTCTTGCTGCCAATAGACAGCACGTTACAAAATTAAAATTTTTTTTTTCACTATTTTGCTAATCTTCTTTTTGCTGTCAATGGACAGCACACTAAATTTTTTTTTTAAAACAAATATAAAAAATGTTGTCGTAGAATGCAATGCACCCTTAAACAAAATTTTTTTTTTTTAAATTTTTTTTTTAAACAACGGTGTTTAAAAATAGAATCCTAAAACAAAAAGAGAAAAAAAAAAATAACAATAAAACTTCAACATTAATCATTGTTCCCTCCTCAATTGAACGTCATGATCTCTTTAATTACTTAGGGTCATTCTAAATAACCCCCGATTGAATCATAAGAACATTACGTGCCAAATAAAAATATTCAAAATTGAATTAATAGAGGATAATATAGAAAGAATAAGATATCCCAATAAATAAAAATGAGCTATCAACCATTCTCATGTTTTTAACCTCCCGATATCATGCTTTATTTGGGGTTATCCCAAATGTCCCTTAAACAAATTATAACAATTAATTCAAACAACGTCGAGAGAATGCAATAATCCTAACAAATAATCGAATCAAGCAAACTAAAACTAAAAATAATAATAAAAGCTAGGTCTAAATGGCAATATTCCCAAACTTGGGGTTTTTCAAGTCTGATCCTCAAAATTCCCCAGTGGAGTCGCCACTGAAAGCGTCCTCGATCCGCGGGGTGCGCGTGTAGACACCCCATTTTTGCATCCGCCTGATTAATCAACTCGTCAACCCGATTGCAATGATTCCCAATGATGGATGTGTATTCCAATGCTTTATTTTGTAACCAGATATGTTTCAGAAATCCGGATGAGGTATCTCGAACTGACAAAACCTTAGAAATTACGCTACGCTAGGAAAATACGACCCCAGAAACATAGAAATCATCATCTTGCAGACCAGAAAGAAACTTCACGAAAAAATCACTAAAAATTAACAAAATATCCCTAACCTCAAAACAACCCTAGAGCCTACGTTACGCTTAGGAAAACTCTCTCGAACACATAAAATAACAAATCGGAACCAAATAAATCATTTCACCAATTTTAACAGAATTTGACAAAATTACGAAAATGCCCCTCGTAAAGTTCACAACCATTTCACACAAAAAAACTTCATAAATAACAAAAACTAATATTTCCATTGAATTCCTTACGAAAAATCGATTCTAAAACATCCTGGAACATTAAAAACCGACTTGAAAAGTGAAAAGTCCTCTCCGGGGGCAAAACGATAATTTTACAATTTTCATAATTAAAAATTTCGAAATTAATAAATAAATATTAAATAATTAAAGTGAAACATTAATGAAATTAATTTAAAATTTTGAACCTAAAAAATCGATCAATCGGGTTCTCAGGCAAAATTGTTGAGGGTTCGTGAGATATTTCTTTAAGAACCCCTCAATTTGGGGGTCCAAAGAATTAAAGAAATAATGAAAGGGGCCTTCTCCAAAAATTAAAAGTAAATCAAGCAAAACTGAAGTCAAAATTAAAGTCAATTAAGCAAGACTAAAGTCAAGATATTGAAAGTCAATCAATTAAGACTAAAGTCAAAACATTAAAAGTCAATCAAATAAGACCAAAAGTCATAATAACTCTATCTAATAGAGTTCTAACTTAAAAATAATTCTACCTAAAATAATTTGAATTAAAACACAATTCTACCTAAAACAATTCTAATTAAAATACAATTCTACCTAAAACAAGTCAAATTAAAACACAACTCTAATTAAAAGATCTCTAATTAAACACTAACTCTATCCAAATCAACCCCTAAAAACATCTATAAATAGAGGTTCTCACACCCTATTTTCGGATCAAATCATAAATCCTAGGAGAAGTAGGTCTAGAAGCCCCCCTAGCCCCCCATAAACCCTAGTTTTGGAGCCCCAACTCCTTAGCTAACATCCCTCATTCAATTTTAGTCTAGAAAACACCCAAAAGCCTTCTAAAAACACTCCCAAATCCTCAACGAACTTGAAGAGTTTAGATTCAAAAACAAGGAGATACCTTGCCTCGGAGATCCGAAGTCAAATCCGAAAACAGAACGAAGCAAGGGAGCACGGTACAAGGAGCTCTTTTTGTCAGATCTGAGGGAATAAAGTCCTTGCATCGGAAAGGTATTTTTTTTATTATTTATTTTTATCTAGGTTTTAGCAATGTAATTTACTTGGGAATTTAGTAGAGACCAGCTTTGGCCGGGCGGGATTGGTGCCTAACACCTTCCAATCCCGTAACATGATCCCCGAATTCAGTTTTCTTGGTTTTAGATTAGTTTTTATCCGTTTAGAGTCATTGATCGGTTCCTAGACCGTAATAACTAGGTGGCGACTCCCAAACCTCAAGGGTCAAAAGCGGATCCGCGCACCCCGCGGATCGAGGGCGCTTTCAGTGGCGACTCCACTGGGGACTATTGAGGATCAGACTTGAAAAACCCCAAGTATCGGGACATTGCCAATGACCTAGTTTTATTTGTTTAGCTTATTTTATTCAATTTTTAGTTAGTTTCATGTTATTGATCATTTATTATTTTTATTCTTGTTGGTACGTCATTAATTGTTTGATTCTACTTGGAGCACTTTGATTTAACATATCATCTCTATGGTTTAATCAAGGGCCATTCGGAATGATCCTAAATAATATGAGATTTCAAAGGAATAATCTTATTGAGGATGGGATAAGGTTTTTAGACCATGATTTTTTTTACACGTGTAAGTATATTTCGATTAAAATTTAGGTGTGTGCTTGATTCGGTATTTGACCATTTTCCTTAAAAAAAAAAAAAAAAAAAAAAAAAAGAGGATATTTTTTAGGTACGTGCAAGCAATTTTTTTTAGCCTTTTAAATTTTATTTTCTTTATGTATTAATTTGGTTGGTTAATTTTTCAAAAAAAAATTTTTTTTTAGGCATGCTGCCCTTTTAACAGCAAGGAGAAATATAAAAAAAATTAAAAAAAAAAAGAGGTTTTTGTGGGTTCTGTCAACAGCACAAGGTGCTGGAAGGATTGGGGTGTCCCAAGTAAAGTGTGATTCTTATGTGTTCCACACCGCATTGACAATGCTGATTTGAGTGGTGTGTTAGAAGAAAATCTAATTTCTTCTATATGCACATCATCTTCTTAAAAGAACCAAGTGGGTTCGTTCTTTCAACGGAGACCAATCTGAGCTCCAAACGATCGGCGATTGTTCGATGTTGATCAATTTCTGATCTCGAAAAAATTACCGCGTTCCTTCAATGATTAAGCATGAAGCTCCAAGACGATGGCTTCTCCACTGATTCACTCAAACTTCGTCTTCTTCGTTAGAGACCGACTGGTTCCAACCCGGAATCGATCGATGTGGTCTCTTAAGCCCAGTCGAAGGTTCTTGTCAAATCGTACCCCCATTATCTACAAGAAGTTTCGATTGATCGAAAGAACTTGGGAGCTTGCTGCTGAAGGAAACCTTGGTGGTTTCTTTGGTTTCACTGTTTTTTAAAATCGAAAATATTGTGTTGCTAAAACACAAATCACAGAAACGAAGAGCTGGTTTCCATGAGAGATTTGGTTTTGTTGTTAACGATTTTCGAAGCTTATAGTGATCCGATTCAAGTTTGGCTTGAATTCTCTCTATGATTTTAAAAAAAAAATCTGTTGAACCATGAGATGTCTCTGTTTGCTCATTCCGATCTAGCAGAAGAAACTCATTGTTTCTTGTTTGATCTATTATTAGTGTTTTCTTTGGTAAAACCTCCAGCGTGAATGGATGGTAGACAATGATTTTTTTTTTTTTTTAAAAAAAAAAAAAAAAAAAAAAGCATGTAACCACGAGAATCAGCTTTGTTATTTCGTTGAGATATTGAGTTCGAGATTATTAGTGAATCTGGTTGTGACTCGTTGAATGAGTCAAAAGGCTTTGAACAGTGATGAGGGGTCTTCTGTGTAAAGTTTGGTTATTTCATTTTATCTTGTTTTATTATTATTATTTTTTTTTTCTTGTTTTATTTTTTCCCAAAATAAAATCAGAAATAATAAAAAATTAAAAAAAAAAATGAATGATCGATTTGTGGGCAGCCCCAAGTCGGATTTTAAGAAGTTTTTTTTTTTGGGGTCTTATTTGTTGGCAAACCAATTGTCACCCAAAATTGTGTTAGGCTGTGTTTTTGGTAATAGTTTTTAGTTTTTTTAAACATCAATTGATTAAAGGGCGTGATGTTTTGGAAAAATAGAAAGCAATTTGTTTCTAAAAAATAATAATAAAAGAGCACATCGCCCCATATCCCAATAACTATTATTCCATAACTTATCATTGGCTCAATGTTTGAGGAGTCTCAAATTATTTTGGATCACCCGAAATAACCCTCGATTGGAATACATAAGGAAATAATGTTGGATTAAATGCTTATTTCTAATATCAGTAGATGTTTAATGTGCTTATCTATACTTATCTGATTCGAATAATGTTGATCTTGATTGTATTCATATGATTCAAATAGTTTTGGTTTTGATTAGATTTTCACATAATCCAATGTATAATGATACGATTAGGCCCATGGACCCATGTGTTTGAAAAAGGCCCCGGGCACACCCCACCCTACTTTGCACACACCACATGCACGTTTACCGCTTTACTCACTTACACGTCCTATTTAGCCAACGTGGCACTAGTGCGTGGCCCGGTCTCTTCGGAGATGCGACGTCATTCATGAAACCCACAACTCCAGTCACGTACCTTAGGGTATATCGAACTGGGGCATCAATACCGTCTGATCAGGTGATTCTGAGAGACATATTGATGCACCCAGGCTGGGGCGACCTGAGCCTTTGTCCTATTGTGAGCCACACAGTCACATGTCCCGATTGCCAACGTAGTACTAGTACGTGGTCGGTCCCCTCGTGGGATGCCAAACCATTTATGAAAGCTACAACTCTTGACTCGTACCCGTAGGTATAAAAGGTAATCTAAGTATATCAATTGCACTTCTTGGTCAAAACCGGTGCCTAAGCAAGATCTTGCCCCGTTGTACCCTACTGTACGAGGGGGATAGACTACGTCTATTCTAGACGAGAGGTATTTAAGTGGGCCCTTGCTCAGCATTGTGCGCCACCTCTCAACTGGAGATCAAACTGGCTGTTTTTGGCTTCAGAGAAGTGAATTGATGTTTTAGATTATCACCTATACGGTATATCAAACCAAGTCACCACGTATCGAAAGGTATATAGGTGTGCTTGGGCAAGGGTGGCTAGATAAAAATGCATTGCACGTAGTAAACCTAGAGTCTAGAAGCATTCTTATAGGTCATGACCCGAACTGACTATGGGTGTTCCCGGGTTGCTCAATTTAATCTAACCAAAAGGTAAGTGGGCGGACCGATCCACACTGTTCAAATTAAACCCACAATATCGGTCCGACCCAATTGGTGAAATGTACCGATTAATTTGAATCACTTAAACCAGTTGACCCAATGGACAAATGGATCAAACTGATCGATACCAAATCAGTTGGACTAATTGCTTTCACTTTTAAAGATCCAGACCACTTTATCTAGAAAGATTCGATCTTAAGATCAAATTAATTTGTCTGATCAAAGGTTCAATCCCAATCAGGGGTAGACCCGCGTTTAACCTTTCTCATTTTCTTGGTCACTATAACTTATAGTGTATTTGGATTCGGTATTTCCCACCAGAGGGCTAATTTATATCAAAATTTTAATCATGTGGTTAAGAGTGAAACCTTCAGAATCAATGGTTAATCTTAGGTGCCCCTAAATGTTCTAAACCCTCATCTGTGTTATTTTGGATCCGTCAAAAGAGTCATCTAGTCAAAGTATCAATGTTAAGTCCAAGTAGTCCATCCACCCAGAAGGACCTTCTCTCTTTGTAGATAATTGTCCCTTAGTTTTCTTTTAGTTTCAATCCAGTTTTTGTCAGTCTTTAAATCTAGTAGTCGAGTTTATCAATCTATGTTTTTCAATTCCAATAAAATATAGAAGCTTTTGATTATCATGCGTGTAATAATGATTTGAGCACAATATCTAACATGAGAAATGACTTAAAGCTCACTAACTGAACTTAATAAATATTGGAATTA
Organism: Akebia trifoliata; assembly: GCF_017979445.1. NCBI lineage: Eukaryota > Viridiplantae > Streptophyta > Magnoliopsida > Ranunculales > Lardizabalaceae > Akebia > Akebia trifoliata. The sequence continues at coordinate 7,944,193 of NC_141390.1, forward strand.
AAGAGTACACTCAAGAAGTGCAAATGGGTATTACATTTTCCTTAGAAGAACATGAGAGAATAATAAATTTACTTGAGAAATTCAACAACGTTCCTGCATGGTCTCGTAAGAATATATGGATGAATTACACAAAAACATAGATCAAGTCAAGAGTGATTTCAAAGTTAAAGATTATCGGTCAAAGATGATATAGCTGAAAGCATTAACAAAGATGCTAAGACTTACAAGTGGATCTACCATATTTTTCACTCAAGTGAAGAAAGTTCTCATTCACAAAAAAATATGAGATTTCTTTTGAAGTTTGGAAATAGTTGAACGAGTCAATGTCAAATACAAAGAACTCAGTCTCACTCAACTCCGTAGAAGAAGACTAAAGATTACTCCTTCTCAGAAGAAGACTGAAGAATATTCATTCTCCAAAAGAAAATCTAAGTTGACAGAGTAATCCAGATATCGAATTCCTGAAACTTTGACCAAGTTAAGCAGCATTCACAAAAGGAGGCCTTCTTTGGTCGAACCATTTTCCTGTCTTACCAAGATGAAGATAACCTTCTTTAGCCCCTCGCAGCCTTTAAAAAAAATCAATAGTCTTTTTTTTCTAAACCACGCCGACCAACCTTTGGAGGGAATCTTAGTATGAACTACGTTTTGACCTGATCCCAAAAGGAAAAAAAGAAATATTTGGGGTACGTAGGCAACCTGAGAAGTTACTTCAGGCCCGGTCATTAAAAGAAAAATGTATTCTCTTAAGGAAAGTGTCATCCAAAAGAGAAATCTACTATTGAAATGTTCAAAAGAAAAGAATGCCAAACTAAGGGCATTAGAAAAAAGAATCAGAAGAATTGATACAAAGAAAAGAATGCCAAATTAGGGGCATTTAGAAAAAAAAATCAAAATAATTGATAGAAAAGAGAGAATATCAAACTAGGGGCATTTTGGGAAGTTGAGCCTTATACCTTTTCTTTCTAAACCATATCCTAAGCCCACCTATTAAGTCCTCCTGAAGGCTAATTGACTCGGTTAAGGTGCAGGAAACTAAGAAATCGTCGATTTAGTTACACAAGATCATCAAGAAATAAAAGAGAAGCCCGCTAAGTCGAAAACCTGAAAAGGCGGCTTAGGCAAAATTTAGGGCATAACCATAAAAAAGAAAGCCTGCTAGGTTGAAAACCTGAAAAGGCGACCTAGGCAAAAATCAAGGTATCATCAGAAAAAGAAAGAGCAAAGCCCGCTAGATTGAAAACCTAAAGAGGCGATCTAGGCAAAAATTAGGGCATCATCAAATGGGAGGAAAGGTCCCATCAAGAAGAAAAATTCAGAAGGAAGCTTGTGCAGAAACTGTAGAACCATTCAAGCCACGATATTTGTCTTTTAGCCAAGAGCTCACATCCGACAAAGACAATATTGAAGTCAAAAAAAATCAGAAGTCATCTTGAACATTGTAGGATCTTCAAAAGTATGTTTACTTGTTCAAGTGTTCGCTAATGGAAGATGTAAAATCATCAACCACTTTGAAGAGGAAGATCTTTTATTCTAATATTTATCAAGATTTTTTAAGTCCAGCTCAAGCATTTTTCAAAAGAAATTCGAAAGAAAATGATCAATTCTTTATTGCACATATGATAATCTTAAGAGTCTTAAATTTAAGAAAATGTCAGTTCTTCTATCTATCATACATCAGAGTCCATATTTTTCAAGCGTAATCCATTCCATCAGTCTCGTAGTCAAGTCCCAATTAAAGCCAACCTTGAAACTAGGGGCATTTTTGAAGGTCATTTAATTTCAAAATTTTTGTTCTTAATCACATGATAAAAAGAAAATCATACAAAAGCTTAAAAGTCCGGCGAAACCCAATGATAATTACGAATCCAGATGCATGATAAGCCAATAAAGGCCTGATCTTTCAAACTTTGAGCTCGATTTTGAATCATATAATCAATTAATAGGATTGTTTAAGTTCCAATAAATCTAAGCCCGAGAAACGTGGCTTAGTAAGTTCGAGTCCGAGAAATGAGACTCCAACTTTTTTGAATCATAGAATGAATGGACTTGTTGAAGTGCCTATAAACCTAAGTTCGAGTCCGAGAAACGAGACTCCAACTTGTTGAATCATAGAATGAATAGGCTTTTTGAAGTGCCTACAAACCTAAGTTCGAGTCCGAGAAACGAGACTCCAACTTGTTGAATCATAGAATGAATAGGCTTTTTGAAGTGCCTACAAACCTAAGTTCGAGTCCGAGAAACGAGACTCCAACTTTTTGAATCATAGAATGAATAGGCTTTTTGAAGTGCCTACAAACCTAAGTTCGAGTCCAAGAAACGAGACTCCAACTTTTTGAATCATAGAATGAATAGGCTTTTTGAAGTGCCTACAAACCTAAGTTCGAGTCCGAGAAACGAGACTCCAATTTTTGAATCATAGAATGAATAGGCTTTTTGAAGTGCCTACAAACCTAAGTTCAAGTCCGAGAAACGAGACTCCAACTTTTTTGAATAATATATAGGCTTTTTGAAGTGCCTATAAACCTAAGTTCGAGTCCGAGAAATGAGACTCCAACGTTTTGAATCATAGGCTTTTTGAAGTGCCTATTAACCTTAGTTCGAGTCCGAGAAACGAGACTTCAATTTTAATAGGATTGTTTAAGTTCCTGCAAACCTTAGCCAGAGTCCGAGAAACGAGACTCCAGCTTTGTTTGAAATCATATTGAATTAATAGGATTATTTAAGTTCCTTAGCCTGAGAAGCTTGGCTACAATAGGCTCCAGTCCGATAAATGAGACTCAAACTTTTTCGAACTCTAAAAAGAATTTCAAATAGGATTTAACGAAGTTCCTACAATGTTATAACTCCAATTACCTTTGTTAAACCTTGCTATGATTGTTTTCGTTGCATAAGTGCATCTCAATTTTGAATCATTATTGTCAGTGAGAGAAGATCTCTAGGACCTGGCACATTTTTACTTAGTTTCACACAGCATCACACCATTGCACACATGTGCACTTTTGCATCAGTTAGGGAGAATCTTCTAAAATTCGAGGATCTGACATCGTCAGTGAGAGTTCAAGCTCGAGGACCTGACAACCTTTCAGTTCGGGAAGAGTTTTACGCTCAAGGATCCGAACACCCTGACGAATTGCTAAATCAGGCTGTAAAATAAACTGTCACTAGCTTTGGCATTCAGATATCGCACTATCTACCAAAATAGATTTGCTATCTAGTTTGCTTCAACCCTCTGCCAAAGAGGGGCATCTGTAGACACCCCATTTTTGCATCCGCCTGATTAATCAACTCGTCAACCCGATTGCAATGATTCCCAATGATGGATGTGTATTCCAATGCTTTATTTTGTTACCAGATATGTTTCAGAAATCCGGATGAGGTATCTCGAACTGACAAAACCTTAGAAATTACGCTACGCTAGGAAAATACGACCCCAGAAACATAGAAATCATCATCTTGCAGACCAGAAAGAAACTTCACGATAAAAATCACTAAAAATTAACAAAATATCCCTAACCTCAAAACAACCCTAGAGCCTACGTTACGCTTAGGAAAACTCTCTCGAACACATAAAATAACAAATCGGAACCAAATAAATCATTTCACCAATTTTAACAGAATTTGACAAAATTACGAAAATGCCCCTCGTAAAGTTCACAACCATTTCACACAAAAAAACTTCATAAATAACAAAAACTAATATTTCCATTGAATTCCTTACGAAAAATCGATTCTAAAACATCCTGGAACATTAAAAACCGACTTGAAAAGTGAAAAGTCCTCTCCGGGGGCAAAACGATAATTTTACAATTTTCATAATTAAAAATTTCGAAATTAATAAATAAATATTAAATAATTAAAGTGAAACATTAATGAAATTAATTTAAAATTTTGAACCTAAAAAATCGATCAATCGGGTTCTCAGGCAAAATTGTTGAGGGTTCGTGAGATATTTCTTTAAGAACCCCTCAATTTGGGGGTCCAAAGAATTAAAGAAATAATGAAAGGGGCCTTCTCCAAAAATTAAAAGTAAATCAAGCAAAACTGAAGTCAAAATTAAAGTCAATTAAGCAAGACTAAAGTCAAGATATTGAAAGTCAATCAATTAAGACTAAAGTCAAAACATTAAAAGTCAATCAAATAAGACCAAAAGTCATAATAACTCTATCTAATAGAGTTCTAACTTAAAAATAATTCTACCTAAAATAATTTGAATTAAAACACAATTCTACCTAAAACAATTCTAATTAAAATACAATTCTACCTAAAACAAGTCAAATTAAAACACAACTCTAATTAAAAGATCTCTAATTAAACACTAACTCTATCCAAATCAACCCCTAAAAACATCTATAAATAGAGGTTCTCACACCCTATTTTCGGATCAAATCATAAATCCTAGGAGAAGTAGGTCTAGAAGCCCCCCTAGCCCCCCATAAACCCTAGTTTTGGAGCCCCAACTCCTTAGCTAACATCCCTCATTCAATTTTAGTCTAGAAAACACCCAAAAGCCTTCTAAAAACACTCCCAAATCCTCAACGAACTTGAAGAGTTTAGATTCAAAAACAAGGAGATACCTTGCCTCGGAGATCCGAAGTCAAATCCGAAAACAGAACGAAGCAAGGGAGCACGGTACAAGGAGCTCTTTTTGTCAGATCTGAGGGAATAAAGTCCTTGCATCGGAAAGGTATTTTTTTTATTATTTATTTTTATCTAGGTTTTAGCAATGTAATTTACTTGGGAATTTAGTAGAGACCAGCTTTGGCCGGGCGGGATTGGTGCCTAACACCTTCCAATCCCGTAACATGATCCCCGAATTCAGTTTTCTTGGTTTTAGATTAGTTTTTATCCGTTTAGAGTCATTGATCGGTTCCTAGACCGTAATAACTAGGTGGCGACTCCCAAACCTCAAGGGTCAAAAGCGGATCCGCGCACCCCGCGGATCGAGGGCGCTTTCAGCGCGGATCCGCTTTTGACCCTTGAGGTTTAGGAGTCGCCACCTAGTTATTACGGTCTAGGAACCGATCAATAACTCTAAACGGATAAACAGCTAATCTAGAATCGAGAAAAGAACTGAATTCGGGGATCATATTACGGAGTTGGAAGGTGTTAGGCACCAACCCCGCCCGGCCAAAGTCAGTCTTTACTAACCTCCCAAATAAATCACATTGCTAAAAACCTAGATAAAAATAAAAATAAAAAATTTTATACCTTTTCGATAGCAAGGATTTTGCTCCCTCAGATCTGACAAAAATAGCTCCTTATACCGTACTCCCTTGCTTCGTTCTGTCTCCAGATTTAATTTCGGATCTCCGAGATCAAGGTATCTCCTTATTTTTTGATCTGAACTCTTCAAGTTTGTTGCAGATTTGAAGGTGTTTTTTGAGGGCTTTTAGGTGTTTTCTATGCTAAAATTGAAGGAGGGATGTTTGGTAAGAAGTTGGGGCTCCAAAACTAGGGTTTATGGGGGGCTAGGGGGGCTTCTAGACCTACTTCTCTTAGGATTTTTGATTTGATCCGAAAATAGGGTGTGGGAACCTCTATTTATAGAATTTTTTAAGGGTTGATTTGAATAGAATTAGTATTTAATTAGAGTTCTTTTAGTTAGAGTTGTGTTTTAGTTAGAATTGTGTTTTAATTAGAATTGTTTTAGGTTGAGTTATTATTTAATTAGAACTCTATTATGACTTTTGGTCTTATTTGATTGACTTTTAATATTTTTGACTTTAGTCTTAATTGATTGACTTTTAATATCTTGACTTCAGTCTTGCTTAATTGACTTTAATTTTGACTTTAGTCACACTTGATTGACTTTAATACTTTGACCTTAGTCTTGCTTGATTGACTTTTAATTTTTGGAGAACCCCTCTCTAAAATATCTTTAATTCTTTGGACCCCCAAATGGAGGGGTCCTTAAAGAAATATCTCACGAACCCTCAACAATTTTACTTGAAAATCCGATTGATCGATTTCTTCGGTTCAAAATTTTAAATTAATTTCATTAATGTTTCACTTTAATTATTTAATATTTTATTTATTAATTTTAAATTTTTTAATTATGAAAATTGTGAAATTATCGTTTTACCCCCGGAAAGGACTTTTCACGTTTTAAGTCAATTTTTAATGTTCTAGGATGTTTTAGAATCAATTTTTCATAAGGAATTTAATGGAAGTATTAGTTTGTGTCATTTATGAAATTTTTTGTGTGTAAATGGTTGTGAACTTTATGAGGGACATTTTCGTAATTTTGTCAAATCCTGTTAAAATTGGGAAAATGATTTATTTGATTTCGATTTGTTGTTTTATGTGTTCGAAAAAGTTTTCCTAAGCGTAAAGTAGGCTCTAGGGTTATTTTGATGTTAGGGGTATTTTGGTAATTTGATCAATTTTTAGTGATTTTTATCGTGAAGCTTCTTTTTATTTGCAAGATGATGATTTCTATGTTTCTGGAGTCGTATTTTCTTAGCGTAGCGTGATTTCTAAGGTTTTGTTAGTTCGAGATACCTCATCCAGATTTCTGAAATATTTTTGATAATAAAATAAAGCATTGGAATACACATCCATCATTGGGAATCATTACGATCGGGTTGACGAGTTGATTAATCAGGCGGATGCAAAAATGGGGTGTCTACAGGTCGTATACGAATGGTTTGTATATTTGGGAATCACATGTACGCCTGATAGGCATAGACGAAGATGATTGGTCAGTGATCACTAACAATCTATAGTAGTCGAACGTTCTGACACATCGAAAAGAGACCCATTACTTACGGTCACGTCAAACAGCTAGCCTGTGCCGGATAAATGGTCAACCAAGCGGGGTAAACAGCGACCAGCCACAAAATCAGGAACTAAAAGCCAGAGAAGAATTGTAACATCATGTCCCGACTGAGAGCGATCCAGTCGTGAATCCCAACTCTCTAATTCCAATACTCCACCATTGTGTATTATGTATCTGTTGCTTATTTTTATATATAAAATGAATTGCATGTTTAATGTTTTCATTTGATCAATTAGATTTGTATAAAAAGATAATGTTATAGTGAGTAATGCTGATTGATGTAATGTTAGTTTTAAAATGTTTAGTTGCTCATCCCTGGCTATATGTACCAGTTAATCGTAGTTTATTCTGTAAAATTTTGTTTATTATAAAATGATTCAGTATATTTATTCGTTCATGTTAGAAGAGGTTATTGGCAGAAATTGTTGCTTCCTTACTGGGTAACCATTGTTACTCACCCTTTCCTTCTCCATTTTTTAGTCTCAGATTCAGAGCTTGGCGAGGCAGGTATAGAGCACGAGTGAAGATCATCTGGTCGGTCAGATAGACAACCAGAGTTCGTCACCTGGTGAGTATTGGGGCTACACCCCCTAGTGGGTCGATTTGTCTAGGAATATTATAGATTTGTATTAAGCGTTAGGACTCCTGTTAGAGTGAGAAAACTTTGTATAATCTCGTAAATTTCTTCTTCTGCACTCTGATATACCGTATATTATTTGAGGTATATAGGCTTCCGCTCGTATTCTATTTTGTTTATTTATATGCAGGATTGTATGTCGTCTATCAAGTGCAGGTTGAACGCCTTGGAATGCTAACATAAACAGAGGAGACCATGCCGAAATTTTGAGGTGCCACCTACTACCTCGAGATCTGACATGGGGAATTGTGTTAGCGTTCGGCGGGGCGCCACAGATGGTATCAGAGCATAGCATTAGATCTGTATGGGATATTGATTACTATGTTTTGAAGAATTGGCTGATACCACAGATATTAGAGTGATAATTATAGAGTGTCACTAGGAATTCGGTATCCGAGCTCATTAGTAATTCCGTATTGGAATTATGAGTTCTTCTGTGTCTAGATGTCTATAGAGGCTAGTAAACCTAGGATAGGATTCTAGGTTTGTTCTGTTAGTAATAGAAATGGAGTCCATTACTAAGTTCCAAGCTGCGGTAGTAATTCTTGATTAAGTAAGAGCAGTTTTGGCTTTCTTCTGATAAGTGCCTTAATACGGATGAACATAAGCGAGAGGAGTGGACGAGACAGAGGTCGAAATGCAATAGAGACAAGACAAGTTTTGATCAGACCACTGACCTAATAGCACAACTAATGTCATTAATGAGATGGATGGCTAAGTCTCATATCAAGTTTAAAGAGGAAATATGAATAATACAACCACCACCACCTCGAAGCCAAATGGAAGGAAGACAATTAGTTTCTAATAAGCGACAAATAATTACGAAACTAGCAAATTCATAGGAAAAATAACCATACGTGAGGTGTGATATGATAGACATACCAACTCAATGGATAGAAGAATTTTATAAGAAACATCATATACTACTAAATCAGTTGAAAAGAAGAGTTGTGATATATTACGAATGTGGTAAATTGGGATATAAAGGAGAACAATATTCAGGTTAATATCAATCGATTAAGGATGCGTGTCTCAAAAGAGATGCTTGACAAACCAATTGAAGGAATAATAAGACCACCAGATTTAAATAAAATTGATAACGTATTTGTGCCAACCCGAACAGACAAGACTAGCGAGTGAAAGATAATACAAGACTTATCACGATTGTAAGGCACACCACTAAATCCGAGAAATGAGGAAGCGCTGTACTTCTTCTCAAAAGGGAAATGTTATTCCACCTTAGAGACCATTACCACAAGGTCGTGCCTTTGAAGAAGAAGAGAATTTCCCAACCTAAAGGACAGGTGAATCCAAGGATGTGGTTGTAGAATTTTCAATGATTACGTCTATTAAGATTTTGGGACTTTTTCGATCTGATTGAGGTAATAAGTGGATTTTGAAGACTTGAAAGATTTTGAGTGACGTGTAATGCCCAAGAGATCAGTGGGTGACGGTCGATTACATTCTAGTTGGACGAGGATACCAATCATTAATAACGTTTTGAGATAAATGTATTGGGAAATGGATCGTTTGAGTAGGTAGAATTCGAGAGGATAAATTTATATCTGAAACTGCTCGAGAAATCAAGCACAAGGAATTTTTGAGATTAGTGCAAGGTCATCTATCAATTATAGACTAAGATATGATGTTAATTAGGTTGTCACGATATGCACCCAAGCTTATCCTGACAGATTTGCAGAAGGCCCGTAGATTCTTTAGAAGACTATAATCCTGCCTAAGGGCCAAGAGATCGATGATTGAGACTATCAATTATAGAGATACAGTAATCGAGCTTAAAGGATAAAACGATAAAGAGATAGAGTTTCAGACCTCCAATGGGCAAATGAGTTGACATTAGATTTCTTTTCTTCCCAGATCAGATTCGGACAAGAGACTGATGTATTCGAGGCCAATCTCCTCCGAATATAGAACTCATCCACTACTGAGTTGTAGAGTTTCCTATCATTGAGTTAGAGAGCAGTTGAAGCTCCAATGATGCCAACAGAGCCAAAGAAATCAACAAGGCAGGTTCAGAGCCTACAGACCCTAGTCTACCAACTGCCTACTCCACAGAGATCTACAAAGACAAGATCGTTGACATTGTTACACGTGTGATCAGGTGGGACATATCAAGAAAGAATGTCCTCTATCATAGTCGCGAGCAAGGATTGTGACCTAGGAGAAAGTACCTGTCTCCAACGAAGTTTTGGAAGGTACAATTTCTAATTATAATGTTAGAACGTGGAGTTTTACTCAATATTGATTCCTCTAGATTATATAATTCTGTGAAGAGTTTGCACACTTGCTAGAGCTAGAAACCACTGATACAGGTCAAGTAATGAAATTATTTATACCATTGGGAGGCCTTGCGAGAAAAAAGAATAAGATTTTTGGAAGATCATTTAAGAACTTGCAAAATAGGTATTAGAATGATTGTAAAGTGTGAAAAGACAAGTGATGTTCAATTGGTACGATAGTCTTTATATCAATAGTCTAGTCAATTACTCGTACATTACGCTAGTAGATAAGCAGGTATTTCTTGTATATTCTTCATGTCGAGAGCTACTTCCTCGAATATCAACACAAGGAGTTACGTATCTTTCCTTTTGATTGAAGATGACTTAACTTTGGGAGGCCTAATGACTGAACTATTAGATAAAGCAGCTTTTGCTTTACAACTTCTTGAATCGATTCTCCTCATTTGAAAAGATAGATCATCTTTTCCCTTTCATCTTTCTATCCTCGGTGTCGGCTCTAACTCTTCTTTTACCTTCTCATTTCACGATCGCCTTCTAATAGAGGAATTCATTATTATTGTTCTCGTTAAGTGACCAATTCTTTTTACAGACAAACGTTCACTTCGAGACTTCGATCATGGTTTATTTTCATTCTACGAAACGAAAGCGCTATAAGTAAAGATAATGATTCCGTAGAAGCAGCGACTACCATCTGCCTGTGCCCCCATCCATCCTAAAGAGATTTAGTAGAAGTATAAGTTAGGAGGTGGGTCGATGTAAAATGTGGGAAAGAATAATCTTGTAATAATGTTGCATTAATGGTGACTTAATGGAACTGTGAGAAAATAGATGTAGGATTTATCCCCTCGAGCAAGATTTGAAATTATAAAGGTTATGACAGAGATTTTGAGGAAATATCACAATAAGTAGAAAATGTAATATTGAATCGAATATAAAGATAGTGGTGTGTTTGCGGTAAGTCTATACATTGAGGAGTAATACTCATAACAATTATGAGTAAAACATAATAGACGATGTAATTGATGAGATAAGTAAAGATGAAGAATAAAGAAGATGTGAAAGGATTGTGGTTGATAGACATTGGTGGGGAAGTGATACAAGTTAAATTGATTGCTATCTTAGGATTATACAAATAATGTATTAGTTGGAGTATGGGTTTAAAATAGAATGATTAATTAATGAATGTATTGGGCTGACAAAATATGGGAGACATAAGTCTACGAGCCATAAATGAGATTGGCTTGGGACTAAGAATAGATAGTAATTGAAAATAGGTAGTGTTTATTATACACGTCGTGTTAGTAGAATCGCGAAAAAGTTTGATAAGTATGATTTCAATTTCAAGGACGAAATTTTTATTAAGAGGGGGAGAATGTAACACCCCGAATTTTTAATTCGTATCTCGAGAAAAAAATAAATAATGGAATTTTAAGAAAATCTTGAAAGTGGGATTTATGGGTAAAAACTTTAGGATGTTTCTGATCATTTTTAATGGAATCTAACCTCACCATTAGATTCAAAATGATTGAAAAACATAGTTTAGCCTGTAAGCACGCTCAAATGCGAGTCCGAATATAAAAGTTGCAAAATCCTCGATTACCAGGTCGGACCAGGTTAAAACAGTGACTTTTTGTTAGAGCAATAATTTTTAAAATTTGATCACACCATTAGGTTCATAACGAAAAATTATTCAACATGGACTATTTATTTGTCATTTTTGGAGATCAAGAAGTCGAATTATTGTCAAAAACGAAAATGACATCAAGTTTAGGGGTCACCTCAGGCCAAAAATGTAAATTTTTGATGGAGACATAATTTGTACAAATTGACTATACCATTAGATCCAGAATGAAAAATTAGACAAAATAGAGTATTCATTTGTCAGTTTTGGAGACCGAATGACCAAGTTATCGTCAATTAAAACAATAGGCGAAATACCGAATTCGTCCCAAATTTTATATAAATAATATTAATTTTTTTTTTTAATCTCATCTTCCCCAACTCGTCATTTCAACCGAGACATATATGGAAAAAAATTATTTTTCTTCCGACTTTCCACCTTAGATCCTTCGCAAACGGTCTACTTTCGACGATTGCCGCAGAAGAGAAAAAGATCCGCAGCCTCGACATCTACAAAACCCACCCAACCTTTCTTCGTTTCACTTTCTTTTTCATCCAATATCGTCAAAAATTAGCCGTATTTGGATACGAAAATTTCGAAACTTTGACCTCGGATTTCGTCCGTTTCTAGGTCAAACCGTCTTCTGACGCATAAGGGAGAAATGTCCGCAGCCTCATTTTCTACATAACCCACCTAAATTCCTTCCATTTTCTCATCTATTTCACCCCGTATAGTCAAAAATCAACCGTATTTTTATATGGAGATTTCGTAACTTCGACCTCGATTTTCATCGGTTTCAGGGTCAAATCGTCTTTCACCGTAAAAAGGAGAAGAGATGAGCACATCGAGATCTTCGAAACCACCAGGTCGATTTCAAAAATCAGCCGCTTCGAAGTTCTGTCCATCTCGATTTTCGCGTCGATCGCCTCTATTTCCGCACACACGCTTCGATCCTTTTGCCTAGACATTGTAAGGAACTCTCAATTTCTATTAATAATCGTAGATTGTTAAAATTGCATTTAGGATTTTATCGAAAAAATTTGGATGTATTTCTAAAATATAGAATTATTTTGTTATTTCAAAAATTCACGTCAGAAATTGCATGATTGATATATTTAAATGTATTTTTAACAAATTATACGTGGGTGGGATATTTTAACGGGTTATTTCCATAAATTGGGTCTTGTGCATTGCTTGGACCCTGTTTTGATATGAAATTTATATATATTTTTTCAATATTATTAATAGAAATAAATTCTATAGTTGAAAAATGTGATTTAATATTCAATGAACTCATATTGAGTTGATGAATATTAGAAAATGGATATTTTATGAAGAGATTGAAAACTATAAAAATCGAAAAAAGGAAAAAATGGTATGAAACGGTAAAATGTCAGAGTCACACCCGATGGGTGATGTCTGCATTTTACATTGTTGTATTGTGTGTAGGTTGGTGAATAGATATCCAGGAAAATATTGTTGGTTGTATGTTTATTTACTTTCTGTTAGCACGAGGTGCTGTTTACGTTTTCGTTTGTTATTTATTTTAGGCCGGGTGGCCACACTTGCATGGTAGGTAACTGGATATCCATTCACAACCTTGTATTGTTAATTTCCAAATGAAAATAATATATATATATATATATATAGCTATTTTGTGAGCTGTTAAAGAGTTTGTGAATGCCTAAAGGGATAGTGCGTCATATCATCCGGAGTGATGTACTATCTTGGGATGTACGGTAGGGACCACCAAGCCCATTGCTTACGGGCACGTCAAACGGCTAGCCTGTGCCGGATAAATGGTCAACCAAGCGGGGTAAACAGCGACCAGCCACAAAATCAGGAACTAAAAGTCAGAGAAGAATTGTAACATCATGTCCCGACTGGGAGCGATCCAGTCGTGAATCCCAACTCTCTAATTCCAATACTCCACCATTGTGTATTATGTATCTGTTGCTTATTTTTATATATAAAATGAATTGCATGTTTAATGTTTCCATTTGATCAATTAGATTTGTATAAAAAGAGAATGTTATAGTGAGTAATGCTGATTGATGTAATGTCAGTTTTAAAATGTTTAGTTGTTCATCCCTGGCTATATGTACTAGTTAATCGTAGTTTATTATGTAAAATTTTGTTTATTTTAAAATGATTCAGTATGTTTATTCGTTCATGTTAGAAGAGGTTATTGACAGAAATTGTTACTTCTTTACAAGATAACCATTATTACTCACCCTTTCCTTCTCCATTTTTTAGTCTCAGATTCAGAGCTTGGCAAGGCAGGTATAGAGCACGAGTGAAAATCATCTGGTCGGTCAGATAGACAACCAGAGTTCGTCACCTGGTGAGTATTGGGGCTACACCCCCTAGTGGGTCGATTTGTCTAGGAGTATTATAGATTTGTATTGAGCGTTAGGACTCCTGTTAGAGTGAGAAAACTTTGTATAATCCCGTAAATTTCTTCTTCTGCACTCTGATATACCGTATATTATTTGAGGTATATAGGCTTCTGCTCGTATTCTATTTTGTTTGTTTATATGCAGGATTGTATGTCGTCTATCAGGTGCAGGTTGAACGCCTTGGAATGCTAACATAAACAGAGGAGACCATGCCGAAATTTCGAGGTGCCACCTATTACCTCGAGATCTGACATGGGGAATTGTGTTAGCGTTCGGCGGGGCGCCACATTTTAACTCTACCTCGTTCATGATAGAACTTGATTGGAATAGATTGAAATCCTTGGGTTGAGAGTGGTTTTCATTTGGTTCTTTGGAGAAGAAGAGAAATGAATAAAAGAAAACTAATTTTCTTTTAAATAGAAATTGATGCGGGTGTATTTGTAATTTTCTTCTCATCATTTCTAGTTCGACCGTAACTTGATTATTCGGACTCGAAAAATGGTGAATGAATATTCCATTTCAAAAAAAAATTCATTGCGGACCTAACAATGAAGTCGAATTTTCTTGATTCTCACTCTAACAAAATTTCACTATTTTTTGTCCCACTTAACACGAAATTCGAAGATCTTCTAATTTTTTCATCCGAATTCAAATTCGAACTTGCTTATATGCTAAAGTATATATTTTGACCTTTTTGAATCTAATGATGAAGTCGATTTTTCTTAAAATGAACAAAACAATATCCGAGTATTTTACTCTAAGACCCTCTTTCGAAATTGTTCTTAAAATACCACTATTTGGTTTGTTCGAGATGCAAGCTAAAAATTCGAGGTATTACAATATTAGTAGTAAACACCAACAATCTAAAATATATAATTTTATTCAAATATCGAGATACCTCAAAATGGTGCATTATCTAAATCATTAGATTTTCAACTCAATATATTTTTCATAAAAAATATAAAAGTTACATGTTAGAGAAGAAAATACGAGAGAAAATTCAAAAAAGTTAAGTGTTATGTGCTATGCCATTATGGACAATGTAAACGCATTTTAAATAAATGATCCCTACGGAGTATACATTCAATATTATTTTGAACGGTTAATGGGGTTGGAAAATTAACAAATAAACCAAAAATGTAGTTCTTTGACTATTTTCATAAAAGGAATATTTCTTATAGAAAAATGAGTTGAAATAGAGTCTATTTGCAAAGATTGCATAAATCAATATTTGCATTGTTTATTTAAAAAAAACATATAAAATTTAATACTTATCCGATTTTGATGATTTTACCCATTTTAGAAAGATGTTTTCGACCTCTATCAAACTACAATGGTGACATATTATAAATTAATAATTTATTAAATAATATGCAATTTAAATTTGATTTACTCAAAGCTCAGAAATAAATAACAATGAAACATAATCTCAATCTATTATTTAAAAAAGTTAATAAAATCAACTTAACATTCATCTTGAATGATTAATCAGATAGAGGTCATGAATAAAATAAAATAAACCACCATGTGTTTATTAATATTTTTATAATTTATTTTACATAGATCAACATTGAAATAAGAGAAAATTAAAAATATTTTTTTTTTGAAATTTGATTAAGACATCTCCTCAGGATGAGCATATGAAAAAAAAATTGAATAAAAATATAAGTAAAATCTTAATAGGTACTATTATACTCATTCATGATTTAATCGTTATAATAATCATATCAAGTAACAAAAGAAATATCATAGATCTTCTATTGAGTATCATAAATTAATGGCATGCAATATAATAAATATTGTATATAAAAATTTGACCCGCATAACACGGGGCATGCATTACTTAGGTCATACACCCACATAACACATGACCTTCCATGAGACATTTGAGGTCATTCAACCTACGGCACTATAATTCCTTCTTGGTAAGTTTTTACCAATCTATTATGTTGATACAATAATTTCATTTTTTTTCAAATATCATTATCATTATCCATGCATCATTTATAAACTACTCTACCATAAATGATATATAAAAATAAACACATAATTTATCTTACATCAAGAAAAAAAAAAAAAAAAAAACTTTAAATAAGATACCATCATTATATCGAAAAGATTAAGAAAAAGTATAAGTGTGCACCTATATTATATTTTGATTTAAAATGTATATTTTAAACTTTAATCAGATGAAAATTTTAAGTGTTTCATTCGAGCGTAGACGATTTTAACATATAAAAGTTTCAAATACTTTTCCGATGGTATTTTTTGAATAAATAATAGTGTTTATCTAATTATTCTAACGTGGGGTGAGTTGAGCACACATTTGAGGAGACATCTAGCATTTTTAAATCTTCAAAAGTTTATTTTTTCTCATCCCCCAATATAAGCCTAGGTTCTCAACAAAGTTTGCATTCATTTCTACTAAAATACTCCCTACATCATGGTCATTGATTTTTGAGACATATGAAAACATCTTATAGTTTAATGTAATAAACCAATAATATTAAAACACATATTATATTTTGAATTAAAAAAAATAGGACTTTGTACAATGGAAAAGTAACATGTGGCATAAAAGAGTTTTACAAATTAAAAATTTTCAAATTTATGGGATAAGCATCAATTAATCAGCATACTTTTTCTTCCACATTTAAACAATAATTGAAAATTGAAGATAGAATATTTTGAGGTACCTTTTGACTTTTGCAAATTCAAAAACTCGTTGGACCTCGAGTAAAAAAACTAAAATACATTTTTTGAAAAATTTCAAGGCCATAAATATTATTTTTAAACTTTATTAAATAACATACCATGATAAAATACAAGATTATCACAAAGTAAATCATATAAAAAAAGTCATAAAAATTCATGAAGAGCAAAATCTTTTATCTATTAAAATTTATGAAATTTAATATATTTTATAAAATTATATTCTAGGCATATTTTATATTTTGGTCGAAGGGAAATTTTAACATTTGGGTTTTGAAAAATAAAAATTACTTAAATAGAAATGATAGTTATGTCCTTAATATAAAGAAACTCTTACTTGTCGATTAAGTTATAATTTTCCAGATTTAAGGGTTCATCAAACTCATGTAAAAGAATAATATTTTCTGATAATAATATTTTCAAAATAACTAAATTATCCTTGGGTAAAATTATATTTTTACCCTTAAAGAGAAAATAAAAAGATTATAAATACAAAAAAGGATAGAAATAAAGTTTATGTGTGTGTATATATATATTATCAATTATATTTAACTAAACTCACCTATATGCATATACTGTTATATTTATACACTTAATTATTTTTTAGGATATTACATGGACTACCTTAGAAAATGCCCCTAGTGTAAAGTGGAATTGTGAACTCTTATACTAATTATGACCTCACAAGGAGATTAGTGGGCTAAGAAATTTTAGATTACTAGAAACAAAATAAAGATATCCTTGGCATTAAAGTGGAGATTTTTAAATCTTACTAAAAAAATTAGAGAGTAAAATATTTTATTTTGAAATTTATTAAGGATTCATATTGTCTCTTAAGTTCATTCAATGAAGTGAAAATGTTCAAATATTCATAAATGAGAAGTTTGATAGTCCAAGTCTTCTACTAGGCTTGGGCTAGACATTTGTCCAAGTTGGCGATAGATGGTTACTTAGAATTGATAGATGCTTGATTGGATTTTGAAGCTCTGAAATTCTTATCATGGTTGCATAGGCTGTCTTTTCATGTTTTCAACCTAATGAGATAGAAACTTTTGATTACTTTGATTTTTTTCTTAGGCTGTCCTTTCAGATTTTCAATCTACCAAGCTTTATATTTTTTTTGTCTTTGACTTTTTCCTAGACTACTCTTTCTAATTTTCATTATTTTAAGCATATATTTTTTATTTTATTTTTTTCAATATCCTTCTGAATGTTAAGGATACAATCTGAGCATTGAAATATGTTATCTGTTCTAAGTATTTGACAAATACTATTTGGTAGTAAGTCATTACTTTTCTATACCTTTTCTTGAGTTACTAGGGAGGGGTTTTATAAGTGGACTTAGGACATAATTTAAAAAATGCCTTTTGTGTAAGACTCTTCTTGAAATTTTTTCTTTTTTATTTAGAGAAAATATTTTTATGTTTTTGATGTGGTCAGGCTTAAAGTGATTTCTCAAGTGCCTACGTACCCCAAATTATTTTCGGGATCAAACCAAAACGTAGTTCAAACACATTTTTTTTTTATCATTTTATCATCATCATCATCATCATCATTATAATTATTATTAACATGGTCGAGCTTGAAGTAACTTCCTAGGTTGCCTATGTACCATAGATTTTTGGGATCAGATCAAAATATAGTTTAAGCACACACTCTCCCCTAGGTTATTTAATTAAGTTGGGAAAGAAAATTCTTTTTTTTTTTTTTTTTTTTCTGAAACCTACAAATGGCTAAAAAGGAAAATATGATTTAGGTATCGGAAAACTTGGTTCAACCAAAGATGGCCTCCTTAGATATAGTATCTCTTAATCTGGTCAAGGTTAGTCGATTTTGATAGTTCAATTACATCATGATCTTGAAGTCTAGTGAAAGATCGAATTGAGATATGATATACTCAAATGACAAAAAGTAATTTCTCAAACCAGTCATGGTGAGTTTGACATATCTTTCTGATGATGGTCGTAAGGTTCTCGTTGGCCATGTCAACTGCTCCATTAGTTTAAGGACGATAAGGAGATCAACATAGAAGGTACTCTGCTATCGAAGATCAACTCAAAAGGTCCTCTACATCAACTAGTGATATTTGCTTGAATGAATTTCACAACCTTGGAAGCGGTGAGAACAGTGTAAATATCAGTTTCTACCCATTTGGTGAAGTTGTCTATGGCGACTAAGATATACTCATGTTTGTTGGATGTTCTCTGTGTGAGTTTTTTAATAATGTTCATTCCCTAGACAAAGAAACACCAAGGAAATGTCAGACCCACTAACTACGGTGGAGGCATATGTATGCGATTAGTATGTATCTGGCATTTATGGCAAGTTTTGACCATTTGATGACTATCAATCTCAATAGTTGGCCAATAATACCCTTATCGCATTATCTTCTTAGCTAATATTTTTTTGTTCATATGGGGCCCACATTCGTCTGAATGTAGTTAAACCATTATCTATTTTACTTAGTTTTCATTAACGCAATAAGTGAAATCCGTCCTAAGATCTCTTATAGAGATTTCATGCACACAAGATACACTATGATGCGAGTTTTTGAAGAGTCAGCCATTCTTTCCTTGATGCTTCATCTAAGAATTCTTGTATTTTCAATATTTTTTGGATATCGGTATACCATGGCTTTCTGTCAAGGACTCAGGTAGCGATGTCGACCTGATGGCAGTAAATCAGCTTGTCTTTGACTTTTGTAATGATGGGTCTTAATTTCATACCTATAGGCAATTGAATCATTGATGAGAGAGTAACTAAAACATCTACGAATCTGTTATCTTCCCTTGATAGGTGTTGGAACAGTATAACCTTGAACTTCCTTACCAAATTTACTAAGTACTCATGATATGATTTCAACTTTTCATATCAAGTCTTCCATTCTTTCAGTGATATGATTTCAACTTTTCATCTCGAGTCTTCCATTCTTTCAGTGATATGATTTCAACTTTTATATAATGCCTAGATCCAAAGTAGCTTCCGAGACAGGGATGCATACTTCATAATCGACCGTGTTATTTGTGTTTGATAATGTTCGTTTGACAGTAATTGTAAAGTAAGACTCTTTTGACGAGAACAAGACAATCCCAATTGCATTCAAATAGAAAACATTTTAAATTCTCATGTACACAAAAAATTATGAGCAAACTCGGGTATTTTCTTTATTTTTAAAATAATTTTGAATGCCCCAAAATTCAATGAGTTGACTAAACCAACAAATAATTCCAATTTTAAAGATGAGTTTATAAATAAATAAATAAAACAAAGAACATGGCTAAATCAACCGATAATAATTTGCTAGGCATAATTGGATCATCATTGAATGATACATGTTGTGCCTCAAACTACACTAATAAATAAAAAAAAATCGGGTCAAATATTGCATATGAATTCACAAGGATAAGGGGTCGACTAATCCTCACAAAACATGAACTCGTCAACACAAAAAAAAAATTACCTTATTACAATAATAAAAACCATATTTGTGTGGCCTACTTTAGAGTTTAGTCGGGAACTTCGCTTCTTTCCGAATATGAGCCTTTGAATGTAAGTCGAAAGGTGCTATTAGGCTTTTGGTGCGAGTATGAAACCAAGAACTATTAAGTTGTAAGGGTGAGAACCTGAGGAAAATGGTAACCTGAGAGGGTGAATGCGATAGTTTGATGGTAGTCGAAAATGTAGAGGGTGTTATGTTCGGTTATGTGGGTTGAGTTGTAGGGTAGAGGATGTTGAGTTCGATTAAGATATTCATGGAGGTTCAATTAAGGCATTAGCGGAGGAAGAAGGGAATGAAGGACGAGTTTGGCAGAATATAAGAAAGGAGGTCAATGTAGGCATTAATAGAAGAAGAAGATTATGAAGGGGTGTTGTGCGGTTGAGGAGAAGAAGAGGATAGAGGAGGAGGACGAAAGTAGTTTGTGGTGAGTTAGAGGGTGAAAATGAATGTAGAGGTTGAGAGGGTATGAGGAAGAAGGGAATATGACTAAAAGGTGTTATTTTTGGATGGTCAAGGTGATGATGAAGACGAAGGTCATGTTATGATTGATTGATTGATGGAAGGAGGATGAGAAGAAGAAGATGAAGGAGAAGTGGGGTGTTAATGGTTAAGAAAGAAAACGAAAAATAAGAAAATGAGGCTAACTCCCTTTTAACTTTTTCCCTTTTTTTTTTTTTTCTATTTTTGCTTAGAGAGTTTTCAATTCTCTCTAGAACGTGTGTCTACTCTCCTTTTTATAAAAGAAGTGGTGAGCTCTCTTAAGGACTCTCTCGTTGGACCTTTTTGTTTGGTCGAACTACTCAAACCGTGCATAGAGAGGATTCTCTTTTTCTCTTTTCATGTTTCATCCGTATTAGAGAGTGTGAGATGAGACTATGATCTCATGCAACTATAAACACCCCATTTTTACTATTATTTGATTTGACAACTCGTCACTCAATTTCTGTAAATCTCTAATGATGAGTGCATAACAATATGCAATGAATCGAAAGCTTGTTTTTCCCAATCCTAGTCAAACTCCTTCCTAGTCTTTTCCCATTTCTCTTTTCTCAAAATGCGCAACTTAAATAGTATGTGCACTCAAGATCGCTACACATTTCGATAACCTCGAGACCTCACAATACTTGAAAAATGAGTCTTTGAAACTCATAAAGAATCATACAGGGACAACAAAATTTTTGACTAAAATCAAGAAAAATTGACAAAATGATAAAAATACCCATTAACGGTCCTATAACTCCAAAATACTTTAGAAGTGTTGTCATTGTTCTCAGAATGATATTTCAAGTTTAAAGAGATTAAAATCGATGAAAATAAAAACATTTACAAAGAATTATAAAAAATGACCAAAATACCCCTTGATGTTCAACTTTTACTTAAAAATCTTGATTCCTAGAAAAACGTAACCAAAAATAAACTTCAGACAATAGTCATCCACATTGAGAAGATTTAGAGATCCTATATTTAGGAAAGTAAAAAAAAATTCACATCAAATGACAAATTTTCTTATATGAAATGACGAATTTTTCTCATTCGGAGTAACGATCCTCATATGAAATGATGGAATTTAAGCTACAATAGACAAATCGAAATCTTAATTTGAAAATAAAAGAAAATTGGATATTGGATCCTTATCAATCAAATTTTAAAATTTTATTTACCCCAACTTAGAATGCAAAACATAAAATTAAGATGGGGATTCGTAAATCATAATCATCTAATCAAACCAATCGTTAAAATTGTATACTTTCAAACATCAATTAATAAACTAATGACAAATTAAAATTCAAAACCACTAAAATCACCCAATCGATTAAAGTCCGATCCAATCGCACAACTTAATCAATCAATCTTAATGATCGAACAAATTAATGAATCAATGACTAATCAAAATTCCATAAAGCATACATTCTACACGTTACACCCTTAATTTAGTCAAATAAAAAAATAGAAAAAAATATAGTGTGGACTCTTTTAGTCAAACCAAATCAAAACCAATAGGATACAAAAATTTGTTTTTTTGGTAACACTCACAGCCCATGCATGAAAGTTGCCATGATCAAGGACTCCACAAATTTGGTTCGGCTAAGAAAAATCCAAGAAATAAAAAATAAAAAAAAATAGAAAAAGAAAAAAGAGAGAGTTCTACAAGAACTCAAACTATCTACTCTTGAAATCGTAGTAACAACAAGGAAAACAAGAAAACAGAGTCCATGAAGGACTCAATCTCTTTTTTCTCTGCTACATGAAATAATGAGAGAAAATAAGAGAGAGTCCTTCTAGGACACATCTCCTTCTTCTATAAAATCTCATTCTCCCCTACGTTTGAGCATCATTGAAAGTATTGAGAAAAAAAGGGGAGAGAAGAACGCGATCATAGCATAGAGAGCAAAAAAAAAAAAACTTCTTTTTTTGTAAGTGTTAGCAATCACGTTTTCTTACAAAACTCATCCTTTAGAGGGGTGCAAAAAAAACTCAACCTTGTGCCTTTGACCTATTTTCAAGATTCAAAGATTCATCAACACTGACAGGTGAATCCAAGTTTGTGGGAATTATCTAATTTCTCTTAAAGAATGAAACAACAAAGTAATTGGATCGGTTTTTATGTACTCACCATGATAGTTTTCTTTCATCTCCATTCACTGCTTGATTTTGATCTGAAGTTTTGTTGAAAAGTTACATTCGTGAGGCTTGGATTCTTTCTTTTACCTTCTTTTTATACCCACCATCATGAATTTTGTATGTATTGTGTATGCACTAAGACAATTAAGGGATTCGATCAATTATTTTAGTGAGTACATTGTATTTTCTTTTGTAATGATCCTTGTTTAGTTGCATATTGGTGTAGGATCATGAGTTTCATTGTTACTGATTTCATTAACATCGAATCATTTCATGCGTTGTTTAAGTAATTAGTAATCCAGGTTGATCCAATGTCTAGATATGTACCTAACTTTATGTGTATTGGCTACAATGTGGGTTAGAATGAAACTAGTAATATTCTATTATCACTAGAACCGAATTAACCTTTGTAGTGACCTAAAATTGGTGGTCTGGAAATCTATAATATCACATGAATTTTTCTTATGTGTTGCTGACATAGCATAGAAAAGAGATTAATTAGTTTATTCATGTGTTAAATTAGGTGGTGTTTTGTTTTATATGCAAGTGTGGACTAACTATTTGGTGCAACTTTGATGATTTGGACAAATGAAAATCCATACCTTTAGGTAAATCTCTTGGGGAAAACCACATTTGGGGCTTTTTTAATAACAAAAAATCATGATTTGAGGGAGGGGGTTTGAAATCATTTCCACGAAAACTGATAAGATGATTGAATTGATTTCATAAATTTCAATTTGTCTATGAAATCACAATTTGCCAAGGTTGAGATTTTCACAGTTAGTTGAATTTGTTCAACATAGGTATCACTTACTTATACATTGAATTGGTTTCATAAATTTTGTTAGGCTCGTGTAAAATGAAGATAACAAGGCATTAACCCATAGTATAGTAAATTTGATTGTAGTCCATTTGGTTGACCATAGAGTAGTCATTGGGTTATTGTAAAGACCAACTTTCGAGTTCGGCAGAACTGGTGTCTAACACTTTTTGGATTCCATAATCTAACCCCTTGCTTTATGTTTATGATCCACAAAAATGCCCTAGGAGCACCCCGCCCCTTTACACACACTTAGAAACATGTATATCTGAAGTTTGCATCATTCTCTATCCCTCAACAATCCCATAGCTGAAATATAGCTAACTTAGTACCTCGGGACACGGGTAATGCATGTGAATACTACAACTTCACTCTACTACCTTCAGGTATATTAAACTAGAGCATCACATACTACCTGACTAGGTGAAACTGAGAGGTATATCGGTATTCTAAGCTGAAGTGACTTAAGTTTTGTCCTAACGTAGCCTCAATCATATATTTAACGTAGAGACCCAAATATAAGTGCGGTCCTATTAAGCCATGACCCAAATCGCTTATAGGAATTTCCGTGTTGCATTTCAATATAATCCAAAAGTAAGTGAATGGATCTCTATACCGCTCAAATTGAACCTGCAATACCGATCCAACCCAGGAAACTTAATTGATGAGACATACCAAACAATACAACCTAAACCAATTGACCCAATCGGTAAATGGATCTCGAAGATGGCACACAAATCGATTGGATCAATCGACTTAAGGTATTTTTCACATATACTATAGATGATAGTGAGGCCAACTCCCTTCAACTAAGGTATCTTCCACTTGCAGGTCCAATCGTTATTTGATGCTACACAAAAATTATTCTCCACATATACTATGGATGATCAGTACATAATATGGATGGTGATAACTGATCGATCCAATCAGGTCATATATAATCCATCCATGATCAAAATCTTTGATTACATATGATCAAATATCAAAGGTTGCTATTCAAATTCATATTATTGTAAGGTTCTGTGAAACTCTTTTGTGTAGATGAAATCTTTGAATAACAAGAAGGCAGAATGAACAAAATTTTCATTAAAGTGGAGGGGCATTTAGGTCATTTAAGATGGGGACCTTTCAAACGCTTAATTGGCTATAAAAAAAAGAGAAAATGATCTTTCAAGCCCACTTTTTAATAGTTTTAACCAAATAGATTCATGATTAGAAATATAATCCATTTAAGACCTTTTTAAAACATTGAACTTTTAAGAACCTTTTTTAATAAAATGCCAAAATTACCATTTTTTAAATGACATTCTAATACCTTTGAAGAAATTGTCCCACACCTACCCTCCACGTTCAATCGCCTATATTTTAAAATTGATGGCATGCTCCTTGACATTGGCCTTCTCTTATAAGATCAATGAAGATGCCCTAAAAAATCTTTAATTTTTCTTACTAAAATAAGACATCTTCAATCTCTTGCACCATGTGAAAAAGCTCATACTTGATAGTCTCACCCATCAAATTTTGAGAAATTTGACAAACCATCCCATTAAATATTTTCTTGTAAAAATTTTTTTTTGACGGTTCTGAACTATTAAATTATTGAAAAATGAGCTTAAAAAAACAAAATATATATATATCTATAATCTATGATTGTCGAATATGAAGGTTTAACAAAAAATAAAAAATAGAAAAATCATAAAACAAACTTCAAATTAAACTAAACAACTCAAAATTCATATTATAAATTGAAATTTCATCATTACTAAACAACCTCTAATTAAAGTAATTTGGCACTTAAAAATGAAATTGAGTTACATAATTGCTTAGAAATAAAACACGAGAATCTAAACTTCATCAAACACAAGATTTTCACTAAATTTTATACTAAAATCTAATTATTGTATTGGTTACTCAATCCAAATGTTACTCCAACATACATCAAATCAAGAATCTAAACAATCCAATTTCAACAAAACGGTATACAAACATTCAAAAGCATCTAGAAAGAGAATCAGATAACCAAATGATTCAATCACCGGTCCAAAAACTTTCCAACCTAATAAATATTCTAAAATCCAAACCAATTAGAAGGAAAACATATCAAGAGATAATTTCAGAACCAGAGCTGAATTCAATACTCTAAACAATCAAGAGTAAGGACAAAAATATAGGATATAAGTAATCGAAAGACTTGAAACACGGATAAAGTTCACTTTTTTTCAAAAAATTTTGCAGAGTTGGACTAGTGTATCCTTCCCTTCTTATCTTCTTATCTTTCTCTTCTGCACCAGGTTCTATGTATGGATTGACAAATACCGTGACATCTATGCATGATGAGGCATGAAACTAGGAGAGTTTAATCATGGTTGTGGAAAAAACCACTAAATAGTTAAAAGAAATCTATTGATATAAAGACCAAAGCAAAAACAACTAAGTTGCAAATTAAACAAAGAAAACTACTTATCAAAGACAAGCATCATAAATTGAGTAAGTGAAAACACCTCAACACAAAAATATATATATAAAAAATGCTATAAATGAATGTTAGAGTGGAATAAAAATAAATAACACATTCTTTTCCCTAGTGTATGCAGATCAGGATAAAACCCAATTTTGATTGATGGTGGTGATGAGGATGAAGATGATGGGAATAATGATTCCGATGATGTGATGGTGGTGGTGGTGAAGATGAGAATATATATTGATGGTCTTGTGATGATGATCACAATAACCCTCATCATCATTCATTGTGTAGAGGTAGAAAGTGATAAATTTTGAAGGAAAAAATCAATGATTTTTAAGTAATAATTATGAAGGAAAAATTCAATGTTTTTATAGGTTATTTTCATTACTCTTAAAGAGAATATCAAGTCAAGGGCGTGTCACCGGTTTTAAACCATAGAGGTATCTCAAATATTCATCATGAGTGTAGTCCCTTTCTTTTAACGTGTTTAACCTTTGCTTCAAAAGGGTAATCTTGTTAAAAAATATTTTATTAAAAAATATATCAAAAAGTCTTTAAATGGATAATGTTTAATGGTCCTTGATTTTTACTAGGGTACTAATTAGTAAAAATTCTCAAAAATTAGATCTGCCCGGTCATTTTTCCTTTAAAAAAGTTCTAAAAAAAAAAATGATCGATCTGTGGTTAACTTCTGCGAGTTGGACTTCAAAAGCGCAAACAAGCGCTTTTAGAACGCCATCATAGTGATCAAAAGTTGATTTGGATTTGGTAACTCTTTTGCATTTTCAAAAGTTGATTTGGATCTCTCATCCAAACCTAAACAAACTCCAACGGTCCCATCCTCGCCATTCATGTCTCTAATTCACGGTTTACATAATAAAAAATAACAAACTTACTATTGGCAACCCAACTTTACTTATTACACCCCAAATTAAATATTAAAAAACAAAAAACAATTGATATTGGCAACCCAACTTTACTTGTTACACCCCAATTTAAATATAAAAAATATCCACTGATGAAAATAATTAAAAAATAATTTTGAGTTCTTGTCGAACTTAGAATTAAAATAATTAAAATTTACAAAAAAAAAAAAAAGAATATCCATGATCAAACTTATTTTTTTATTACAAATTTTTGTCGAATTTGGTCAAACAATTGATTAAATCTGAGTTTTAAAATATTGAATAATAATAATTGAAAATAAATAGGGACAATAATTGATTAAATCCTATTTCAATTCGGTTTTAAAGGAAAAGAAAAAAAAATTCTTAAATCCTTTAATTTCAATTTTTTTTTTACTTGAATCCTTTGATTCAGTTTTGTTTCGAAGGATAAAACAAAAAAAATTACTTGAATCTTTCGATTTGAATCGATTTTGATGTATGTTTAACTATAATATATTAATATTTAGATTATTTTTTATTTTTTATTTTATTTATTTAATTATAATTTAATATTATTAAATTTATTTATTTGTCTAATCTAGAAAAAATAAATATAAGTTTCATAATTTATAGGTAAATGTATTCTAATCAATTTATCAGAATCTATCAGTACAGTGATTTTTATCAAATATAAAATAATAATTTTACAAACATCATAATTTATTAAACGTAATTTTAACCACAACACTTTTTGACAGTAATAGTAATTAGTAGTTTTACCATATAGGGCATAGTAATCTCTTTCGTTAAATTTCCACTTTAGAACTTTGGATAGGATGAAAGTATGGGACCCACTCTTCTAGTTAAAGGTAGAATGATTTGTGAATCACCTTTCCATCTATTTAAAGGGTGATTAAAGAGTAGGTCCGCCTCCTTTATCATCACTTCTTCTTTTCCGAGTGTCATTTGCATTATTGTACACGCATTCCTCGTGAATCGTTATTTCACACAACTGCATGTTATGTATTCCAGTAGTCCCTTCAGACTTCTCTTTCTTTCTTGCATGCCACGTGGCACACTCTTTTAGGTTCATTGATACAACTAGGAGATCAGCCCGAATTTGAGGTGTAAATATTGAACCAGAGTAAAATGTTCGTCGATGGGGAAACATAAAAACTGTCTGTCACGTGGAATGAAATGAATATGGGGAGTGCGATTGCTACACAACTCCCGATTGTACAGAACACCACTTCTGCTTATTTAATTCGTCATTGGTGGAGACAAATGCCGATTCCTCAAACTGAATCTCCAAAATTGTTTGTTAGTAATTCAGACATGCCTCATCCCACCACCCAATATTTTTGGTAAATATTTAGATTCCCTCTCCATATTGTGATAAATGTTTTAGATACCCAAAATTTTCAAATTCATGACATGCGCTTCTTGTAAATCTCTTATATATTAATGAAAATGACTTAAATAACCTTATTTCAAGACAAGGACATTTAGATCATTTTCTATTAGGTTGTTAGATGAGACCGAGGTCAAGGAGCATGCCATAAGTTCCAAAACTGGAGGGGTTTGTCCCCTAAATTAAAGGGATTTTATTAATTATTACACTTAATATTTTGTTGACATCAAAATTTCCATCTTTCCATTCTGCATGTCTTTTCCAAGTGTTTAGTGTAGCACTCCATCCTCCTCTATTTAAATCAATCCCTTGTGTTGAGAGATCACACACACACACACACACACACATACACACACACACACACTCATACACTCACAAAAGATCAAAGCAAGAGAGAACTTTGACTGTCTGTGTGTCTAGAGTACTCTAGAGAGAGACCATGACAATAGTTGAGTTCTTCTTCTCTATTGTGTTATTAGTGTGCTTTTTGTTATTAAGTGATGCAGAACATGATGAGGCTCTCATCACACAACTTCCTGGTTATGATGGCAGTTTTCCTTCCAAACACTACTCTGGGTATTATTTTCTTTAAAAAATATATATAATTTTTAGAAGTATTTTTAAATTATATATTTAGTTAAATAAAATGGGTTATTGTGATGAAGGTATATTAGCATAGATGAGAAAGATGGGAAAAATCTCTTCTACTATTTCGTTGTTTCTGAAAGAAACCCATCTGAGGATCCTGTTGTTCTTTGGCTTAATGGTGGCCCAGGCTGCTCTAGCTTTGACGGATTCGTATTTGGGCATGGTATTGACTTCGAATTCTTTTCTTTCTAGTAATAATTATTCTGATTTTCCCTTTAATTTTATTCAATTTTCAATTTTTTGTGATAGATTTCTTGATGAGAGAGAGAGAACGAGATCGCTGGAATTGCGTTGGTGTTTGCGAAATAGCCCATTTTCAAACTAATTATTGACCTCAGTCTTCTCTCAAAGACTGATTGGTTTATTGAAGCCTTCTCCATGTTTGTCAAAATTTTTACACGCTCCTTGACCTGGGTTTCCTATGAAAGACTCATTTTTTGACATATTGAAGAGAGATTTACCGGGCAGACCTCTATTGCAATTTTATTACAAAAATTACTTTACTTTATCAAGTTTGTTACTAAACAAACTTTACTTTATGAATGGGACTATCACTATGTGAAACTTAGAAAATTTGACCAAAAAAATTGACGGGCCAAGACCCACGAATATTAGAAATTGAATTTTGACAATCTAGGACCGTTGAAATTCTTGATATTCCCAAATTTGACGGTTTAGAGTTGTTGAATTTTTCCCATCCTTCATTAATTTTACAGTTTCGACTTGTCGAAAAAAAAAATTAACGCTAATTTGATCTCTTCGTCCGTTGAATTTTATGAAATTTGATGGTCCAAGGCAGTCAAAATTTGGGCTTTTTTCACATTGTGTATGCTGATTAACTTAGTAAGATTCAAATCTTATGTTGAGCCCACATGGATTATCAAATTTTTTTTTAGTATTAGGATGCACTCGAAGGTATGTTAAGTAACAAATTAACCTCAACAATTTAAATTTTAAGACCTGGATCCCCAGTCCAAGGTTTGCTGGGTAACAAACTTAATAAAGTTAGGTTCCCTTGGAGTTCTCATAACACGAAGGGAGTTTTTGTAATATAATTGCAACAGTTGGGTCAGCCGGGTAAATCACTATATTGAATGTGTTGGAATGTTTCAGGCTTTCAGTAATGTCTCAAAAATGTTTCTATCGTTTTGATTTTTTGCGAATTCGAAAACATAGAAACAAAATTTTGAACACACATACACGAGGGGCACGTGTGATTGGTGGATTTAATACACGAGGAACAAATCATGGATCCCAGATTTTGTGAGCACCATGAGCTTAAAAAAAAGTGAAATCCTTTCCTACCTAACGTAATTAGATTGTGAACCTCACTTAGAGTCGTTTTGCTCAAATGGATTCAGTCCTCTAAGTTTCATTGAAAGACTTAGATCCAAAACAAAAAAGAATTAATGTTGTTTCTTTTGAACTAGATCCAAGGTTTTGAAAATGGATGACTACCAAACTTCCACATAACTCTCAAAATTAAAAAATGAAATTCAACGGTCAAAACTAACATTTTTCTTAATTTTTTTTTATAATTCATAGAATTTCATCCTCTACAATCCTGAAGCATTGGATCATGTTTTTCATGCCCAGAGGTGAGCCCAAGGACCCTCGGTAAGAGTGTGTTTCTAAAGTAACAGAGATTTTACAAAAACTCTCTATACTTAGTAAGATTTCAAATCTTACCAAGGGTCTTTGAGCTCAAATGGATCGCCAAATTGGAAATCCAACACCACATCACTCAAGATTTCGTGGATGGTACTTAATTCCCATGGAATTCTCCAATTTAATTTTAAAATTTAACCTTCAAAAGTGACCTTTTTATTATGTAAGTTCATAGAATTTTACCTTCTAAGTCCTTTTGGCAACGGATCATGTTTTTGGATGCCACAAGGTGAGCTCAACCCCCCTTAGTAAGATTTGAAATCTTACTTGGTTAGCAAGTCTAAACTTACACTTGTTTCACACGGGAAATCTTAATGTAGCACTATTTCTCTCAAACACTCAATTTTTTAAGGAAACATCTCTCAAACAAATAAGAAAATAGTTATAATAAAGGAAAAAAGTCATGATTTATCTTGTTAACTACGGTTGACCTTTAGTTAATAAGAGGGAACATATCAATTTTTATTCACTCAGTGTTGGTTTTCTTATATGGCTTAAAACTTTCATATTGGACTGATTTTTTGTGAAGATGGTTTCTACTGTGAGAAGATCATTCACACAAAAAATCAGTCAAATATAAAATTTCTAATCCCATCAAAACTGATTTACAAATTAACAGTAAAAATTCAACAATTCACAATTCTAAACAACTTTTGATAGAGTTAGAAGTTTCAAATTGGGCTGATTCTTTGTGAGGATGATGTCCTCATTACAGAGATCATTCCCACAAAAAATCAACCCAATCCGAAACTTTTAATCCATATAGGACAAACATTATCTCCCAATGTTGTCTCACTAACGTTGTCAACTGTGGAATGCTATCTTTTATATATATATAGAGAGAGAGAGAGAGAGAGTGTGTGTATGTAAGTGTTGTAAGGCCTTAAAAGAGAGTCAAATATTAAGCCAAACATTTTTCAAAATAGGGGTTAGAAGTTTCAAAATGGGCTGATTTTTTTTAAGATGATCTCCTCGTCATCACAAAAAATCAGCCCATTCCGAAACTGCTAGCCCACATATTAAAAAAATGTTTAGCATAATGTTTGGCTCTCTTTAAGGTCTCTGAACGCCACCCTATATATATATATATATATAAGGGAGCGTTCGGCTGACAATTTTAGGATGTCAAAACACTAACAAACTTTTTGTCCTATATGATTTAAAAGTTTCAGATTGAGCTAATTTTTTGTGAGGATGATCTCTATAGTGAAAAGATCATCCTCACCAAAAATCAGTTGAATCTGAAAGTTCTAAATTCATCAAAAGTGGTTTACAAATTTTTGATATAAAAAAAAAAAAACGATGGTTCACAGTTCTAAAATAATTTTGATGGGCTTAGGAGTTTCAGATTGAACTGATTTTCGTTGAGGATGATCTCCTCACCATATAGATCATCCCCACAAAAAATCAGCTCAATCCAAAAGTTCTAAGCCACGTAAGACAAAAAATTTATCACCTTTTGTTGTTTCATGTGGGGTCTTAAGCTCGCATATTTTGTCATGATGTCTGCTGTATTTTCCAGGCCCATTCAATCTTAAAGCAGGGGAGACTCCTGAAAGCCTACCAAAATTACATCTAAATAAATACAGCTGGTCCAAGGTTGAAATACTGTGTAACCTCTAAGAAATTTTTTTATTGATTTTTGTCCCATGAAACTATTGTTGGTTAAGTTTCTCAACAACCATTATAACTAATTAGAAATGGCATGATATGCAAGAAAATGGATTCATAATTTTGGATAAATTGTTGTTTCCATTCAGGTTTCCAACATTATCTATTTGGATTCTCCTGCTGGTGTTGGATTCTCTTACTCCGAAAATCAAAATGACTACAATACCAATGACACACAAACTGCCACTGATACCCACCAATTTCTTCTCAAGGTAATGAAAAGAATAAGAATTAATGACCATTTATATTGAATAGTATAAATACTTCATCAATACCTTCAGATCCCTCTAGAGTAAAGTCTATATTGTTTGCCTTCTTCCACGGTAGTTAGCTTTTCTTACTGATATAGTGTTGCAAACTTTGATTTATAGTTCCCTAATATCTAGGAATGTTTATTCTTAGACCGAAACAAAACATTAATAAACTAGAAACAATGAATTTTTCTTATTAATTATCTCACAATGTTTCAGATTAATGTCTTGAAATGTCATGGTCAAGATAGTCTTGGTGTTTTCTCGTAACCAGACATTGCCTCTGGACTCAGGAGATCATAATTGTTACTATTTTGGTGCAAAATTTTCATTGAAAGATTTTATATTTAGGTGGGAGTCCTTGTGCTCTTCCTAGTTTTTTCTCTTTTCTATAAGGTTTTTCATCTCGACTACGACTAACTTTGTATATTCTTCCCTTCTTTTTCTTTTTTTTTTTTTTGTAAATAAATTGATACTTATAAAAATAAAAAATAAAAAACAATGCCTCCGACGAGATCTTAAGCCTTGCTATAGAAAATTTTGAAAACTGAATTTTTTTATATATTAATAACCATACTTATTATTTCTATTCATGTCCTTAAATTTGAGATTTGTATACTCAAGACTTTTCTGCCAACCTTGAAACAAAACAAGTAGCTGACATGATTTTGAATCTATTTATGCAAATTATTGTTGTTCACACAGTGGTTTGAGGAATACCGGGAGTTTCTTTCTAACCCGTTTTATATATCCGGGGAGTCCTATGCTGGAGTCTATGTCCCAACTCTTGCTAGCAAAGTTGTAGAAGGTACTATTATGCACTGATTTGGGGACTTACTCATGTTTTAGAATTACAACCATAAACCATGTAATAACCTGAGCATTTTTTCAGGAATTCATGAGGGTTTAAAGCCTACTCTCAACTTCAAGGTCTGGCTCTTTTGTCTTTGCATATCTATATATATAATTGCATTGTTAACGATATTTACCTGACTTCGAATTTTGAAATACAGGGTTACATGGTGGGAAATGGGGTTACTGATAAAATTTTTGATGGTAATGCACTTGTACCATTTGCACACGGAATGGGCCTCATCTCAGATGAACTGTTTCAGGTGGGTGACGCTAGCTCTTCATATCTCTCTGTAGGATAATAATTTGTTTTGAGATGGGATTCCTTAATTTCCTAAGGGTTTCTAGGAGTTATTTCTGTTTTTGTCTTTTGTCTTCCGAGGGGGCTCGATATTTATCTTTGGATAATTTCAGGTGTTGTTCTTTGGTACATATATAGTGATCAAGTCGGTATTCGAAAAACTTTGACAAGAAAAAAGTCAAAGAAAAAAAATTCAAGGAAAAAAGTGGGATTGTTACTTAATACAATATTAAACAAAATTACAAAATTTCTTATGAAAATATATTTTCAGAGCTTTGTGAATAAGTCGAGATTATATCACAAATTGGAATAAGTGTGAATTAATCTGACTTTTTCAAAATATCGGAGAAGTTCGTTATTATGCTTTGGTAGGCTTCCTTGAACTCCTTCTAAGCAAACCATTTTCTTTATATCTCTTCATGCAATATCGAAATCCTTTACTTTCAATTTTTCTTACAGGAGGCTAATGCTGCTTGTCAAGGAACGTACTTGAATCCCATCAATACGTGCAAAAATTCGGTTGGTAAAGTTCATAGTGTAAGTTGACTGTACAGTTACAATCATCAATCCTTTTCAAGTTGTAATTTATATATTTGGAATCAGGGTTCTGTTCTTCTACTGAATTTCATATTTAATTTATAAATTTTTATGTACTTTGAAATCATATATTTTCTTTGGCTTTTTTTTTTAATATCCCCTTCCATTATTCGTTAACTCCCATGGGTACGAAATAAATCAAATTGATTTTTTGATCAAAAGTACTATGTGAAATCTTCGGGTTTATTCCTTTTCATCTATTCAATAGGTACAACTTTGAATTCATAAATCGAAAGAAAATTAACTCCCTTTTTTCCGTTTTGAAATTATTTTCTACATGCAGGTTATTAAAGATCTAAACATCTATGACATCCTTGAACCCTGCTATCACAGCCCAAAAGCAAGAGAGATTGCAGAAGCTAACATAAGGTTACCATCTAGTTTCAGGCAGCTTGGTGATACTGACAAGCCTCTTTCTGTTAGGAGAAGAATGTTGGGCCGTGCATGGCCTCTTAGACTTTCAATAAGAGATGGAATTGTTCCAACAGGGCCACTACTCATGAATTGTATTGAAAATGCTCCATGCACGGTAAGTTCACCAAAATCAATTTCATTTTGATATTTCTTTTTTGTAGGTATCTTGTAGTAGTTTGAATTGCTTGAATATATATGTTGCTCGA
Source organism: Akebia trifoliata (assembly GCF_017979445.1). Lineage (NCBI taxonomy): Eukaryota > Viridiplantae > Streptophyta > Magnoliopsida > Ranunculales > Lardizabalaceae > Akebia > Akebia trifoliata. The sequence goes on from NC_141390.1 coordinate 7,978,912, forward strand.
GATCAGGTGATAATCCTTATTTGACAATCTAGTTGGAAACCACTATTCTTATATGTGTTAAAGGTTCTCGAAGGGCCTTTTTTTTTGTTGCAACCGGTTTCCACGTTAACAGTAAGAATTGTCGGTCCATTATTCTTTAATTTGTAAATCTCTTTTGATGGGGTTAGAATTTTCAGAAATCTCTAATGATAACCGTCCAACTTTATTAACTTTATCCTTCTACCACTTTTTCAATAATACAATTTTATTACCTTTCCTCTTTTACTCCCTTAACCTCAAAGAGGACAACCATACCATAGACACAGCCAAACTACAATATATATATGTGGGTGGCGTTCTTTTGAAAAAATCCTAGACAGCATTCTAAATAAAGCATTTTGTCACATGTGGGCTAAAATTTTTATGATGGGCTGATTTTTTGTGAGGATGATATCTATGATGAGAAAATCATATTCACAAAAAATCAGTCAATTTTGAAATTTCTAACCTTAATTTATAAGATTTAGAATCGTGAACCGTCAATTTTTACTGTTAGTTGTAACCACTTTTCATAGGATTAGAAATTTCAGAATTGGCTGATTTTTTTTGTGGGGATGATCTACTGACTATAGAGATCATCCTCACAAAAAATCAGTCTATTCCGAAACTTTTTCGTCATATAAGACAACTTTTTTTAAAATATTGTCTAGGATTTTGTCAAAAAAACATTACCCTATATATATATATGGGTCCCGTTCGCCACCCTTAGTTTTACTACACACTTTAACAAACGCGTTTTGTCTTACATGGGTTAGAAGTTTCGGAATGAGCTGATTTTTGGTGAGGATGATCTCTATGGTGAGGAGATCATCCTCACCAAAAATCAGCTCATTCCAAAACTTCTAACCCCATCAAAATTGATTACAAAAAATGGACGGTCCACGATTTTTCAACGTGTAAACATGGGGCTAAACATTTTGGAATGGGCTGATTTTTGGGGAGGATGATCTTCTAATCATAGAGATCATCCTCACCAAAAATCAGCTCATTCCAAAACTTCTAACCCATGTAGGACAAAAAACGTTTGTTAAAGTGTGTGGTAAAACTTAGGGTGCTGAACATTTCCCTATATATATATATATATATATATATATATTGTAGTTTGCCTGTGTCTACGGTACGGTTGTCCTCTTTAGGGTTAAGAGAGTAAAAGAGGAAAAACCCTAAAATTGTAAGGGTACTATTGAAAAAGTGGTAGAAGGGTAAAGTTAATAAAGTTGGACAGTTATTATTAAAGATTTCCGAAAATTCTAACCCCATTCAAGCAACATCTTGGTTCTGTTCCACTTTGCCTAATCTTTCAATAGATCCAACTAGCCATAATTTTATATTTTGATCACATGGGAAAATCATAAGTGCTAAACCATAATTCAACTGTTCATAACATATATTTTGACCCTTTTCCCATGGCACCAATTAATCACTAACTCTTTTTGTATTTCTCCTTTCTTTTTATCGGCTTAACAAAAATCTTTCTTAGTCCCTATGTTTTATTTTTCATACGCATTTAAAATTATTCTTGCTGTTCCGGTCTCAATTTATCTAAGTATCTCTCCATGTTAATCCCTCTCTTCTTGATAATGTTTATTATATAACCGACACATTAAAAATTAAAAGGTACCACTCATCACTCATGCAACATTAATTTCAATTAATGTAGTATGTGAATCGAAAACTTTGAAGCTAAGCAATTAAGTGACCATTGCACATTGTTTCACGTTTCTAAATTTGTCAACCAATCTTCTACCCAAACCTAATGCAGCTTTCTTGTGTGTATTTGCTTAGTGTAATGATTTTCTAACTCAATCCTGACAGAATAACTCAAAAACTAAATGACGTGGCTTGTTCGAGAACCGTAAAAAAAATTTCCCTCGGGATATACAACTGCATATCCCCATAAACATGTGCATTTGTGTATCCCGGGAAAAAATCTACTGTTTTTGTGTTTGTAAAAAATTGTAAACATAATAGACATGGATCTAGGATTTGATATTTAAAAAAAACAAAATAATCGAATCAAAAATATAATAATTGTAAAATTCCTAAATTTGCTTTTCTGATTATCCGTGAAGAATACTTTAATCTTGATCTGCAAAGATTAGATGTACTACCCCAACTTTGCCTATTCCTTTGGTGACGAGAAACTCTATCGCAATAATAGAACAATCTCTGTATGTAGAGAGGGGGGGACGACCACCTATTTATAAAAGAGGATACTAAATTTTCAATCCGTCGTAAAATTCTAGTATTAAGTGAATTCCATTTAAATTTTTGATAGGATATTCACTAACTCATAATATTTGATGTTGGTAACCAATGCCAGACCACAAACATGATTTCCAATTTTACCATTAATGTTTTGAACAAATTACAATCCAGATTTATATAAAATTTGTATATGTGAAAGGGCCACAAAAAAAAATTAATAATGAAAATAATAATAATAATAATACCAACATTTTGCACATGCCACATCAGTGAGTTATTCTCAGCCCAGACAAATTGCCTTATTTTTCTATGGATTTTTTTGTTTTTTTGTTTTGGATTATGGCTCAAATAGTACTTCTGTATCCATGATTCCAAAAAAAAATGTGCTGATGGAAGACTTTGATGACTTGAATCATAGATGTTTCGAGACTTTCTTTGGCACGATACATAGAGAAGAAAATAGAATGTTTCTACTCGTTAATTGGTATCGTAGCTACACTTCAAAGAAGAAAGGAGGGCTAGGGATCACGAATCTGAAATGGATGAATGAAGGCTCTTTTGAGTAGTTGTGAAGATTCTACCCCATCTCTAGTGTTAGCCGCATATTCTTCAGCGCCCTCATTTTGCCTACACAACTGTCTCACAGGGATCTATATATGCCTTGGAGAAAGACATTTCCCTCGCTCTCTCTCTCTCTCTCTCTCTCTCTCTCTCTCTCTCTCACGAATGCAAAAAAAAATTATGTGAAGGTATTTGAAAGTGACTGATTCCTTGAATATATAGGTTTCCAGAGAGATGTAGACAATGTGGCTTAATCTCCTATTATTAAACTTAAACCCAATATCAAAAACTTACTAGAAAGTTTAATTTGCTGATCACTGATCGAGCCCCCTTGCGCCAAAGATGAACGGGCCTAAGCAATCTGCCGAAGCTGTGGGATGTAAAAATGCATCTGTAGGGGAGCATTCCGCCTTTAGAGAGAAGCACTCAATATAGTTAGATTTTGATTTGTTTTTTGTCTCTAGATTTTTCACATGTCAATTAAGTTTTACTAATAAATCGCGACTTCGTAGAATGATGAATATGCGACTTCATGGTTGAACAATGAAGCAGTGAGGAAAGCACTTCATGTCACACAGGTGCAGTGAATATTTATTGAAGAGAAACTCTTTTGCCACACCAACTTTTGCCAACGCTCCACCCCAATTTATATGTAAATCATCACCAAAGAATTTGCACACATCTTGGGGTGGCGTTACCAAACGTTGGTGAGGCGATATAGGCTCTCTTATTTAATCTTCATTTTCTTCTCCTTGGTTCAAATGGTGGTTTCTAATTCTCTCTTTGCATTGTCCATCTAAAATTAGAAAAGCTTTCCTTGGGTGATATGTACGTGCAAAATCAACTATACGCGTGATTGTGGAAGCATGATTAGTTATCACAAGAATCTTACTCGTGGAGGATATCGAGCACTTATATTCAGGTACCCTCCCCAATTATAATTAATATTCCCTGCTTGTTTATCCAAGGTTGGTATTTATTTATTTGTTTGTTTTGGTCTTGTTGAAATATCGACACTGATTTGCATATGAATAATGCTGAAGTGAAGACCTCAAGATTGTACCTCTTTTTTTAAAGTTATTGTGGGTGTCCCCACCCTTGGGATGGGACTATTCCCACGATCACACCTACCGCCCTCTCAGAAAATCCTAAGTGCAACAGGTTGAGTCAAGGGTCAACATGACCCTGGAGGGGGCAATTCATAGCTTCATGTGGTGTTGAACACATGTCCTACCTCAAGTGCCTGTCAAGATTGTACCTCATATCCCACATTCTGACGTGAAAGTGAGTAGGAACCATAGATGTTTTTAATTGAGATATGGGTCAAAAAGCATCTATGGTTTCATACACACTTTCACATCAGGATGTGTGATATGAGGTACAATCTTTTGGACACTTTCACATCAGGATGTGTGATATGAGGTACAATCTTTTGGTCACTCCAGCATGACTCTTTGCATATATACATCCTGTATATAAGGAAAGCCTTCTTTTTTTCAAATTTAATTACAATAGACTTTAAAATATAAATGGTGTTTCGAGTCCTTCATACACCAAGTTTCTTAAGTTGTTTGATAATCTTCCCTATTATAAATTACTGATATTATTAAGTTACGGGACATGTTTCGATGTACATAATCAAGGCAGTGTTGCACTAGCTGATGCACTTGTAGAAGCGAATGATTTTGTTAAATAAGCAACCTCTTCAATAATGAAGCAATTATGAATTTTTTATACTACAATAATCGGAAGGTTTAAATCTTGATGGAACCCTAGAATGATCACTATTTCAAAACTGTAAAAGGTAGGTTAAGAATAATTTTAGCATCATTTCTTTAAGAAATAATCAGTGATACGGTGATTGATTGGAAAATAGTGCTTGGTCAAGACGATATAGGGGCAATCATTTTCATATTGAAATAAGTGTTTCTATGTACAGAAGCCACATTTTTAGGGTCTGTTGTGCAAGCTGATGAGCACTATATAGTGAATGATTTTATTCAATAAGTGACCGCTTCGTTAATTGTTGAGGCGAATTTTGTGATCACCTCGAGATCTCTGTTCTCTAGTGTACAAGATCTTCTCTGGGTCGCCCCTATTCCCTGATACATGGAGCCTCCGATGCCAAAGTTAGATCGCACAGAAAATTTGACTGAGTTTATGAGTAAAATTACATACCTCTGCGTGTGGCTCTTTTCCTCTATTTATAGAGTCGGAGTTTTTATCTTCCAGGTTTCTAATCTTATCTCCTTCTTGTTTTGGATAAGAAGCATGGGAATTCTTGAGACTGAAACCTTTCCTAGCATATGGGGTTGAAATCCCAAGAATCCAGGGATCTGCACGCCTCCTTTTTTGGGATATCATTCTCCTTGATCGTTTTTCCAGTGATGATGGTTTGGTGGGAACCTCAACTACCCGAGCGATATAACTGATAGGTGGGAGCCTAGTGATTAGATAATATCTCAAACATTTTAACAACCCGTGTCATTACTTCAGTGGCTTGCGTATTTATCCCTCCACATTAATGAAGCTTGTTGATTCCATTAAAAAAAGATACAAATTTTTTATTCTCATGAAAAGGTTACGTCGACCAACTAAAAAAAGATACTTAATCTTTCCTTCTTCAACTACTTCTTAAGCTCTCCCATTTACATTTTATTCAATAAATGATTGCTTCGCCAAGAATATTAGAGTCAGAAGTTATTTTGGTTAATATTAGTGATGTCACCATGGTTTGATCAATATTAGAGATAGCCCTTAATGGTTTTCAGAAGGACAAACACTAAAAACCCTTAAACAAAGGCTTGGGACTCATTTTGATTCTTTTTACTTTATGGTTTCACTTAATATCTCCTCTAAGACAATCTCTTGTTTTCTTAACTGTCAGTGGTGATCATGATATGCGTGTGCCGTATACGGGGAGTGAAGCATGGACTAGATCACTTGGATATAAAATTTTGGATGAATGGAGGCCTTGGTATTCCAGTGGACAAGTTGCCGGGTAAGGATTACCATTTTTCTCTTTGTTAATCTATGATGTTTATTATTCATTTGTTCAATAGGAAGAACTCGTGAACAAATCATAAGAACCTTTTCTTTAGTGCACACAAACTATATCTGATCACCATTTTTTATTATTTGATCCACTTCAGGTACATACAAGGCTATGCGAACAACCTCACCTTTCTCACCATTAAGGTCTATACATAGAAATCTCCCATTTAATTTATAAATTTTTTTTTTTTTTGGTGTTATACATTTTATTAAGAGAAAAGAGGAAGATCACAAACAAGAAGGGACAAAGATAGTTGATTTTTAGTGTTTTGGTGGAGGGAAAATAATTTTCCTGTGGGGTGGGGTGGGTGGGAAAACATTTTTCCTCCAAGGGTGGAAATTTACTTTGGGCCAGGAAATGTGACTTCCACGACCATTCATATCGACCCTTTATTTATCATCTATATTTATATATAGATGCCAAGAATATTGTAATTCTACCTTTGCTTTTCTTCCAATTCTATGTAAATGAACATGCCATATCTTTTTACTAGAGCTTATTTTTAGATTGTCCTAAACCTTAATACAAAAAGCTTGATGTCATCTCTTGAAAATGTCTTATTTCATTATTTTGGGCCCACCAACCCCATTATTCCATCAATCGGACCCACATGTTTGGATAAAATTTTGATCATGATGAGTAGTGAAAGGATAGAAGAAAAAAAATTGTCCTTTTGTTTTTTTTTTTCCTCTTCTTGGAATGACATTCGTCACTTGCCTGTGATTATAATTTCTTTCTTTTGATGTAGGGTTCTGGACATACTGTCCCTGAATACAAACCTCGGGAGGCTTTGGAATTTTATAGCCGTTGGTTGGTAGGTGAAAAAATATGACAGAGATTTGAATATATATATATATAGTGTCTTATTGATCTGAATTATGGTATTTTGGTCCTAGAGTTTTCTATTAATTAGAATAGTAATTATATATGTAATAATTAAATAAGGTGTGTCGAGATACACTAAATCATATTGTTGTAGTTGCGGTAGCTATATAACCGCATGTATGTAAGTGTTGTCTATTTAATAAAATGTTTACCAGAGATTAAAATATTTCTTTTAGGAATTTCCGTTATAGAAACTTATTATGTTATCTATTCGAGCTGTAGATTATGATAAAATAAAAAAATAAAATTACCTTAACAAGTAAGAATCGATCCACAGAGACAATGTTAATCCGTTAATTTTTTCATTTTAAATCCAATTCAAACTTATGTAACCAATTTAAAAACAGTTTTCAGAATAATTTATCTAAAATAAAACACTAAAAGAAAGGATTAAAAATACTATTGAGAAGTTACGATCAATTGAATTTACCATCACAAGTTCTATTAATTATTTTATGGTTCTCTATTTATCTCAATCCACTGAACAAAGTTAATGTTTGTGGATCGAAAAATTCAACAGTTATATTAGAAAAGAAATTCAAAGTATATGATTAACATATTAATACAATATTATGGGATAAATATTAAGTGTTCTCTGTGAAGCATGATTTCTCTTGAACTTATCAAAGAATAAATCATTAAAATTGAAAACAATTAATATTAAATTCGATAATATTTACTTAAAACTATCACAATAAAACAATGAAGCACTATCATGAGTACAGTAAAAAGATTAATAAAAGCTTGCTCCGACTTTCTCAACTGATCTAACGGAGAGTTTAACCAATAATCATTGTAAGAACAATAAAGTAAAATAAAGATGGCATGAAAAAGAGAGAGTGGAAATGAGAGAAAAGTGAATATTTTTTATTGCTCCTTGAGTTCTGAAATTAGCAAAGGTTCTTCGATTACAACTCCTTCTAAAACAAAAACAGGAAATAAAACTACTATTATTCTAAGATCTAGATGATTCTAACTCTGGTCTGGTCGCCTATTTATAGAGACCAGATTAGGGTTTCTAAGAAAATTATGATTTTTAAGGTTTGGGAAACTTTTAATTACAATGAATTAAACATCCTAATTTAATACAAATGATATGTAGCTACAAATCTTCTGTACAAACTTCTAGGTTGGATTCATTGACTTGACTGCGTCGCCCCTAGTCAACGTGGGCACCGTGGTCAACGTGGGCCCAACTGACTTAGGTCTTGGTCAATTGACTTCTCTTGGGTCCTTGATCACAATGAATGCTTTAAATCTTTTGAATTATTACCAAAAATTTATGATATTTTCCTGTTACACGAAAATAACAACAATTAATTCTAATATACATTATTTAAATGAAATTAATGATAAATATAGACTAACCATGCATTATGTCTAATAAGGGGATTTAGTATGTAATTTATCCGTAAAGTTCATGTAATAAGGGTTCTAGAAATAACATTTTTGACTTTAATCATACTCGAAAACCTAGATTTTGCTAGTCTTGAGCAAAAATTATGTAAAAACTAAATTACAAATTACTTTCGTAAGTTACACGACTGCATTTAACGAATACAGCAAGCCCTAAAACCCCTAGGTTACTCCTAGTGGACGAGTTTGACTTATGAGGGTTTGCAATGAATATACCCACAAAATTCTAACACTTTACAAAAATATTTAAATCAAATTCAATGGATATAATGCAAACATAACGACATTTTACAAATCAGTCACAGGTCCTTTACGTTTGAGCAAAGTTTTAATTTTCATTCTTCATTTTGAAAATTTTCAAGAGTAACTTGAGTGTTTGTGTAATTTTTTTGATTATTATTTTTAAAAAACATCTTTTTAGGAATAATATTTCACCTCTTTACTGTTAAGAATGGTCGGTTCTACCTAAGTTCTGATTCAAAACTAAGCATATTGTTTGGGATTGTGAGATGTGTGAATGTTTACTTTAATACCTTTAAGGAGCTTTATCTGTGATAGTCCACCTTACTTATGTTTTTACCATTAATAACTTTCACCCTACTGAATTATTTGATCTAATTAGACTCTTTTCTTTTCGCACTTTTTCAAGTCTAGCCTTTTTGTCCTACTTTGATTTTTTTCACATTTTTTTACTTTTTGAAAATGTTTTTACCCATACTTCTTAGGTTATTTTCTTAAGAGTAGAAGTCTACTACTCACCAATCACCTCATCTTTCTACTTGGCACTATCACATTCATCGTCCTAAAATACCTTCTATCTCATCTCACCAAATGTTATCATCTCATCCAGACATTATCTTTGCTTTTACTCAACCCTCAAGATTAGATCATATGGTGCAACCCACATGGACTTAGCCAAATGACATGGATCAAGAATCCCATATCTATTTTTTCCATCTTTACCATTGAAAAACCCAAAGAAAATACATAGGAATCCTATCTTTCTAAGGGTTAAAGAAAAGTACTCCAAAAACTTTATAAAAGGGCCCTCCCTTTTGAGAAAATCTCGTAATCTAAACCCTCTTTCTGCCCATAACTTTATCAAAATTTCTACTCAAACAAGTCCCTCTCCCATTTTTAATCTCCATTCTCTTACCTTAACTTTTACATTAAACACTTCGATGAAGACTTAAGAAGAAAAAGAAGATAACAGGCTTCCAATGTAGGTTTAGGGTAATTTCTTTTCATTCTCCCTTCCCCTATTTAATTTTCTGTCCTATACAATCTTAGGGTATGTTGAAACACTCTTCCCTACTATTGATAAGTTAGACCTCAACCTTGGACATGAAATGTTTCAGGAGGTTTGACTGAAAGGATGGGGGTTGAAGTCTTTTAAAACACATTTCATCACATTTGACAAATGCACACATATACCATGCATAGCAATGATGAAGAAATGTATCCCTATCTTTTAGAGTTGAACTAAGAAGTTTCTAGTCAAGACATGCATACATTTTTATGTCCATGATATTAAGAGGGCTCTATCCATGGAATATCACAAAATACCTAGGCAAACATTACCCTAATCTCATGCATGCATTCTTACGGTGTAGACTTATTTGGGGTATCGTTTTCCATAGAACTATCCCCTATGTTTCATACCTCTTAGAAAGGGTACGTTGTCTCACTTATGTTTACACACCCACTTTCAACATGCATCTCATTCATAAATTTTATTCCTTTTAAGTATTTTCAAGATGTTCAAATTTAACAAAATATCCACCCAATGGTGGAGAGAATAGGGTGTCTAACACCTTTTCCATTCTCTAATCGAATCTTCTTACCTAGACTTTAGGTAAATCATATCCTTTATTCATACGAGAGTCAGTATTATGTAATGAAAAATCAATTTTTTTGAAAACTACCTTTAGGTAGCCATTCACACCGTTTTTTAACAAATAATGGTTGCGACTCCAAACATCGTGGTAATGAGATTTTCCATAATTGAAAATCACATCTCTACAATAAGACCATTAATCCTCTAATGATTTAAGAGCATTGACATCTTTGGTGTGATGATAAGCCCAATCTATCATACTTTTTTCTCAAATTTATCTTCTTTTCTGTGTTCAATATTATTTTTTTCATTTTCTTAATTGTTTGTGCACCTATAATTGTGCATCAAGACACTATTCTAGCCTTTACCTTGTCTATTTACCCAATCAAAACAACTCAATTTTTAATTTTGATGTCCAGCGGTGCTTCTATGTCTTTTGAAACCCTTTGCAACCATAAATATTTATCCCTATGATTTTTAATTTAAATTTTATTTTCATTAGATTAGATTTTCAATTGGATTTCGATTTGATTTTGATTTGATTTTAATTTTTTATTATTTTTTTAACGGTTAAAGTCTCCAAGTTAAAATTGGACATTGAGGGGCATTTCGATCATTTTTTGTGCTTTCTCATAATTTTCTATTTTAATTGATTGGGTCTCATTAGACTTGAAATCACATTCTGAGTGCAATGACGGTACTTTCGAGATTTTTCAGAGGTCCGTAATTTATGAGGGGTATTTCATCATTTTGATGATTTTTATAAATTTTTATGAATTTTAACGTGAGGTTTCTTCCAATCCCAACATGATTATTTCTAAGGTTCAAAATCATATTTTCCTAACATCGTAATGTCTCTAAGTTATCGAACTGTATAGAGAACTTAAGCGTACGTGCTTGCTAAATCAGGTGTAAGGTGTAGCGATTCTAAGTCTGCGTAAATTTCTATGTCAAATCATAACGAGTAGTGTGCCTTCAAGTTTTTTGTGCTCATCATTAGAAATTCATGGCAACCAAATGACGGATTATTGAATTAGATAGATGCAAAAATGGAGTGTGTACAATACTATACAGAGACCGCCTTTATACACAAAGATTTTCACAAAAATAAGTTGGAAAAATTCCTAAATCTCATAAGTTGTAATATGCTCTAAGATATCCCATACTACTGAATAATATATGACTTCTAGTATTATCTTAGATAGACGAGCCGCTTCCAGATACATAACAATATGTCACTCTTTGTAGGTTTTCTACAACTCTTTTCTAGTAAATAAAATACTTTGTTTTGTAGACTATATATTAGTTTCTTTTATCAAAAATACAAGCAAAATTTGGTAGTACTCTCCAGTGATATTCATCTATCATTTCTATCTATCTATCTATCATATCTTACATGGCATAGCCATCGGATAAGATTAGAGGCACTGTCCTATCAATCAATCGAGAACATACATTCTCTCTATCTATCCATCAATCAATCGATCAATTTATCATCTGACTTCTTACATATCTATTAAAGTAATTTTTCTTTTAAAGTTATTTGAAATCTAAAGAATGTCAACCAATTTCATTTGATGGTTTTGGTTAAGTAGAAAGAATTATAAAAATACGATTTAGCCATAAGACATAAAATTGAAAAACTGTGAAAATTTGGCTAAGTGTTGGAAAAAATGAATTTTCAAAATTATTTAACTTAAAAACAAGTTTTTGTAAATGGACACCCTTGATGACATGAGAAATACCATGCAATTTTTATAGCTTAGTTAAAAGGAACGATAAAAATATCGAATTTTGAAAATCAGGCACAAATGTCGAAATTTACGTTTTGTTCTTAAAATCAAAAATCACATTTGATACAATAAGATTTAGATCTTTAAACTATTCTCAAAGGAATTATAAAGATATCGAATTTTAAAAATCGGACAAAAATGGTGAAATGACATTTAAGTCATTAACTTAAATATTTTTAATGAAATGAAAGTGATTTTTGTATGTAAACCACCTTGACAAAATAGAAGCAAATTTCAAAAAAAAATTCTAATTTTTTTTTTACAAAAATCGATGGGATCGATTTTTGGATCGGTGTCACTTAGTAGGAAGGCATCTTACCTCAAATTAGTTTCGGCAATTGAACCGAGTTTAAAATCACCTTCGGCCAAGCACAAAATTTTTTCTTCTAACGAAAGTCAAATATCTTTGGGTCTAAACGTAATCCTCGATGACGTATATGACTTTCCTTCTTGTGACAAAGCTTGAATCATTCTAATTCGACGTAGATTTGAGTTGCAAAGATCAAGAAAAAAGGGGGCTTAGTTTTACTTGACAAGAAGAATAAGAACAATTATATTTTTTTTAGGTTTCTAACATTTATACTTAAGTGGGGACGTAAGCGTCATTTCAAAAATTATTTTTTCTGAATGCCGATTTGAATGTTCTTATATTCTATTTTGAGTAATTTTTCAACATGAATCTAATGGTCAAATTGGCTTACTCAAATTATATATCTAAATTAAGTTTTTACCTATTGGGTAAAAATTGACTCGAAACTCGAGAATTTGACAAATTTTTTCGTTTGACTCTTGATTAAAACGTGCTTACAGACTAAAGTATGTTTTTTGATCCTTTTGAATTTTTTGGTGAAATTAGTTTAACTCAAATATTTGAAATTAAGGATCTATACTTTTAAATCAATGTCAGAATCTATAATTCTTTCCTTGGGATGCGTATTAAAAATTTTAAGTCATTACATCCTCCCCCCTTAATAAGATTTTCGTCCTCGAAATTAAACATACCTCAATCTAAGAATAAATCTAGAAATTGAGTTCGCATCTCTATTTCTTTCTCCCAAGTAATTTTCTTGACATTGTGATATCTTGAAAGTACCTTTACCAATGGGATAGCTCGCGATCTCAACATCTTCTCCTTACGGTTAAGAATCTACATTGGTCCTTCCTTATATGATATGTTTTCCTCTAAATTCAAAGATTGCCAATCAATAACATTGGATAGATTCGGTTCATACTTCCTCAACATCGATACATGAAATATATTGTGAACCCTTTCCAATTAAGTTGGTAATGCGAACTTGTATACAACCATGCCAACTCTATTTATAATCTCACCTCGGCTTCATTTTGCTTTTAATCCCAAGCCCGTTGATTCCTCTCCTAGAAGAAATCTTCAAAAACACAAAGTCATTAACCACATAATCTAACCGTTGTCAACAATACTCTGCATAACTTTTCTTCCTGGTCTGTGCTACCCGCAACTTCTCTCGAATAATTTTAATCTTCTCAATATTCTCTAAGACGATGTTAGGTCCTAACAAAATACTATCCCCAACTTTTGCCTAACAATTCGGTGATCTGCACAACCTATCATACAATATTTCAAATGGTGTCATGCCTATACTGGACTGGTAACTATTGTTATAAGTAAATTCGACTAATACCAAGTAATTCTTCCAGTTACCTCCAAAGTCTAGTACACAAGCCCTCAACATGTCTTCCAATATTTGAATAACGCATTCTAATTGTCCATTAGTCTATGGGTAGAATGTTGTATTCATCTTCAACTTCGTATAAAAAATAACTTGGAAACTTTGCCAGAATTGAGATGTAAAATATGAATCCCTATCAGAGACAATAGATATTGGGACTCCATGTAACTTCACAATTTCTGAAAAATAAAATGTTCTCAATCTATGTATAGTGTAAGTCATCTTGATCGGTAGAAAACGAGCAGATTTAGTAAGTCTATCCATAATCACCAAAATAATATCAATCCCATCATTGACCTTCGGTAACCCACAAACGAAATCCATAGTTATGTGCTCCCATTTCCATTCTGGAATAGGAAGTGGTTGTAACAACCCTATAGTTCTTCTATGTTCAACATTTACTTGTTAACATGTCATACAATGACTCAAATACTGGGTAGTGTGATTTTTCATCCTTGGCCATCAAAAATTCCTCTTCATGTCTTGATACATCTTGGTACTCCCTAGATGAATAAAAAAATACGACTTATGGTTTTCATCCATTATGTTTTTCCTCAACAAAACATCGCGAGGAACCCAAAGTTTACTTTTGAGTCTTATACCATCGTCATCATGAATTCTCCAACTCTGATCATCAAGGTCCTCGATCTTTTCTGATATATTTCCAATTATGTATCTATTTTCTATGCTTCAATAACTCTATTAATGATCTAAGGTTGTACTCTCATCTGAGCTACATAGGATTTCTACTCATCTATTTTTAAGGGAATGTTGAATGTGTAATTAGTTGTGGTTTCTAGTATTTTTCATTCCTCAATCCTTATGTGAGCAAATACCCCATCTGTCTTACGATTTAAAGTATCTACTACTACATTAACTTTACCATGATGGTAATGTAATGTAAAGTCGTAATCTTTTAGGTACTCTATCCACTGCCTTTGCCTTATGTTCAAGTCATTTTGCAAGAATAAATACTTGAGGCTCTTGTGATTTAAATATACTTAGAATGTCTCCCCATACAAGTAGTGTCTCCAAATCTTGAGTACGTGCACTATAACCGCTAACTCTAAATCATGCGTCAGATAATTCTTCTCGTGGATCTTTAACTGTTTCAATGGATAAGCAATTTCCTAATCATCCTACATTAGTATACACCTAAGTCCTATATGAAAAAATCTGTATAAAGAACATATTTCTCTCCTGACCTAGGGATTATCAAAACCATTACTGTGATTAGTCAAGCCTTCAAATCTTAGAATGTTATTTCATAGCTATCTGTCCATTCAAACTTGACCCTTTTAAGAATTGACTTCGTTAATGATGAAGCTATCTTGGAGAAGCCTTCTACAAATCTACGGTAGTATCTCGCAAGTCTAAGAAAACTTTTGATCTCAGTAATTGTAGTCGATATATGCCAGTTCATGACCACTTCGATATTCGACGGGTTCGTAAATATCCCATTCTTAGAAACTACATGACTTAAGAATTTCATTTCATCTAACTAGAATTCACACTTAGAGAATTTCGCATGAAGCTTCTCCTCACGCAACTTGTGAAGTGTGATATTCAAATGATCCTCATATTCAAACTCCGTCTTTCAATAGATTAAAATATCGTCAATGAATATGATAATGAAGACATTCAAGAAATCCCAAAATACTTGTTGCATAAAGTCCATAAACATTGCAGGTACACTGGTCAGATTGAACAACATTATTATGTACTCAAAGTGCCCTAACCATGTTCTGAATGTTGTCTTTGAAATATCATCCTCTTTCATCATTAACTGGTGGTATCTCGATCTTAGATCAATTTTAGAGAAGTATTTTGCACCTCTCAATTGATCAAACAGACAATAAATCCTGGGAAGTGGATACTTGTTCTTTATAGTCACCTAGTTCAATTTTTGGTAGTCAATGCACAATCTCATTGACTCATCTTTCTTTTTCACGAACAAAACTAGAATACCACAAGGAGAATTACTCGAACGAATGAAACCCAAACTTGTCAATTCTTCCTATTGATTTTTCAACTCCTTCATTTTTGTTGGGACCATTTGTTAAGGTGGAGTCGATATGGGTCTAGCTTCTAGAATCAATTCAAGTGAGAAATCAATCTTTCTGATTGGGGGTAACCCAGGTAACTTATCAAGAAACACATCAGGATAATCGCATAATATTCAAATTGCCTCCACCTTTAGTGATTCTTCTTTTGCTTAACTAACGATAGCATTCATGCCATACAATCTATCCAAATTAGCCCTATTCCTAGATGGTTCTATCATTTGAATTATACGGCTCCAAATTTTCTTAAACTTGAACTTAAACTCTGGTCGTCCCAACACACCAAACCTAACAATCTTCGCATAATAATCCATAATTGTATGGTATAATGTTAACCAGTTCATACCTAGAATGATGTCGAAATCCTGAAGTTCTAAAACTATCAACTCCAATTCAAAAGAACTATTTCCTATCTTGAAAATACACGTATTACATACATGTATGGCATTATATATTTCCTAAGGGAATTGTTCGAGCTATATATGATAATAAAATAATGAACAAAAGAAAACCTTGGCAAGTAAGGGTCAAACCACAGAGACAACGTTAATCCAAAATATATTTCTTCTAATCCAATTCAAATTTTTGAAAAATAATAAAAAATAATTTTTGAAAGGGATTTATCTAAAATAAACTATTGAAATAAAAACTAAGAAAAATAAATACGATAAAAAAGTATAAATCAATTAGATCCACTTTCACAAGTTTTATTAGTGAATTCTGGTTCTCTTTTTATCTCGATCCACTAAACAAAGTTAATGTTTGTGGATTGAAAAATCAAGCAGTTAAAATATAAACGAGATCAAAGTATGTAATAATTTAGGTAGAGATTATTAGATAAACATTAACTGTTCTCTATGAAGCATGGTTCTTCTTGAACTTATCAAAGAAAGAAATCATCAAAACTATGTGAAACATTTAATATTCAACATAATAATAACAACCTATGTTATCTCAATAACTCAGATCGTGATTATTAGATAAACATTGACTGTTCTCTGTAAAATATGATTCTTCTTGAACTTATCAAAGAGAGAACAATCAGAACTTTGAGAAACATTTAATAGTTAACTTAATAATATAAACATAACATTATCACAATAAAACTATGAAGTAATTTCGAGAGCAATCAAAATACTGACAAATCTTGCTCCGACTTCCTCAACCCATCTAATGGAGATTTAGCTAACAATCATCGCAAGAATAATAAAACAAAAATAAAATGAAGAAAACAAATAAAGAGAAGAGAAATGAGAGAAGGACATTATCTTTATTGCTTGACTTGAAATAGGCAGAGCCTCCTAACAACTTTCATAAAACTCAGAAAGAAAATAAAATAAAAACCTAAACTAAAATAATAAAAAAAGAAGTTGATCTCCAGGGGAGATTAGATATTCCCCAAAAGATGAGATGCCCTTTGGTCTGGTCTTATATTTATAGAGAGGCTAAATTAGGATTTCTTGGTTAATTAAGATTTCAGAGACATTCCGTGATTACAAAAATACCAAAGTCCAACTTTAATACGAATGTCCTTCAGTCACCAAGTTTCAGTACAAATATCGAGATTTGACCTTCTTAATTGATCGCACCACCGTCGTTAACCCTAACGTAGTCATAAAGGTTTGGTCAATTGACTTGACTTGTGATCTACGGTCTTCTTTTGGATCCTGGATCATAGTGGTAACTTTAATTTTTCTTGATTCATTTTGAAACTTTACGAATAATTCCTGTTACACGTAAATAATAGTAATTAGTTCCGAATTACATAATTAAATGGAAAACTCGAATTATTATGGACTAACAATGAACTTATATGCAATTAAAAGGTTTAGTGTATAATTTACTAATAAAATCTATGTAATTAGGACTCTAAAAATGACTTTTTAGACCTTGATCACACCCCCAAACCTAGATTTTACTAGTCCCAAGCAAAAATAAAATAAAAACTAAGTTACAAACCACTTTTGTAGGTTACACAACTGCATTTAACGAATGCAGCATGCCCTTAAACTCATAGGTTTACCCTAGTGGACGAGTTTGACTTGTGAGGGTTTGTAGTGAATATACCCACAAAATTCTAACACTTTATAAAAATATCAACGTCAAACTCAATAAATATAAGGCAAATATAAGTATAGATACATGAATTTTGTCATTACGACAGTCACGTCTACGATGAATTGGAGTTGTCAAAATTCATATTGTAAGTGGGTGTGAATGGTCACCTGATGTACATTTTTCATAAAATTGTCATTTCTGGCATTTTAGTGACTCACGATAGATAAGGGGCTAATCAAACATAGAGATCGAGGTAAGTAGCTCGGTTGGAGGAAAGGGAAGGTGTTAGGCACCCATTCCTCCTCGCCATGTAGCGATAACCTCCACGTAACTCGATCATTTTTTATTTAGAATTAAAAAAAAAAAAATGCCACGTGGGTGCATTTGTACCCTAGATGGGGATTTATTTTCGACTTGATTATTGAGTCATTTCATTGATGGAAATGACCTTTATAAACCTTTAGCCTTGGGATCCACTTATTTAAAATAAAAATAAAAAGAAGAATGGGATATTAGAAGAAGGAGAAGGAGAGGATAGAGAGAGAGAGGGGGGGGGATGTACTTCAAACCCACCTTGTACTCTTGATCTTCTTTTCTTCTCCTTATGTCCTTAGTAAAATGTGAGAGAATATATATATTTTTTATGAGAGATTAGTGTGGGATTGGAAAAGATATGAGAAAAGAAAGTAGATTTTTATTATTTTTTTTAGTGAGACTTGGTAACCATTTTTAGGAGGGAAAGGGTATTTATAGGTATTAGTGTGGCGCCCCGCCGAACGCTAACACAAATTCCCATGTCAGATCTCGAGGTACTAAGTGGCACCTCGAAATTTCGGCATGGTCTCCTCTGTTTATGTTAGCATTTCAAGGCGTTCAACCTGCACCTGATAAACGACATACAATCCTGCATACATATACAAAATATAATACTAGCGGAAGCTTATACACGTCTAATAACGTACGAATTATTAGAGTGCGGAAGAAGAAAATTTACGGGATTATACAAAATTTTCTCACTCTAACAAGAGTCCTAACGCTCAATACAAATCTATAATACTCCTAGACAAATGGAGTATAACTCCAATACTTACCAGGTGACGGACTCTAGCTGTCTATCTGACCCACCAGATGATTCTCACTCATGTTCTACTCCTGCCTCGCTAAGCTTCGGATCTGAAACTAAAAAAATGGAGGATGAAAGGGTGAGTAACAATGGTTACCCAGTAAGGAAGCAACAATTTCTGCCAATAACCTCTCCTAACATGAACGAATAAACATACTGAATCATTTTAAAATAAACAAAATTTTACAGAAGAAAACTACGATTAACTGGTACATATAACCAGGGATGAGCAACTAAACATTTTAAAACTCACATTACATCGATCAGCAGTACTCACTATAACATTATCTTTTTATACAAATCTAATTGATCAAATGGAAACAATAAACATGCATTTCATTTATATATCAAAATAAGCAACAGATACATAATACACGATGGTGGAGTATTGGAATTAGAGAGTTGGGATTCACGACTAGATCGCTCCCAGTCGGGACATGATGTTACAATTCCTTTCTGGCTTTTAGTTCCTGATTTTGTGGCCGGTCGCGCTGCCCTTACCACGTTTGGTTGACCATTTATCCGGCTCAGGCTGGCCGTTTGACGTGACCGTAAGCAATGGGTCTCTTTTCGATGTGTCAGAACGTTCGACTACTATAGATTGTTAGTGATCACTGACTAATCATCTTCGTCTATGCCTATCAGGCGTACATGTGATTCCCAAATATACAAACCATTCGTATACGACCACCTTTACATTACAAGTTCACTGGTAAAGATAGAGAGGAATAACCCGGATTCCAGTTGTGACTCCACTCTCATACGCGTCCCATACCACGTATGAGTTTGGTGGTCCCTACCGTACATCCCAGGATAGTACACCACTCCGGATGATATGATGCACTATCCCTTCAGGCATTCACAAACTCTTTAACAGCTCACAAAATAGCTACTTATATATATTATTTTCATTTGAAAACAAAAGAAAATTAGCAATACAAGGTTGAGAATAGATATCCAGTTTCCTACCATGCAAGTGTGGCCACCCGGCCTAAAATAAACAACATAACAGAGCGCCTCGCGCTAACAGAAAGTAAATAAACATGCAACCAGTAACATTATCCCTGGATATCCGTTCACCAACCTGCATACAACACAACAACGTAAAATGCAGACATCACCCCTCGGGTGTGACTCTGACATTTTACCGTTTCATACCCTTTTTCCCTTTTTTTCAACTTTTACAGTTTTCAATCTCTTCATAAAATATCCATTTTCTGATATTCATCAACTCAATATGAGTTCATTGAATATTAAATCACAATTTTCAACTATAGAATTTATTTCTATCAATAATATTGAAAAAAAATACAAATTTCATATCAAAACGGGGTCCGAGCAGTGCACAAGACCCAATTTATAGCAATAACCCGTTAAAATACCCTACCCACGTATAATTTATTAAAAATACAATTAAACATATCAAACATGCAATTTCTGGCGTGAATTTTTGAAATAACAAAATAATTCTATATTTTAGAAATACATCAAAATTTTCAGATAAAATTCTAAATGCAATTTTCACAATCTACGATTACTAATAGAAATTGAGAGTTCCTTACAATCATTAAGCGACGGAATTAAAGCACGTGCGCGGAAATCGAGGCGATTGGCACGAAAATCGAGATGGACCGAACTTCGAAGCGGCTGATTTTCGAAACCGACCTGATGGTTTTGAAGATCTCGATGTGCTCGTCTCTTCTCCCTTCTATGGCGAAAGGCGGTTTGACCTCGAAACCGATGAAAATCGAGGTCGAAGTTACGAAAATCTCCGTATAAAAATACGGCTGATTTTTGACTATACGGGATGAAAAATACGAGAAAACGGAAGGAACTTGGTTGGGTTATGTAGAGAATGAGGCTGCGGACGTTTCTCCCTTCTGCGTCGGAAAGCGATTTGACCCCGAAACGGACGAAATCCGAGGTCAAAGTTTCGAAATTTCCGTATCTAAATACGGCTGATTTTTGACGATATCGGGTGAAATAGAAAGTGAAACGAAGAAAGGTTGGGTGGGTTTTGTAGAGAACGTAGCTGCGGATCTTTTTCTCTTCTGCGGCGATCGTCGAAAGTGGACCGTTTGCGAGAGATCTGAGGTGGAAAATCGAAGAAATCGAATTTTTTTTTTTTCGTATTTGGCTCGGCTGTAATGGACGCGTTGGGGAAGATGAGTTATATAAAAAAAATTAAAAATATTATTTAATAATATTTGGGACGAATTCGGTATTTCGCTTATTGTTTTGATCGATGATAACTTGGTCATTCGGTCTCCAAAACTGACAAACGAATATACTATTTCGCCTAATTTTTCGTTCCGGATCTAATGGTATAGTCAATTTCTACAAATTATGTCTCCATCAAAAATTTACATTTTTGGCCTGACGTGACCCCTAAACTTGATGTCGTTTTCATTTTTGGCGATAATTCGACTTCCTGATCTCCAAAAATGACAAATAAATAGTCTATGTTGAATAATTTTTCGTTATGAACCCAATGGTATGATCGAATTTTAAAAATTATTCCTCTAACAAAAAGTCACTGTTTTAGTCTGGTCCGACCCGGTAATCGAGGATTTTGCAACTTTTATATTCGGACTCGCATTTGAGCGTGCTTACAGGCTAAACTATGTTTTTCGATCATTTTGAATCTAATGGTGAGGTCAGATTCCATTAAAAATGATTAAAAACATCCTAAAGTTTTACTCCTAAATCCCACTTTCAAGATTTTCTTAAAATTTCACTATTTATTTTTTCCTCGAGATACGAATTAAAAATTCGGGGTGTTACATTCTCCCCCCCGTAATAAAAATTTCGTCCTCGAAATTGAAATCATACTTATCAAACTTTGTCGCTATTCCACTAACACGACATGTGTAATAAATACTACTTATTTTCGATTACTATCTATTCTTAGTCCCAAACCAATCTCATTTATAACTCGTAGACTTATTCTCCCATATTCCATCAACTCAACACATTCATTAATTAATCACTCTATTTCAAACTCATACTCCAACTAATCCATTATTTGTATAACCTTAAGATAACAATCAATTCACCTTGTATCACTTTTCCATCAATGTCTATCAACAACAATCCTTTCACATCTTCTTTATTCTTCATCCCTTCTCTCATCAATTACATCATATATTATGTTTTACTCATAATTATTATGAATATTACTCCCAAAGCATAGTCTTACCGCAACACACCACTATCCTTATATTCGATTCGATATTACATTTTTACTTATTGCGATGTTTCCTCAAAACCTTTGTCATAACCTTTATAATTTAAAATCTTACTCGAGGGGATAAATCCTACATTTATTTTCTCACAATTCCATTAAGTCACCATTAATGTAACATTATCACAAGACTATTCTTTCTCACATTTTATATCGACTCACCTCCTAACTTATACTCTACTAAATCTCTTTAGGATGGATGTGGACACTGGCAGGTGGTAGTCGCTGCTTCTATCGAATCATTATCCTTACTTATAGCGCTTTCGTTTCGAGGAGTGAAAAGGAGCCACAATCGAAGTCTCGAAATGAGCGCTTGTCTGTAGAAAGAATTGATTACTTAACGAGAACGATAATAATGAATTCTTTTACTAGAAGGCGATCGTGAAAGGAGAAAGCAAAAGAAGAGTTAGAACCGACACCGATGATAGAAAGATGAAAGGGAAAAGATGATCTATCTTTTCAAATGAGGAGAATCGATTCAAGAAGTCGTAAAGCAAGAGCTGCTTTATCTAATAGTTCAGTCGTTAGGCCTCCCAATGGTATAAATAATTTCATTACTTGACCTGTGTCAGTGGTTTCTACCTCTAGCAAGTGTGCAAACTCTTCACAGAATTATATAATCTAGAGGAACCAATATTGAGTAAAACTCCACGTTCTAACATTATAGTTAGAAATTGTACCTTCCAAAACTTCGTTGGAGACATGTACTTTCTCCTGAGTCACAATCCTTGCTCGCGACTGTGATAGAGGACATTCTTTCTTGATGTGTCCTACTTGATCACATGCGTAACAATGTCAATAATTTTATCTTCGTAGATCTCTGTGGAGTAGGCAGTTGGTAGACTGGGGTTTGTAAGCTCTGAACCTACCTTGTTGATTCCTTTGGCCTTATTGGTATCATTGGAGCTCCAATTGCTCTCTAACTCAGTGATAGGAAACTCTACAACTCAGTAGTAGATGAGTTCTATATTCGGAGGAGATTGGCCTCGAATACATCGGTTTCTTGTCTGAATCTGATCTGGGAAGAAAAGAAATCTAAGGTCAACTCATTTGCCCCTTGGAGGTCTGAAACTCTATCTCCTCTTGTTTTATTCTTTAAGCTCGATTCATCGTATCTCTATAATTGGTAATCTCAATCATTGACCTCTTGGTCCTTAGGTAGGGTTATAATCTTCAAAAAAAAATCTATGAGCCTTCTGCAAATCTGTCAGGATAAGCTCGGGCGCATATCGTGACAACCTAATGAATATCATATCTTAGTTTCTATAATTGATAGATTACCTTGCATTAATCTCAAAAACTCCTTGTACTTGATTTCTTGAGCAGTCTCGGATATAAATATATCCTCTCGAATTCTATCCACTCAAATGATCCATCTCCCAATATATTCCTCTCAAACGTTACTAATGATTGGCATCCTCGTTCAACTGGAATGTAATCACCGTCACCCATTGATCTCTTGGGTATTACATGGTACTCAAAATCTTTCAGGTCTTTAAAATCCACTCATTAACCTCAATCGGATCGGAAAAGTCCCAAATCTTGATAGACGTAATCGTTGAAAATTACTACATCACATCCTTGGATTTACATGTCCTTTGGACTGGGGAATTCTATCATTCTTCAAAGGCACGACCTGTGGTAGTGGTCCTTGAGGTGGAGTAGTGTTTGTCTATTGCGAAGAAGTCCAGCTCTCCTTCATTTCTTGGATTTAGTAGTGTGCCTTGCAATCGTGGTAAGTCTTGTACCATCACTCACTTCCAATCGTTATTCTTGTCTGTTCGGGATGGCATGAATACGTTATCAACTTTATTAAAATATGGTGGTCTTATTGTCTTATACATTGGTTTGTCTAGCATCTTTCAGAGCCACACATCCTTAATCAACTAACGTTGACCCGAACATTGCTCTCCTTTATGTCCCAATTTGCCACATTCGATATATCATAACTCTTTCTTTCGATTGATTTAGTGGTATGTGTTATTGTTTCTTATAAAATTCTTCCATCCATCGAGTATGTATGTCTATCATCTCATTCATCATGTATGGTTATTTTTCCTATGAATTTACTAGTTCCGTAATTGTTTATCGCTTATTAGAAACTAATTGTCTTCCTTCTATTTGGCTTCAAGGTGGTGGTTGTATTATTCATACTTTCCCCTTAGACTTGATATGAGACACAACCATCTGTCCCATGAACGACATTAACTGTGCTATTAGGTTAGTGGTCGGGTCTAGAATCTGTCTCGTCTACATTGCGTTTCAGCCTTTGCCTCGTCCATTCCTCTCGCTTGTGTTTATCCGTAACAAGGCAATTATCAAAATACGGCCAAAATCGCTCTTACCAAACTATGAATTACCATCGTAGCTTGGAACTTAGTAATGGACTCCATTTCCATTACTAACAAAATAAACTTAGAATCCTATCTTAGGCTTACAAGGCTCTATAAACTTCTAGACACAGAAAAACTCATAATTCCAATACGGAATTATTAATGAGCTCGGATATCGAATTCCTAGTGACACTCTATGATTATCGCTCTAATATAGGTGGTATCAGCCAATTCTCTAAAACATAGTAGTCAGTATCCCATACGGATCTAATACTATGCTCTGATACCATCTGTGGCGCCCCGCCGAACGCTAACACAAATTCCCATGTCAGATCTCGAGGTACTAAGTGGCACCTCGAAATTTCGGCATGGTCTCCTCTGTTTATGTTAGCATTTCAAGGCGTTCAACCTGCACCTGATAAACGACATACAATCCTGCATACCATACAAAATATAATACTAGCGGAAGCTTATACACGTCTAATAACGTACGAATTATTAGAGTGCGGAAGAAGAAAATTTACGGGATTATACAAAATTTTCTCACTCTAACAAGAGTCCTAACGCTCAATACAAATCTATAATACTCCTAGACAAATGGAGTATAACTCCAATACTTACCAGGTGACGGACTCTAGCTGTCTATCTGACCCACCAGATGATTCTCACTCATGTTCTACTCCTGCCTCGCTAAGCTTCGGATCTGAAACTAAAAAATGGAGAGATGAAAGGGTGAGTAACAATGGTTACCCAGTAAGGAAGCAACAATTTCTGCCAATAACCTCTCCTAACATGAACGAATAAACATACTGAATCATTTTAAAATAAACAAATTTTACAGAAGAAGAAAACTACGATTAACTGGTACATATAACCAGGGATGAGCAACTAAACATTTTAAAACTCACATTACATCGATCAGCAGTACTCACTATAACATTATCTTTTTATACAAATCTAATTGATCAAATGGAAACAATAAACATGCATTTCATTTTATATATCAAAATAAGCAACAGATACATAATAATACATGGTGGTGTATTGGTATTGGAATTAGAGAGTGGGATTCACGACTAGATCGCTCCCAGTCGGGACATGATGTTACAATTCCTTTCTGGCTTTTAGTTCCTGATTTTGTGGCCGGTCGCTGCCCTTACCACGTTTGGTTGACCATTTATCCGGCTCAGGCTGGCCGTTTGACGTGACCGTAAGCAATGGGTCTCTTTTCGATGTGTCAGAACGTTCGACTACTATAGATTGTTAGTGATCACTGACTAATCATCTTCGTCTATGCCTATCAGGCGTACATGTGATTCCCAAATATACAAACCATTCGTATACGACCACCTTTACATTACAAGTTCACTGGTAAAGATAGAGAGGAATAACCCGGATTCCAGTTGTGACTCCACTCTCATACGCGTCCCATACCACGTATGAGTTTGGTGGTCCCTACCGTACATCCCAGGATAGTACACCACTCCGGATGATATGATGCACTATCCCTTCAGGCATTCACAAACTCTTTAACAGCTCACAAAATAGCTACTTATATATATTATTTTCATTTGAAAACAAAAGAAAATTAGCAATACAAGGTTGAGAATAGATATCCAGTTTCCTACCATGCAAGTGTGGCCACCCGGCCTAAAATAAAAACATAACAGAGCGCCTCGCGCTAACAGAAAGTAAATAAACATGCAACCAGTAACATTATCCCTGGATATCCGTTCACCAACCTGCATACAACACAACAACGTAAAATGCAGACATCACCCCTCGGGTGTGACTCTGACATTTTACCGTTTCATACCCTTTTTCCCTTTTTTCGACTTTTACAGTTTTCAATCTCTTCATAAAATATCCATTTTCTGATATTCATCAACTCAATATGAGTTCATTGAAAATTAATCCATTTTCAACTATAGAATTTATTTCTATCAATAATATTGAAAAAAAATACAAATTTCATATCAAAACGGGGTCCGAGCAGTGCACAAGACCCAATTTATAGCAATAACCCGTTAAAATACCCTACCCACGTATAATTTATTAAAAATACAATTAAACATATCAAACATGCAATTTCTGGCGTGAATTTTTGAAATAACAAAAGAATTCTATATTTTAGAAATACATCAAAATTTTCAATAAAATCTAAATGCAATTTTCACAATCTACGATTACTAATAGAAATTGAGAGTTCCTTACAATCATTAGGCGACGGAATTAAAGCACGTGCGCGGAAATCGAGGCGATTGGCACGGAAATCGAGATGGACCGAACTTCGAAGCGGCTGATTTTCGAAACCGACCTGGTGGTTTTGAAGATCTCGATGTGCTCGTCTCTTCTCCCTTCTATGGCGAAAGGCGGTTTGACCTCGAAACCGATGAAAATCGAGGTCGAAGTTACGAAAATCTCCGTATAAAAATACGGCTGATTTTTGACTATACGGGATGAAAAATATGAGAAAACGGAAGGAACTTGGTTGGGTTATGTAGAGAATGAGGCTGCGGACGTTTCTCCCTTCTGCGTCGGAAAGCGATTTGACCCCGAAACGGACGAAATCCGAGGTCAAAGTTTCGAAATTTCCGTATCTAAATACGGCTGATTTTTGACGATATCGGGTGAAATAGAAAGTGAAACGAAGAAAGGTTGGGTGGGTTTTGTAGAGAACGTAGCTGCGGATCTTTTTCTCTTCTGCGGCGATCGTCGAAAGTGGACCGTTTGCGAGAGATCTGAGGTGGAAAATCGGAGGAAGAAATCGAATTTTTTTTTTTCGTATTTGGCTCGGCCTGTAATGACGCGTTGGGGAAGATGAGTTATATAAAAAAAATTAAAAATATTATTAAATAATATTTGGGACGAATTCGGTATTTCGCTTATTGTTTTGATCGATGATAACTTGGTCATTCGGTCTCCAAAACTGACAAACGAATATACTATTTCGCCTAATTTTTCGTTCCGGATCTAATGGTATAGTCAATTTCTACAAATTATGTCTCCATCAAAAATTTACATTTTTGGCCTGACGTGACCCCTAAACTTGATGTCGTTTTCGTTTTTGGCGATAATTCGACTTCCTGATCTCCAAAAATGACAATAAATAGTCTATGTTGAATAATTTTTCGTTATGAACCCAATGGTATGATCGAATTTTAAAAATATTCCTCTAACAAAAAGTCACTGTTTTAGTCTGGTCCGACCCGGTAATCGAGGATTTTGCAACTTTTATATTCGGACTCGCATTTGAGCGTGCTTACAGGCTAAACTATGTTTTTCGATCATTTTGAATCTAATGGTGAGGTCAGATTCCATTAAAATGATTAAAAACATCCTAAAGTTTTACTCCTAAATCCCACTTTCAAGATTTTCTTAAAATTTCACTATTTATTTTTTCCTCGAGATACGAATTAAAAATTCGGGGTGTTACAATTGGGAGGAGGTTTGGGGGTATAATGGGGTTGAAGGTTGGGAGAATAAGTAATGACATGATTTTTAGAAGCTGAGGGTATGAAATTTGGAGTGAACTTGGAGGTAGTTTTGTAACGAATGAAAATGGATGAGGTTTTGACCCAAATGGTTTGGATCCTACCCAAATCCATTTAGGTAGAGTGTTTGGTAGGGTGAGATGAGTGATAGTTGATAGAAGAGTGGGGGTGTAAGAGGGTTGTTTGGGAGAAGGAGTGTTACGTTAATTGAATATGTGAGGTGTTTAGATTTAGGAGAATGGGTTGTGTAAGAGGTGGGTAGATTGGTTTTTAGGAGGAGAAAGGGGATGATGCCATGTGGCATATGTGATGAGATTGGTTAATTGGTTGATGGTGGTTATTTGATTAGAGAGAAGAGTATGGATTGGTTGGTTGATGACGAGGAGGGTATAGGTTGAGGTGATTTCATTGGAGTATTTTAAGGAAGATGATGGGTGTAGATATGGGTTGTGTTGTGGGTGGTTGTTAATGTTAGAGAATGATGATAGATTAGGGTGTGTTGGGTATGAGTTGCGATGTGGTTGGTTAGAGAATGGGGATAGGTTAGGTTAGGGTAGGGTATGGGTTGAGGTGATTTAGAAGAGATGTAAGGTGGGTTAGATGAGTTGTTTAGAGAATGGTGATGGGGGTAGTGAAATCGCATCGACCCGTCTTTACTAAATAGTGGATAAAGGTCCAATTTGTTAATGGGGGACTTTTGAGAAATAGGAGTCGCCACCTAGTTTAAGTTTAAGAGCAAAAATTAACTCCAAATTGATATGGGTCGATCTACGGATCAGAGAGTGTAGACACCCCATTTTTGCACTCGCCTGATTAATCAACTCGTCAATCCGATCGCAATGATTCCCAATGATGGATGTGCATTCCATTGCTTTATTTTGTTACCAGATGTGTTTCAGAAATCCGGATGAGGTATCTCAAACTGACAAAACCTTAGAAACCACACTATGCTAGGAAAATACGACCCCAGAAACATAGAAATCATCATCTTGTAGACAAAAGAGAAGCTTCACGATAAAAATAACTAAAAAACTATAAAATTATGAAAATACCCCTAACATCAAACAACCATAGAGCCTACGTTACGCTTAGGAAAATCCATTCAAACACATAAAATAACAAATCGAAACTAAATAAATCATTTCGCCAATTTTAACAGAATTCGACAAAATTACGAAAATGCCCTTCATAAAGTTCACAATCATTTCACACAAAAAAATTTCATAAATAATACAAACCAATATTTTCATTGAATTCCTTATGAAAAATCAATTCTAAAACATCCTGGAACATTAAAAATCGACTTAAAACGTGAAAAGTCCTCTCCGGGGGCAAAACGGTAATTTCATAATTTTCATAATTAAAAAATTCGAATTTAATAAATAAAATATTAAATAATTAAACTGAAACATTAATGAAATTAATTTAAAATTTTGAATCAAAGAAATCAATCAATCGGGTTTTCAAGTAAAATTGTTGAGGGTTCGTGAGATATTTCTTTAAGGAACCCTCCATTTGGGGGTCCAAAGAATTAAAGATATTTTAGAGGGAAGTTCTCCAAAAATTTAAAGTAAATCAAGCAAGACTGAACTCAATGTATTAAAGTCAATCAAGTGAGACTGAAGTCAAAATTAAAGTCAATTAAGCAAGACTAAAGTCAAGATATTAAAAGTCAATCAATTAAGACTAAAGTCAAAACATTAAAAGTCAATCAAATAACCAAAAGTCATAATAAAATTATAATTGATTAATAACTCTATCTAATAGAGTTCTAACTTAAAAACAATTCTACCTAAAATAATTTTAATTAAAACACAATTCTACCTAAAACAAGTCAAACTAAAACACAACTCTAATTAAAAGATCTCTAATTAAACACTAACTCTATCCAAATCAACCCCTAAAAACATTTATAAATAGAGGTGCTCACACCCTATTTTCGTGTCAAATGATAAACCCTAAGAGAAGTAGGTCTAGAAGCTCCCCTAGCCTCCCATAAACCCTAGTTTTGGAGCCCCAACTCCTTACCTAACATCCCCCCTTCAATTTTAGTCTAAAAAACACATAAAATCCCTCCAAAAATACTCCCAAATCTGCAACAAACTTGAAGAGTTCAGACTAGGTGGCGTCTCCCAAACCTCAAGGGTCAAAAGCGGATCCGCGCACCCCACGGATTGAGGGCGCTTTCAGTGGCGACTCCACTGGGGACTGTTGAGGATCAGACTTGAAAAACCCCAAGTATGGGAACATTGTCAATGACCTAGGTTTTTTTTTAGTTAGATTCTTTTTATTATTTGTTTATCGATTTTTATTTTATATTATTATACTTGTTGGTCCAATCATTAATTATTCGATTCGATTTTGAATACCTTGATTTGGCATATTGCTTTATATGGCTCAATTAAGGATCACTTAGGGTGACTCTAAATAATTCGAGACTTCGAGGAGATGATTTTATTGAGGATGGGATAATGATAATTGAACCATGAAGTTTTTTCACGTATGTAGACCTATTTTTTCTTTTTTCATTAGGTATTGTTTTTTTTTTTTAGATGAGTGCGATCTGTCTTTCGATACTATTTTTTTATTATTATTGTAAAAAAAAAAAAAAGAATTTTGATTAGACGTGTATTTGATCTGTTGTTTGGTAATGTTTTTTTATTATTAAGTGTTCAGTTTTTAGAAGATAGGTTGTGCTGTCCGTTGACAGTAGGCAAAAAAGATGAATAAAGGTTTGTTTTTAGAGTGCTGTTAGCAAACAGCATCTCCTCATTATTTAAAATCAGTTTTAAGGGGTGGGTGCCCCTAGTAGAAACCTATTTTCAGTTGTTAAACCCTTGATGTGTTGAATGCGATGGGTAGAGTGGTTTTAGTAAAAACGTTATTAAAAGATATATATATAAAAAGAAAACTTACTTGTTTTCAACTCATCTTCTTCCCAACTCCATCGCTTTCAAACAGAAAACCAATTGGCTTAATCTTTCCAGCCGAACGGTTTAAACCATTAATAGTTCAAGAAGATTTCCATTTTCTTCTGATCTAAAGATGCGAACCATTGATCCTGAAATTCGATCGATTTTGAACGATTTAACGGAGATTGTTTGCCAAAAAAATCACAGCGTGTTGATGGTCTCCGATCGGTGGAAATTGTTGATGCGAAAGGGGAGTTTTAGTTCTCAACCAAAAAAAAATCTGTTTTGAAAAGAGAATCGAAAATAAAAGTCGAAATCGCTAAGTTTAAAAAAAAAAAAAAAAAAAAAAAAAAAAAGACAGCAACAGAAGACATCTCTCCATCTCTCTCTCTCTCTCTCTCTCTCTCTCACTTCTCACTCACCTCCCCAGTCTGCAATCGGTTTCGAAGGTTTCGAGATGTTTTGAAATCACCTTCTCTAAAGCATCCATCTTTGTGGACCCACAAGGGTTACATCTCCAGGTCTTGACTCGAGTCCAAATTGAATCACTCCTTGATGCCGTTCGCTGCACTATTGTTTCCTAGCTCTCCAACTCCGAGTTTGACTCGCACGTGCTATCCGAATCAAGCTTAGTCGCTTACCCTCTTAAGATAATCATCATGACCCGTGGAACAACTAAGCTACTCTTATCGATCCCACCGATTCTTGAACTCGCTGACTCATTCTCTCTTTCAGCTTTCTCTGTGAAATATTCTCGTGGGAGCTTTATTTTTCCTAGTGCCCAACTTGTCCCTCAACGTAGCTTTTCCGAAGAAGTCTTCGTTCTAAACGGATACTTTGAGGATCTTTCTTCTAGTGGGAACGCGTATGTAATTGATCCGTCCATACCGAATCATAACTGTCACATTTATTCGGCATCTCAGAAGCCCAAAGTCTGTTTCATTTAAGATCGATCCAACTGCTATTTTTTTTTTATAAAGATCTGGGATTTTGTTGAAAGAAAAAAACAGAGAGATTATTTGTTGTGAATATGGTGCACATGTTTTGTGTGTGCTGGCAGCAACACATTAAAAGAAAAAAAGGGGTTGAGTGTTGGGTTGAGTTTGCAGTCACATGATAATGATTAAAAAAATTTTGAATTGTGAGTGGTGCATGCGTTTTATATTGCTGGCAGCAATATGTGTAAAAACAAAAAAAACAAAAAATTTGTTGCTAACAGCAGTGTACATACATATTCTTTTTTTTTTTAAAAAAAATTTGGATGTATGTTATGACAGTAACATAGAAAAATAAAAAATAAAAATCTGTTTTGTGTGTTGCTGGCAGCAAGATTTGTTTAAAAAAAAAAACAGACTTACTTGGTAGACTTAGTGTTGCATTTGATGTTAAAAAATAAAAAAAATTTGTTACTTAACAAGCTTTGAGGTGGGATGCATGTTTTATAAAGTTTTTTTTTACCCTCAATTCATTAATGCTGATTTGTTGAATAAGAATTTCAATGGGGTATTCTAAATGATTAATCATTCACATGGGTCCTACTTGAAATTTCATTTATTCATGAAAATCACTTGCCTTATCAGAAGGGCGTTCTAGACATCAAATGTGCTTCTCAAATAGCAAGACTAACCTCACTAGTTTAATAAGATTTCTTTCTTATTAAGGGTTGTTAAGCTCACCACGTGGCACCTAAAAGCATGATCTTCATAGACTTGTAGAGGAGGGAATTCCACAAGTTTTAAGAAAAATGAGTAAACAAATTATTCATGTTATTCTTGGATCCAAACTTCTTCCACCAAATTTTTATAGGCTGTGAAATTGGATTACCAATGAGATGACCACGTTGGCAAAACAACACCTAGTAAAATTCGAAATCCTACTGTGTTAGTCGGGTAAGCTTGAATTTTCCCATTAGGTTTATTGAGTGACAAATTTTATAAACTAAGGGATTTTTTTTTTATAGGTCTACCAAGTAAATTGAAAAAAAAAAAAAAAAAAAAAGAGGGGTTGGATTTCAAAAATCGATTAGGAGGTGATTTTTTATTAAGTGAGTCAACTCAGTTGAACTCGTCTTACATCACGTGAGGTGCTAATTGTGTGCTACTTGTGTTAATATATTCTTCTTTTTTCTTTATGTGATTTTATCATAAAATGTGTTGCTATGATACCTCAATTTCGAACGTAATGAGTCGGGTTGACTCATTTGAATTTATTGGTCTCATGCAACTTATTACTTGTTCTCATACATTCCATTGATATTTAACGATGACACTTCATGTGATATTTTTTCATGTTCTATGATGTTGAATGCTATGATACGAGTTAACTCGATGAATTCATATTTGAATAGGGTGCATGGTTTTCTTTTGATACCTGATTGATATGATGGTATCCTTTGGATATCTCCATTGCTTGAACCATTAAATCTAACATGTTAATTGTGTGATTCTAATTAGTTAATTGGGTTCGATTCGATTGATTGATTTTAATTTCTTATAATTTGCATGTTATGATTTTGATCTCTGTAATCTTCGAATGTTTGTATTCACTATATTTGTGGCCCATTGATGATCTGATCTGGCCCATGGGCCCATTTGTTTAAAAAAGGCACCCGGGCACACCCCACCCTGTTTTGCACACACCACATGCACGTTTACTGTTTTACACACTTACACGTCCTATATAGCCAACGTGGCACTAATGCGTGGCCCGGTCTCTTCGGAGATGCGACGTCATTCATGAAAATCACAACTCCAATAACGTACCTTATGGTATATCAAACTGGGGGCATTAATACCGTCTGATCAGGTGATTCTAAGAGATATATTGATGCACCCAGGCTGGAGCGACCTGAGCCTTTGACCTATTGTAAGCCACACAGTCACATGTCCCGATTGCCAACGTAATACTAGTACGTGGTCGGTCACCTCGTGGGATGCCAAACCATTTATGAAAGCTACAACTCTTGACTCGTACCCGTAGGTATAAAAGATAGTCTAAGTATATCAATTGCACTTCTTGGTCAAAACCAGTGCCTAAGCAAGATCTTGCCTCGCTGTACCCTACTGTACAAGGGGGATAGACTATGTCTATTCTAGACGAGAGGTATTTAAGTGGGCCCTTGCTCAGCATTGTGCGCCACCTCTCAACTGAAGATCAAACTGGCTGTTTTTGGCTTCAGAGAAGTGAATTGAGGTTTAGATTATCACCTATACGGTATATCAAACCTAGTCACCACGTATCGAAAGGTATATAGGTATACTTAGACAAGGGTGGCCAGATAAAAATGTATTGCATGTAGTAAGCCTAGAGTCTAGAAACCTTCCCTGTAGGTCACGACTCGAACTTATCGTGGGTGTTCCCGAGTTGTTTATTGAATGAAACCTTGTGAATGATGAATGTATGTGAATGATGAGATAAGAACGCATGTGAATGATGAGATGAATGTATGTGAATGATAAAATCAGAATGCATGTGAATGATGAGATCAGAGTGTATGATTGTCCTCAAGGATCCAAAATTTGTTTGAAAATTAAAATAGGTGCACCGACCCAATAAAGAATCCATTCTTTTACAATAATGACCCAGTCCATCCCGATCCAATAATCATGGTGGGTTGGGCCATTTAAATTGAAATAAAAATCAAATTTTCAAAGAACAAAAATAGTTTACAAAGGGAAAGTATTTTCCAGAAAAAAATATTTTCCAAAAGAAGTGTTTTCCAAAAAAAGTGTTATTCTCTGAAAAAAAAAATGTTTTCTAAGAAAAAACGTTTTCCAAAAAATATTTTCCATAAAAATAAGATTTTCCAAGAGAAGATACTTTCCAAATAAAAAATTATTTTTCAGAGAAAAAATATTTTCGAGAAGAAAATGTTTTCCAAAAGAAAAGAAAAAGAAGAAAAATAATTTGCAAAAGATCTATTTTTGCATGAAAAGTTTTTATGGACCTTAGAAAACTACCAAAAAATGTTGTAAAAAAATAATCAGATTTGTGAAATAAAAACATTATTTTTCAAGAGTGCAACATAATTATTTTCTTCTGAATAATCATTGAATGGATGAATTTTTTAATGGATTGGTGCACAAAATTCAATAAAATCTCAGGGTTCATTTAAAATGTTATCAAATGGGTGACACTGAAATTGGTTAAATTCACCTTTAAAGAGGTTTAAGGGTTATCATTGTATCTAAGCTCAATCGTCCATCGTCTAGCTAGGATTGTAAATCCGATCAGTTAGAGTAAACGTCAATATCAAATCAACAGTCAGAAATGACCTCAAAATTTCTCAACATCATCCAGTTGTTCTTTGAAGATCATAGTGCTTTAGTCCTACCGGTTGTAAGCAATATCTCAATCCTCATCAAACTCGTGTAGGTACTTGTCTTGAGTTTTCATGAGTCATTCGGGTTAGCTCGAGTCCTTTTTTCCAACAAGGTCATGTCTTCCTTAGATTGAGTGTCTTCCTTAGATTGAGTCTACTCTTTCCTATTGAGTCAAGTTAGTTTATCGAATCTATAGAGGTGTCTGTCGCCTCTTCTGAATTTGATTGGATAAATAAAATTTTTGAATACCTCGAGCGCATTGACAAATTAACTTATAATCTAGCTTCAAGGATATATTTTTCTCCTGAACAAGAAGATAAGAGCCGGGCTCAAGAAAGCAAAAGTCATTGACCTCGGAAAAGAAATAAATTCCTAAAGAGATTCAAATAAAAACCATCCTATCCCTAGAAGAACACAAGGGGATAATGAATTTTTCTCAGAATTTTCAAAAGACTTATTCGCTTGGGCCTATGAGGATATGTTAGGTGCAAGTTTGGATGTTGTTCAACATGGAATAGATGCTCGCTTGATGAGATGAAAATATCGATAGAGATGTTATAAAATATATTAGTACTATCCTCACTACATATTGAGTTGCAAATCACATATTATCAATCAATATGGGGGTACCATTTGAACTGGTCCCTGATGATGGGTTCAAAGTCAAGGATTACCCTGTGTTCAAAGTTCAAGATCCGGCATCATAAATCATCTCCTTATCGCCTTCAGACTAATGGAGCAGTCGAAGCAGCTAATAAGAATATTAAGACTGTCCTAAGAAAAATGTGCCAATCACATCGAGATTGGTCAGAAAAACTGCCATTTGCATTATGGGCATATCGAACCTCAATTCGATCCTCCATTGGAGCTACTCCTTACTCTTTAATGTATGGCGGGGAAGCAATCTTGCAAGTTGAGATGGAGATTCCATCTCTCAGGATTTTGTTAGAAAGTCAGTTGTCAGAAGCAGACTGGGTTCGCCAATGGTATGAAGAGTTGAATTTGATCAAGGAAAAACGATTAAGAGCGTTGTATCACATGCAAACTTATCAAAGAAGAATCGTTCGCACGTTTGATAAGAAGGTTAAAGTTCGTTATTTACAAGTCAAGGATTTAACTGTCAGACTTCAAAGAAAATTGAACACTCCTCCTCGACTATAGGAGAAAGTCTGAACTCAATTGGAGAAATTCATTCATTAAGGAAGTATTATCTGAAAAAGTCATCAGACTTCAAGATCATGATGGAAGTAAGCTACCAAAACCAACCAACCTCGACCAAATCAAACGGTACTACATTTAAGGAGGCCATCTTTGGCCGAATCAATCCTCATATTACCCAGTTACCCAGTTCAACAAATCCTTTTTCAGCCCTTTGCAGCCTTTTCAAAAAAAAATTATGCCTTTTTCTTTCTCAGCCCGTTTACCTAACCTAGGGAAGGAAACCTTTGAACTACGTTTTAGTCTGATCCCAAAAATTCTGGGGTACGTAGGTGTAGACACCCCATTTTTGCATCCGCCTGATTAATCAACTCGTCAACCCGATCGCAAGGATTCCCAATGATGGATGTGTATTCCATTGCTTTACTTTGTTACCAGATTTGTTTCAGAAATCCAGATGAGGTATCTCGAATTGACAAAACCTTAGAAATCACGCTACGCTAGGAAAGTATGACCCCAGAAACATAGAAATCATCATCTTGCAGACCAAAAAGAAGCTTCACGATAAAAATCACTAAAAATTACCAAAATACCCCTAACCTCAAAACAACCTTAGAGCCTACGTTACGCTTAGGAACCTCTCTCAAACACATAAAACAACAAATCAAAACCAAATAATCATTTCACTAATTTTAACAGAATTTAACAAAATTACGAAAATGCCCCTCGTAAAGTTCACAACCATTTCACACAAAAAACTTCATAAATAATAAAAACTAATATTTCCATTGAATTCCTTACGAAAATCGATTCTAAAACATCCTGGAACATTAAAAACCGACTTAAAACGTGAAAAGTCCTCTCCGGGGGCAAAATGGTAATTTCACAATTTTTATAATTAAAAAATTCGAAATTAATAAATAAAATATTAAATAATTAAATTTAAACATTAATGAAATTAATTAAAATTTTGAACCTAAAAAATCGATTAATCGGACTCTCAGGCAAAATTGTTGAGGGTTCGTGGGATATTTCTTTAAGGACCCCTCCATTTGGGGGTCCAAAGAATTAAAGAAATAATGGAAGGGGGTTCTCCAAAATTAAAAGTAAATCAAGCAAGACTGAAGTCAAGGTATTAAAGTCAATCAAGTGAGACTGAAGTCAAAATTAAAGTCAATTAAGCAAGACTGAAGTCAAAATATTAAAAGTCAATCAATTAAGAC
This sequence comes from Akebia trifoliata, assembly GCF_017979445.1. Taxonomy (NCBI): domain Eukaryota; kingdom Viridiplantae; phylum Streptophyta; class Magnoliopsida; order Ranunculales; family Lardizabalaceae; genus Akebia; species Akebia trifoliata. The sequence goes on from NC_141390.1 coordinate 8,016,345, forward strand.
TAAAGTCAAAACATTAAAAGTCAATCAATAAGACCAAAAGTCATAATAGAATTATAATTGATTAATAACTCTATCTAATAGAGTTCTAACTTAAAATAATTCTACCTAAAACAATTCTAATTAAAACACAATTCTACCTAAAAAACAAGTCAAATTAAAACACAACTCTAATTAAAAGATCTCTAATTAAACACTAACTCTATCCAAATCAACTCCTAAAAACATCTATAAATAGAGGTGCTCACACCCTATTTTCGTATAAAATCATAAACCCTAAGAGAAGTAGGTCTAGAAGCTCCCCTAGCCTCCCATAAACCCTGGTTTTGGAGTCCCAACTCCTTACCTAACATCCCCCTTCAATTTTAGTCTAGAAAACGCCTAAAAGCCCTCCAAAAACACCCCCAAATCCGAACACAACTTGAAGAGTTCAGATCCAAAAGCAAGGAGATACCTCGGTCTAGGAGATCCGAAGTCAAATCCGGAGACAGAACGAAGCAAGGGAGCACGGTACAAGGAGCTCTTTTTGTCAGATCTGAGGGAACAAAGTCATTGCTATCGGAAAGGTAAATTTTTATTTTTATTTATTTTTATTTATTTTTATCTAGGTTTTAGCAATGTAATTTACTTGGGAATTTAGTAGAGACCGGCTTTGGCCGGGCGGGGTTGGTGCCTAACACCTTCCAATCCCGTAACATGATCCCCGAATTCAGTTTTTTTGGTTTTAGATTAGTTTTTATCCGTTTAGAGTCATTGATCGGTTCCTAGACCGTAATAACTAGGTGGCGACTCCCAAACCTCAAGGGTCAAAAGCGGATCCGCGCACCCCGCGGATCTTGGGCGCTTTCAGTAGGCAATCTGAGAAGTTACTTTAGGCCCGACCACATCAAAATAAAAAAATATATTTTCCACACAATAAAAAAAATCAAAAAAAAATTCAAAAGAAAAAAATTGTCAAAGTGGGAATGAAATTTAAAGAAAAAGAAATAATTTAAAAGGAAATGCCACACAAGGGGCATTTGGGTTTTGAGCCTCAAAATCCCTTTCTTTTTATATCCAGTCCCAAGCCTACCTATAAAAGTCCTCTTAAGTACCGTGCGAGAAGTCAAGGAAGATAGCAAAGCATGATTAGACAGCAACTCCAGAAGTGCAAAGGAGAAAAAGAAGATAAAAAATGATGAAGCCTGCTAAGTTGAAAACTCGAAAATGACGACTTAGGCAAAAATTAAGGTAAACTCGCAAGGTTGAAAATCTGAAAGGACAACTTTGGCAACAATCAGAGCAAAGAAAAAAAGAGAAGAGCTCGCTAGATCGAAAATCTGAAAAGGTGATCTAGGCAAAAGTTAGAGCAAGCTCGCTAGATTGAAAACCTGAAAAGGCGATCTAGGCAAAAGTTAGAGCAACAAAGAAAAACAGAAGAAAATCCTAAGCTGAGAGTAGTCCAAGCTGAAACATCAGAAGTCCAAATAATCAAGTTCAATACTTCGCTTAAACCAGGCATAGACTCAGAAGCCACAAGTATCTTGTCTACAATCAATCTAAAAATGTTTACTCCCCCAAGTGAACCAAGGGAGATAAGGGTGAATTCTATGATGAATCTCGAAAGGAAATAATTTTGTACTCTTGAGCCTGACTCAAAACCTCCAATAAAATTAATCAAATTTAAAAAGTTGAATCTTTATTGCGTTTGTGGTAATCAAAAATTAAAAACCTTCATACAAGGGGCATTTTCTTTCTTCTTTAATGTAACTTTTCCTCCTTATATTAGGGGCATTTTTTTAATTTTTACATGATGTGTTCAATTATCTTCAATGCTACGTACATTGTCAAACTAGGGGCATTTTGTCTTCGAGCAATGTTAATCCTAAAAAATAATGGGAACCCCAAACTTAAGGTTTTGATAACAGTTTTTTCGAAAAAATTTTGAGGTTCAAAAGAAATAAAAACTCATGTTTTAAATTCATAAAACTTTTTGATAAATCCTTGAGGTTCAAACAAAAGCATTTTGGATCTCACATAGGAGATATGGCATTCTTTCGTTCTCCAAGATTCTTTTTCAGATCCAATCATTCTTGGAATCGATCATTTCTCTCCCAGATTCATTATCTTCCAGATTTATTTGTTCTAATCAGTCTTCTCCAAATTCGTTCATTCTTTCCTAAAATTCATTAATTCCTCTACCAATTTTGCTCAGTTACCGCCAAGGGTTATCTTGGATTTTGCTCAGATGTCGCCGAGGGTTTTCTCGGAACTATGCTCAGATGCCGCCGAGGGTTTTCTCGGAATTATGCTCAGATACCGCCGAGGGTTTTCTCGGAACTATGCTCAGATGCCGCCGAGGGTTTTCTAAGAATTATGCTCAGATACCGCCGAGGGTTTTCTCAGAATTATGCTCAGATACCGCCGAGGGTTTTCTTGGAATTATGCTCAGATGCCGCCGAGGGTTTTCTCGGAAGTATGCTCAGATACCGCCGAGGGTTTTCTCGGAACTATGCTCAGATGCCACCGAGGGTTTTCTCAGAATTATGCTCAGATACCGTCGAGGGTTTTCTCTGAACTATGCTCAGGTACCGCCGAGGGTTTTCTCGGAACTATGCTCAGATGCCGCCGAGGGTTTTCTCGGAACTATGCTCAATTACCACCGAGGGTTTTCTCGGAACTATGCTCAGATGCCGTTGAGGGTTTTCTCGGAATTATGCTTAGTTTATGCTCAAATTATATTCAAATTATGCTCAGTTTATACTCAAATTATGCTCAGATTTTAAGCCACACACTTGCACAGTTGCTACATCAGTCAAGGAGAATTTTCTAAAATTCAAGAATCTGACACCGTCAGTGAGAGTTTGCACTCAAGGACCTGACAACCTTTTGATTCGGGGGGAGCTTTACCCTCAAGGATCCGAACACCCTGACGAATTGCTGAATCAGGCTGTAAAATGAACTGTCACTAGCTTTAGCATTCAGATATCACACTATCTACCAAAATAGATTTGCTATCTAGTTTGCTTCAACCCTCTGCCAAAGAGGGGCATTTGTAGACACCCCATTTTTGCACTCGCCTGATTAATCAACTCGTCAATCTGATCGCAATGATTCCCAATGATGGATGTGCATTCCATTGCTTTATTTTGTTACCAGATGTGTTTCAGAAATCCGGATGAGGTATCTCAAACTGACAAAACCTTAGAAACCACACTACGCTAGGAAAATACGACCCCAGAAACATAGAAATCATCATCTTGTAGACCAAAGAGAAGCTTCACGATAAAAATCACTAAAAAACTATAAAATTATGAAAATACCCCTAACATCAAACAACCAAAGCCTACGTTATGCTTAGGAAAATCCATTCAAACACATGAAATAACAAATCGAAACCAAATAAATTATTTCGCCAATTTTAACAGAATTCGACAAAATTACGAAAATGCCCCTCATAAAGTTCACAATCATTTCACACAAAAAAATTTCATAAATAATACAAACCAATATTTCCATTGAATTCCTTACGAAAAATCGATTCTAAAACAACCTGAAACATTAAAAACCGACTTAAAACGGGAAAAGTCCTCTCCGGGGGCAAAACGATAATTTCACAATTTTCATAATTAAAAAATTCGAAATTAATAAATAAAACATTAAATAATTAAAGTGAAACATTAATGAAATTAATTTAAAATTTTGAATCAAAGAAATCGATCAATCGGGTTTTCAAGTAAAATTGTTGAGGGTTCGTGAGATATTTCTTTAAGGAACCCTCCATTTGGGGGTCCAAAGAATTAAAGATATTTTAGAGGGGGGTTCTCCAAAAATTAAAATTCAATCAAGCAAGACTGAACTCAAGGTATTAAAGTCAATCAAGTGAGACTGAAGTCAAAATTAAAGTCAATTAAGCAAGACTAAAGTCAAGATATTAAAAGTCAATTAATTAAGACTAAAGTCAAAACATTAAAAGTCAATCAAATAAGACCAAAAGTCATAATAAAATTATAATTGATTAATAACTCTATCTAATAGAGTTCTAACTTAAAAACAATTCTACCTAAAATAATTTTAATTAAAACACAATTCTACCTAAAACAAGTCAAACTAAAACACAACTCTAATTAAAAGATCTCTATTTAAACACTAACTCTATCTAAATCAACCCCTAAAAACATTTATAAATAGAGGTGCTCACACCTTATTTTCGTATCAAATCAAAAACCCTAAGAGAAGTAGGTCTAGAAGTTCCCCTAGCCCCCCATAAACCCTAGTTTTGGAGCCCCAACTCCTTATCTAACATCCCCCTTTCAATTTTAGTCTAGAAAACCCATAAAATCCCTTCAAAAACACCCCTAAATCAGTAACAAACTTGAAGAGTTCAGATTAAAAAACAAGGAGATACCTTGATCTAGGAGATCCGAAGTCAAATCCGGAGACAGAACGAAGCAAGGGAGTACAGTACAAAGAGCTCTTTTTGTCAGATCTGAGGGAACAAAATCCTTACTATCGGATAGGTACGTAATTTTTTATTTTTATCTAGGTTTTTAGTAATGTGATATATTTGGGAAGTTAGTAGAGACCGGCTTTGGCCGGGCGGGCTTGGTGTCTAACACCTTCCAACCCCGTAACATGATCCCCGAATTCAGATTTTTATGGTAGATTAGTGCTTTTTATCCATGTTAGAGTCAGTTTGGTTCCTAGACCACAATTACTAGGTGGCGACTCACAAACCTCAAGGGTCAAAAGCAGATCCGCGCACCCCGCGGATTGAGGGCGCTTTCAGAGAGATGGGTCAGATTACGGGTTTCGGAAGATGGTAGGCACCGAACCCGCCCGATCAAGACGATCGATCTCTAATATGATCCAAAATCATCCTATGGTCAACATATAAAGACTACGGTCAAGGTCACGGTCCAATCATCATCATCAATTTATGTTGGGTTTTCCAACCAACTCCTATGGCTAAAATTGTCCCAATTATTATATGATCATTCTTTGAATTCCATAAAATATGGAAGGGTTTGAAAAAACCCTGATTAGCTCCATGATTTGAAATCAATTAAGAGATTCCACCTGTAAGTATTCCCCAAACTGTCCAAAATAGAAACCACGAGAATATTTTAAATAGGAAGATTACAAATAGAAACCTGTCAAATTGAGACTTATAATATTTCCAAATTAGGAACGTGCAATTTCCTAAATTAGAATTCAAGAGATATACGCTGAATTCCCAAATTAAAATTTTAAAAGGATACATTTTCTGAAATAGAATATTCCAAAAATGTAAGTTTCCAAATTTAAAACTCCCAAATTTTCATGAACATGAACCTCCTAAATATAAAAATGCAGAATCTTATAAATTGGAAAATTGCTAAAATATGAAATTTCTGAATTAGAAATCTATGAATATATTCTCCCAAAATAAGAAACTATACAATCTCATATTAGAAAGTTTTCAAATATGAATATTCTAACGATCCACAAATAATCTCCTAAAGAGAAAAATTATATAAACAATGGAGTCCCAAATTAGAAGCTCATGAATTTGTCAAGAATCACCCAATTGGAAATTTACCAAACAACAAAGAATTCAGGTTATCATACTTACCAAATTGGAGATTGATAAATATCATTGCATAAATTTTCCAAATTTGAAGGAAAATCCATAGGAAAGAAAATTCCATATCCTTAAAATAACCAAAAGAGCATGCACACATGATTTTTTATTTGGTCAAAATAGCTATCACTCAACAACATGCTTATCTGTCGAGCAAAGAGGCACACTGATCACACGGAAAAATCTCAAAATAAAACGAAGAGCTTAAACATCATCCTAAATCATGTAAATCCAAGTTGAGCATAATGATCATGATGAAAAAATATATATTTTAATCCTTCTAACATGCAAAAATAATAAAATGAAAATAACAAAAATAATTACACAAGAGGGGGGCACAAAAATTCTCTCCTAGCCTATCAATATGCAAAAAGAAAGGCTTAACACATAGATAAATAAGGGAGAAAAACAGAAAAAATTATATGAGAAATTTTCCTAATCCTAGTAATGCAAAACAATAAATAAATAAATAAATAAAAACTATTCAAATTCTCCTAATCCTACTAAAACAAAATAAAAACTACTCAAGATAAATAAATAAAAAGAAAATCACTCTCTGAATCCTAACGATGTGCCAAACTAAATGTAAAGAAACCCCTAATCCTATCAATATATAAAAAAAAGAATAAAAAAATTTAAAAATATATATATTTTTCTCATACTACCAATATAATAAAATAATAAAATAAAAACAATGAATGAAACATAGAAGAGACTATATTAAAAAAACATATCCTAATCCTATCGACATAATAAAAAAATAAAAAAAATAAAAACCTACCTAAAATAAAAAAACATACTCCTAATCTTGCCACTATAAAAAAAATACAAAAATACATAAAAAAATAAAAAAAATAAAAAACTATCGAATCCTACTCGATATGCAAGAATAAACAAAAATAAAAAATAAAAGTAAACTTGCCTATTGAATCGGGAATAATGGGTTGATTCCCTCCTTCAGGTATGACCCAAAGGTCTGTGAGTACTTGCTGTTGTGGAGACGCAAGAGACGAGAATATGGAGAGATGAAGGCAGAGAGAGGTTGTCGTGATAGGTACTGTAATGGTGGAGATGGAGTTGAAGGCTGAGAGAGTTGTAGAAGCAAAAAAAAAAAAAATGTGGTTACAGCAATGGTGAAGAGACCTAGCTGGGCAACAAAAAAAACGTGGCTGCAACTCTCAGTTGTAGAGGCTTGGCTGCAATGGAATGTGTTGTAGGGGTATGAAAGGGCGTTGGTATAGCAACCAATCGAAGGAGATGAAGGCTGGGGTGTTGGTACAGCAACCAGCCAAGGGAGAGGAAGGCTGGGGCACTGGTATGGCAGCCAACAGAGAAAGAGAGGGGGGTTGGGGCGTTATGAGTGCTGTAGAGCACGGGATAAATGGCTGGGGGTGCTGGTATAGCAACCACGAGTAGAACAAGGTGCTGGGCAACAAGGTTGCAGGTTTAATGGAGCTGATGGAGATGATGAAGATGTGGGCAGATGGTTGTAACAGCCACACGTTGAAGGAATGTTTGTGCTACAATGGGACTGTCGCTGTAGGATGAGAAGTCAATAGAGGAGAAGAAGAGGATGTGCGTGAGAGAGAATCGAAGGAGAAGAGGAAGAAGAAGACGTCAAGAAGGCCAGCCCCCAGACGTTAGAGAGAGGAGAAGGAGAAGACGTCCTCCTTCTTTTATACAAAAAACAAAAAAAAAAAAAAACACCTTTCTAATTTTTTTTCTCTTTCCTTTTTTGTTTTAATTTCCTTTTAGAGACAATGGAGGGGCGATCCTCCGCTACTCGCAGCCCATTAGTAGTCCCCTATGGTCGATTGGTTTTAGCTTTGATTTTTTATTTCTTGTCGATTGGATTCGTTTTGCACGATCGATTGAATTTTTATTCGTTTTGATTGGTCAATTATTTAAGATTTTTGATTTTGAATTTTGAGTTTTTTAATTTGATTTTTCATTTTAGTGGATTATGTAATTTTTAATTTAAGTTGATTTGATTTTGGTTTTGTTTGTTGATCGATTAAATTTGGTTACTTAAATTTTAATTATTTGATTTAATTTTAAATTTGAATTTAATTTTTTTATTTCATTAGATTGTAAATTTTAATTATTTAATTTTTACTTTGATTTTTATTAGGTTAAACTTTAATTGTTTAATTTTGAATTTGATTTTTATTAGATCTTAAATTTTAATTGTTTTATTTTGAATCAGATTTTAATTGTTTAATTTTTTTAATTTAATTTTAATTTTTATTATATTTTCTTAAGGATCGAGATTTCTAAGTTGAGTTTGGAGGTCGAGGGGCATTTCGGTCATTTTATGATTTTTCCTAAATTTTTCTATTTTCATCAATTTGGGTCTCGTTAGACTCGAAATCATGTTCTGAGTGCAATGGAGGTACTTTCAAAGTCTTTCGAAGGTCCAAAATTCGTGAAGGGTATATTTGTCATTTTGTTGATTTTTGTAGATTTTTACGAATTCTTGCGTGAGGCTTCTTCTAGTCCCAACGTGATTATTTCTAAGTTTCAAAGTCATGTTTTCTTAGCGTAGCGAGGTCTCTAGTTTATTGGATTGTGTAGCGAACATAAGCGTACGTGCTTGCTAAATTGGGTGTAACGTATAGCAATCCTAAGCGTGCATAAATTTTTATGTCGAGTTGTAACGAGTAGGAGAGGTGAAAAGATTGGAAATGGAGAGAAGTAGGGATAGTACTCAGAAGTCTTCGAGTCCTTTACGATCATCACTAGGAATTCACGGTAACCAGAAGACGAATTGTCGAACTAGGCAGATGCAAAAATCGGGTGTCTACAGGTAAGTGATTAGATGAGGGAGGTGGAGGGTGGTGATGACATGTGTCATCTTTTGATGTTGAGAAGGTGATTGGTTGATGTGGGTAAAGATTGATGGGTTAGGGTTGTGGGTTGGATAATGAATAGGTAATGGATAGTGGTTTGTAGATTTTTGATATATTGGACTTGGGCTTTTAGAGGGTTGTAGGTTATTTTGATTTGGATGGGGTTTGATTTGAATGAGATTTTTGAAGGTAGGTTTATTCTATGGTTTAGATAACATAGGATTGATTTTAGGTTGGGGTTAAGATGGAAAATTAATTTTGGAAAAATGGTTGAGGGTTTGTGGGCTTTGGAGCTCTTAAGGTGTTTGTGGATTTGGAAGTGGAGCGGTGGAGGGTAGATGAAGAGTAGGTATCCCAAGTCTCACATTTTTATTTTTTTGAGATTTTTGCGATCATTGATTTGATCAAAAATACCACGTGTTGATAAATCGGGCTTTTTGGGCCCTTGAAGGATTTTATCAATTTTTTGGATATAAGCGTGGAGCGGTGAAGGTTGAGATATCCTAGAATGGGTCCGATCCCTATGATAGGTCCCTTAGAACATTGGGTGGTTTTAGGGGTCTTGGTTCGATTAAATTGCCATTTTTTAACTTTTCTGACCTTTGAGGCCCGTTGGCCTATTTTGTTGGAAAACCAATATTTGAATGGAACAGAGCATGCCAAGCTTTTTCGTAGACCTGCTAACCCATTGAGAGGTTGTTTGCGGCTTTGATTTGTAAAAAAAAAAGTCAAATTTTAATACTTCGGACTTTCGAGACCTGTTGGCCAAATTTATCGGAAAATCATTATTTTTGGGCCCTTTCGAGTGAGGGCCCGTTCAAATTGGGGTGTCTACAGCTGTCCTTCTTTGCAGGAATTACGTACAAAGAACTGCAAAGAATAGACTAAACTCCTATTTGTACGGGCCAGACGAAATTTTGTAAAACACGACTTTGAATTACCGGTTGAATTGATGATTTTTGTAGAGGAATGGTTACTCAAGTATGGGGTCTGACAGAATTACCTTATTGATTCCTTGATCTTGATGGCGTGGAGCTTGTGTGAGACCTTGGATTTGATACGGAATTAGTAGTTTTTAAAATTTAGGTATCTATCGGTCGTGTTTTAACAAATCGAAATTGAGTACAACTCGAAAGGAATTTTGAAAATTTTTTTATTTTTTGATTTTTGATTTTTTTATTTATTTTTTGATTTTTTTATATTTTTATTTGATTTTTTATTTGATTCTCCATTTATCTCCTTTTTAATTATTGACTGATCCGTGCTTGAGGCCATATAACGTTTTCATTTGTTCATCCGTGCTTTTGGTACGGATGGCCTTGATTTTGTTTTATCCGTATTTTTGGAACGGTTTGCATGGTTCTTCATCTCATCCGTATTCGAAAAATGGATGACACGATTTCTGTTTCAACAGTTTTTGGAGCACGGATGCCACGGAGCTTTCCTTAGCCGTATTGGTAACACGGACCAATACAATTCCAAACGTTTTAAAACCTATGCGCATCTTTCTTTTCGGTTTCTTTTTTATTTTCTTCGGTTTCTCTTCGATTCTCTGGCGATTTCTCTCCCTTTTCTGATGGTTTTCCTCCCCTTCTCTTCATCTCCTTCTTGCATTTATTTATTTGGGCATTGACGCGATCGTTGGGACAATTTGGAGTGCGTGCTGCCGCATTTGGACATTTGAAGCTTTGAAGTCTTTGTGAGTGGGCTATACAATTTCTAGTCAAGGTGAGTTGTCGATTTTTTTCTTATCTTCGTTCATTTTGTATCACGAAGATTGCCTTTTGAATTTGCCTCGAACTTGCTCTTGCTTTTTACGTCACGTTTCTTTTTAGTTTTTGATGACAACTTTGAGCATTTGAGATTAACACTCACCCCTTTTAGATGTAATATTTGAAAACAGTGTGTATTGCCCTTTGTTATTAATTGTTGTTATATTGTTCTCCCATTTTTCCTGATTATTTGGTTAATGCTGCCTTACTTAGTGGGCCTTGAGTACATGCACCGTTGGTGGTGGTGGGTTTGTGGAATTTGTGTGATTGGAGGACTATTTTGGGAGGAGGATTCCCAGGATGCCTGGGAATTTATGGATGTGATTTTGGGAGTTGGACGAGATGGTTTAAGAAGGCTTGACACTATTTTGGTGGGAACTTCGATGAATGGGTCAGTGGTTGTGGGCATACTTGGTGGCTCTTGAGTTGTGAGTTACATCTTGAAGGTGATCTTGTATTGAAGGTGGTGGTGGATTTGGGTGATATTTCCCTAAGATGCTGGATTGAGTAAAGGATGGATGAAGGTGTGATGTGGCTCGGGTAGTAATTTGTAACTCAAACAGTGAGTGGTCAGAGAGTAACAGTCGGAGGATGGTCATGAGTTATGAGAACTTTGTTGTTTGGGCTAGATGACCCGTGGTTTGCATGGGTGTGATAAGGCTGGGTGGCTTGCTAATGGTTTAGGGACTGTTTTGGAGTTTTGATGTCAGGGTTGGATTAAGATTGGTTTGGGTGGAAAGGAATGTGTTTCTAAGATTGTTCGGGTTGGGATAGAGATGGTTTGGGATTGTTTGGAGGTTATTTGGAGTAGGGTTGAGTTTGAAGGATAGTTCTTGGTAAGGATTTAGAAGTGGCTAAAGTTGACTGTCTTGGGACTGTTAGGATTAAGTTGGATTGTTGGTGAAGAGGCTTATACGGATTTGATTTTTCCTCTCTTTTCCTCTTTTTAGCATGATTTTTGTCTATTATTGTATGTTCATCATGCTCGTTGTATTTCCTCTCTCACCTTTGCTTCTCTTTGCCTGCTTGGTTGTGAACATTTGACTTGTTCCGAGTATCCACGCATTTTTTTTTTTTTTTTGAATGATATTTCAACGTGGTTGGTATGGGTTCTTGGCTAGGTATTACCTGGGTTTGCTAAGTTGACCAGGCTGACTTGGTTTGACTGAGTATAAGCTAGGTTGACTGGGTTGACTGGGGTACATGGGTTAAATTAGGTTTATTGAGTTGAGTTGGGTTGACTGGATTAAACTGCGTTGGGTTCGGCTGACTAGGTTAAACTGAGTTGAGTTGGGGTTTGACTTGGTTGACTTTGATTGAATGGGTTGACTGAGTTGCCTTGGTCTTGGGTTAAATTGGATTTGACCCGATTTGACTAAATTGACAAGATTTGACTGGGGGTATCTAGAGTGGACTGATTTTGACTAAGGTGTTGTTTGTTAAACTGAAAAAAATAAGTGTTGAATAGCATTAAGCGCTGAAACTAATAAGCGCTGAATTTAAGTGCTGAAAAAGTTGTTTGTTTAGATACTGAATCATGTTTGTTACACATTGCTGAAACTGATAAATTGTCTTTGTTACCCTTACAATCATATTATACATTGTTTACATGTTTCAAATGCTTATTTATTATCAAACATAATAAAATATATTATTTCTTATAAAATTAAAATATAATTTATTTTTAAATAATAAATAATACTCAAATCTTCAATTTATAAATAATAATTTCTATTTATAAAAGCCCACAAATTTCAAATTAAAAATAATAATGTCATACAAGTCACCAAAATTTGAAATCAACTTTAAAAGAACTTAATTTTGGATGAATAATTTTCGATGGAAATGAAGGATGTGTAATTATAAAAGCACCCTATAAATTAATAAGGGCAACCCACACTATAGCCATTTTCTGTTTTGTTTTATATGAGTTAAAGTTTTTGGAATGAGCAAATTTTTAGTGAGGATAATCTATATGGTCTAGAGATCATCCTTACAAAAAATCAGTCTATTTTGAAACTTCTAACTCATTAAAAATAGTTTTAAAAAAAATGGACAATTTACGGTTCTTGAACTTGTTTTGATAGGGTTAGAAGTTTCAAGATGTGCTGATTTTTTGTGAGGATGATCTCCTCATTGTAGAGATCATCCTCACCAAAAATCAACTCATTCCAAAACTTTTAACCCATATAAGATAAAATAATTTAATTATGGTGTGGGTTTATTAATTTGTGGGGTGTTTATATACTTATCCATGGGATATAAGAGGTAATATCCTTTTAAGAATAAATGCATACTTGTCCGTGTTGAAAAAAGCGAAGTGCTTACCGCTTCAGCACTTTTTTTCAGCATCAAAATAATGCTGAATTTTTTTCACTTATTTTCAGCAATAAGCACGAGTAAACAAACGCGCTATTTTGACAAAAATGCTGAATTTAATTTTTTTCAGCAATAAACACTGAAAAATAGCGCAAACAAACACCACCTAAGTGGATGAATTCGACTTCGTTAGGATTGGGTTTGACTTAGATTGACTAGGTTTGACTGAGTTGAATGGGTTTACTCAGATTTGACTGGGTTTGACTGGGTTGGATAGGTTTGACTAGACTTTGACCGGGGTTGAACGAGTTTGACTCAGGTCGACTGAGTTGAGTAGGGTTGACTCAGATTTGACTGGATTTAATGGGTTTTGAATGGGTTTGAGATCTTCGTTGACTGAGTTGGGTCGGGCTTTTGACTAGTTTTGACTGAGTTAGCTGGGTTTGACGTAGTTAGGTTGGGTTTGACTTCGGTTGACTGGGTTTGACTCGAGTTCACTAGGTTTGACTTAGATGGACTTGGTTTGACTTATGGACCTCAGAGTAGAAAATGTTCAGCTAAGAACTTGCCAGAGCTTAACATCCTTGAGATCTTGATGAACATTTACATGTGTACTCGCCTAATATATAATGCCACAAGGAAAATACCATAAATGGTTACACCATTAAATTATACTCTGCATATGTTGATATTATCTAATATTAAATATGTGAAGAGATGAAGATACACTATGAAAGTATACTTCACAAACTGATACACTATGAAAGCATACTTCACAAACTGACAACATCCCATTGCCAATCTGCCACACTATATTTCAATTTCAAACCTTTCATGGAGAATTTTTACACATGCATGATATTTTCCTGCAACCAAACACATGTCAATCACAAAGGATGAGGAGATGTGCATTAGTTATTGATTCCAACTAGTCTTACTAAGCTAGTAAGGATTTCACCCTTTACCAAGGGTCCTTGGGCTCACCTTGTGGCATTCAAGAACATGATCCCATGCATCTCCCAGTTAACTGATTGTCATTAAGCCATCTACCAATTAAAGAACAAATTAACAATTAGTACAATAAGGAAAAGATTTAAGCCCAACCGCTAAACAATTAAACTAGTCTAAGTTGATTAGGCTTATAACCATGTTTGGACTTGAATGATTACCAAATAAAGAATCAGAAGATGCCTCTAGTATTCCATGCCCAAAGCTGCTTTCTCTAAATGCACTATACTCTAGCTATTTGTCCAAACAAAATTTGCCTTTTGCAGGGTCTGATGAGAAATTCACATGGCATAGCCCTCCAAATTCTGGTATGTTGTCTCCAATGGAAGGACACTTTCCCGGGTCATCCTCGTACTCAACATCAACATTTTCTATGTTCCAACCATCTCCAACTGTTATATGAACAAGACCGCATGGATCCAATGTATAGTTGTACACACTATTCATTTGCTCATAAGCGTGCACCTATCAAGCATGTAAGCGATTAAACCTGTTTAGCATCCCTGGTAATTTGTTTATATATATATTACTTTTAATAATTAAATAAATTTTAGAAGAGGATCTAGAATCGTCACTAAAGTTAGACTCGTGAAAATAATCATGAAAATTTCAACACATTAACAAGCATAATTGTATTATGGGATGGGTCAAGTCAGCCCAAGTCCACATGGGACAAAAGGTATAAACCTCAAGGCTGAAATTGCAACTCTACATAAGCTATACATCTACTCTTAATTGATTTCAGGGTAGGGCTAAGCTTATATTACAAATCATAAATTGGACGAAATAAAAATAGACTTGATAATATAATTTGAAAGATAGTAGGCTCGTTCGATTTTACATCGAGCACGTGTTCTTACATACTTGTGGGAACTAAAGACAAGGTAAAAACTGATTAAGATAAAAGAACAAACCTCAAATCAATTGCGAAGATTGAAACTTCCCAAGGCAGAAATCGTTGAAGTGAGAAGTAATTCGAAAATGATGGAAGAATGCTGAAAGACAAGAAGTCAAAGCAAACAAGAAAAAAACAATAAGAAAACAATCACATTCACACACGACAAATTTATGTGAACAAACGGTTACATTCACAAGAAAAAATGATCAAGATCTTACAAAATATTACCTGAAACGATGGCTTATATAGGGGTCTCAAACCATAGTCCCAAAGTAACAAGGAAAACCTGATATGGAAGTTTACTTGAAGGAAAGAGTGAAAATTTCTTAATGGGAAAGTACCCTCAAGAAGTCCCCAATTGCAGCTACCCATGAATTTTTGAGCCCCATAATGAATTGAAGACATCCAATTCACATTTACTGTTATTACACAACTAGAAGCTGTAATACCATTAGGGAGTTAGGGGACAGTAATTAGTGAACCACCTTGCTCGATGATTTTTAGGAATTGGATATGCTCAACTCTGACAATTAGAAACCCCTACTTAAGAAAAATTCTTCAATCCAATGGCTAGAATTCACCAAGAAGGCTGAATTTTGTTGTGACATATGTGTGGGTCCATCAAGAGGCTAGGTGGGACAAATATTCATGGGGTCGATAGGCGTGAAGATGATTGTGGAGCTACCACCTGCTGTTTGGTTGATGGGTCCACTTTCATCTCAAATTCACTCTTTCATGGAGACTAGTGGGAGGGAGAGAATGAGTGAGGATATGAGGAAGGATAAAGCAAAGAGAATGTTCTGAAACTCTGGTATTGCCCAGAGAGGGTTAGATAGGAAGATGGACCACTGCATGTAGAACGAGCACTATATCTGTGCATGAATAAATATCATCAATTAAGGGAGGGAGGGATTTAATTAGGTGCATGGATGGATGAGGAGTAGCATTCCCACTTCATGAAAACTACATCATGTTTTATCTCCGACAGAGTATGTGTCGTTGAGTCGATGTCTGGTTCCCTCCATCAACATCCCATCTACCAACACCACCATGACATTGCACAAGATTGCAACTGTGTAAACACGAAATTGTACATTAGATTTTAATCACCACTACTCAGAATAATGGCAAACAATAACCACAATTATTGAAAACAAACATGTGTAGCCATCTTGGATTATTATTAAAACAACAGAGCTTATATTGCCAATATTGTCTTAGAACTTCCCAACTTGTATGGCACCAACAAGGAATTAAAACACATCTTGGGATGCTTTTAAATAAAGGTTGCTCTTAAACACATTTAGCTTTCCAATTATGCTCTTAAATAATATCACTGAATTCATTCAAACAAAGCTCAATGACCTAACGAGTGTTAAGGACGTCCATCCCTTAGTGGATGCAGACAACAAAAGAAAGACTAATTGGTGATTCTTTACATTGAATTTGAGTAATTTCTCTATCATCGGATGGGAGCACATTCATGAAGCCTATGAACTAAAAAAAAAAAAGCTCAAATCCAGCAAATAGAGATCATCACTAAGGGAAGGGGACCAAACATTCTTGCACTTTGGGGATTGAAGAAAGATTCAAATGGTTTAGAAGTATTGAATGTTCAGTTGGATAACAATCTCAACCACTTACAGATGAACAAGTTTGCCAGTATGGCTTATAAGTATATATTAGCAAAGGATAATATCTCCGTCAATTAGAAATTCAATGTTCAAACAACAACCAGAAATTCAAAATTCAAGTGAAAGAGAAAAGAAAACAGAGGATTTAGAATCCAAACAACCCTAATTTTGTCTAACCAAAGCATAGAACAGCCTAAGAAATAACGAGAGGGAAATGAAATAAAATAAGATTTGTCTCCAACCACATAAATCAATAAAAATTCAAACAAAAAAGAAACCCTAAAATGAGAAAATTAAAAAATGAAGAGAGAAGGCAAATGTAAATGATTGAAATGCTACAAAACCATAAACATTCAAAAACAAAAACCCTAGGATGAGAAAAAAAAACAATTTTGAAGAAAACCTAACAGAGACGGATTGTGAGAGCACAAGAACAATAGCTATAGATAGAAGAAGAGAAATGTAGAAATAGATGAGATAAAAGAGAGCTTTGAAACAAGAATACCAGAAAATCAAGATCGTAAGAGAAAATCAAAGCTCCAAAAATCCTACGGATCCAAACACCATTGCGAACTCCATCCATCGATCTTCCTCATATAGAACAAGCTTTCGAATTGGAGAATTGAAGAAGAGGTTGATAGAATATGCAGCAATTAGGGATTTCTGGACTTGAAGAGATTTTCACTGATTAAGGGTTTCTTCTGATCTCCTTCCGCATCTTACTTGAATCAGCTCTAATTATTCAGCTCAGCAGAAAGAAGAGGAGGTCGATGATGGTTTGTTGACAAAGAAGAAGAGAGAAATGTGATTTAGGGTTTTGTGGAGATTGAAGACGAAGAAAGTATATACACATTCTCTCGATAGGTGTATAGTTTAAAAGTACATTTAAAACGGTTTTTGGTAGTTGAAACCGCTTAGTACCGTTTATTTAGAAACAGCTTAATACCATTTTAGAGGTCGTTCCCATTTCTCACTTTTCTTGTAGTGTAATATTCCATCACATAGGAGATTAAATGCATAGAATCCTCTCCTCCGGTATAACTACAACTCCCTATAAAATCGGATAACTCCCTTGCAAACTTACCCACTTAGGGAACTTGTAATGACCTAAAATTTTTAATGTGCATCTCAAGAAAAGAATTGTAAATTTTGACATTGATTTAAAAGTATAAATTTTTGATTTCAAATATTTGAGGTAAACTAACTTCACAAATATATTCAAAAGGATCAAAAAATATATTTTTACCTGTAAGCATGTAAAATCCCAAAATTTTAATTCGTATCTCGAGAAAAATAAAAAGTAGAATTTTGAGAAAATCTTGAAAGTGGGATTTAGGGGTAAAACTTTAGGATATTTCTGATCATTTTTAATAGAATCTGACCTCACCATTAGATTTAAAATGATCGAAAAACATACTTTAGCCTATAAGCATGCTCAAATGCTAGTTCGAATAGAAAAATTACAAAATCCTCGATTACTGAGTCGGACCAGACTAAAATAGTGACTTCTTGGTAGAGCAAGAATTATTAAAATTCAATTACACTATTAAATTCGTAATGAAAAATTATTAAGCATGGACTATTTATTTATCATTTTTGAAGCATAGAAAGTCGAATTATCGTAAAAAACGAAAATGACATCAATTTTAGGGGTCACCTCAGGCCAAAAATGTAAACTTTTGTTAGAGACAGAATTTATAGAAATTTACTACACCATTAGATTTGGAAGGAAAAATTAGGTGAAATAGAGTATTTATTCGTCACTTTTGGAGTTCGGACACTCAAGTTATCGTCGATCGAAATAATAGGCAAAATACTAATTTCATCCCAAGATACATATAAATAAATTTTTTTAATTTTTTTTTTCACTTTCACCTTCGTTTTAAACGACCCAAAATCAGCCAACTTTAAAAAAAAATTCTTTTTTTCTTCAATTTTCAAATTCAGATCTCTAACAAACGGTTCGTCATTGACTTTTTATGTAGAAGGGAGAAATGTTTGCCGCCTCGACATCTACAAAACCCACCCAAATTCCTTCTGTTTTCTCAACTTTTTCACCCCATATCATCAAAAAATAGTCATATATATATATACGGGGGGTTTCGTAATTTCGACCTCGGATTTCATCCGTTTCGGGGTCAAATCGTCCTCAGTCGTAGAAGGGAGAAAGGACGACAACATCGAGATTTTCGATACCGCCAGACCGATTTCAAATATTTACCGTCTCGAAGTATAAGTTATCTCGATTTTCGTACCGATCACCTTGATTTTTACGCCCGTGCTTCAATTCCATCATCTAGAGATTGTAAGGAACACTCAATTTCTATTAGTAATCGTAGATTGCGAAAACTATATTTATGGTTTTCATCAAAAATTTATATTGGGTTTTAAAAATATAGAATTCCTTTCTTTATTTTAAATTCACGCTAGAACATGCATATTTGATCTGTTTACTTAAATTTTATGATAAATTATACGTGGGAAGTACATCTCATTGGGTTCCGTACATTGCTTGGACCCCCGTTTTGATTTAAGTTCTGTAATTTTTCAATGTATTAATAAAAATGAATTTCATACTTGAGAAAAAAATTGATTTAATATTCATCATATTGAGTTGATGAATATTAGAAAGTGAATATTATTTTTGAAAGATTGAGAACTACAAAAAAAAAAAAAAGGGAAAAAGGGTATGAAACAGTAAAATGTCAGAGTCACACCCGAGGGGTGATGTCTGCATTTTACATTGTAATGTTGTATGTAGGTTAGTGAAGGGATATATAAGGATAATGATTGGTTGCATGTTTATTTAAATTTCTGTTAGTAGGAAACGCTGTTTATTTTTTCGTTATGTTATTTATTTTAAGCCAGTGGCCACAATTGCATGGTAGGAAACTAGATATCTATTCTCAACCCTGTAATGTTAATTTCTTATTTGGTTTCCAAATAAATTTCTTATTAGTTTTCAAAGAAAAGAAATGATATACATATGTAGCTATTTTGTGAACTGTTAAAGAACTTGTAAATGCTTGAAGGGATAGTGCGTTATATCATCCGGAGTGGTGTACTATCTTGAGATGTACGGTAGGGACTACCAAGCTCATACGTAGTATGGAACGCGTATAAGAGTGGAGTCACAACTGGAATCAGGGTTTATTCCTCTCTATTTTTACCAATGAACTTGTAATGTAAAAGTATTCGTATACGAATGGTTTGTATATTTGGGAATCACATGCACGCCTGATAGGCATAGACGAAGATAATTAGTTGGTGATCACTAACAATCTATAGTAGTCGAACGTTTTGACACATCGAAAAAAGACCTATTGTTTACAGTCACGTCAAACGGCCAGCTTGAGCCGGATAAACGGCTCCGCAAGTGTAGTAAACAACGACTAGTCACAAAATTAGAAACTATTATTTGATTATGAGACATCATGTCCCGACTGGGAGCATCCAGTTGTGAATCTCAACTCTCTAATTCTACTACTCCATCATTGTGTATTAACATATAAGTTTTCTAGAATTCTAACTTTGATTTGTTTTCTGTTTTCAGTCGAAGGATTCGAGGAGGAGCAACGTGGTTCGAAAATTTTATCCCACCACTCAGATCCAATTCTTTAACAAAGAAATAGAAATTTTTTTTTTTGTTTAAAATAGAACTACAATAGGACTTTCTTTTTAAAAATTTTAAAATTTTATTTTATTTATTTAATTTTATTTATTCCAAGAAGGCTTAGATTGTAATAGAATTAAGGGAGGATGATAGTGTGACGTTATTATCTCGACTCCTCGGATTCGTATATCGAGTTTGGTGTCGATGGCCCGAGTCAACTCAACTGGATCAATGTCCGTCTAAAACGGGAGGTAAAATTTTAAACCCCCATGCATCCCTTGCAAGTGGGTTTTTGTATTGAATTTGAGTGAGTTAATTGCACACTTTCGATTGCACAATAGTAAAAGGGCACCCTTACGAGGATGGCATAAACAAGATAAGAATCGGATTTCATTACCGCATTCTTGCCCTATTAGGAAATTAATTCACACAAGTCCAAATTTAATTAAAATCTGATTAGACTTGACCATACGTCCCATCGAGCTCAATAGGCAAAGCTAGCCTAAGTTGCACCAATTGCACTTCTTGATTGAAGTCAGTGCCTAAGCGAAATCTTGTCCTGTTGTACCCTATTGTACGAGGGGGATAGACTACGTCTATTCTAGACGAAGAGGTGATTTAAGAGTGTCCTTGCTCAGCATTGTGCGCCACCTTTCATCTGGGGATTAAATTGGTTGATTTCGATTTCAGAGAATTGGGTTGGAAGCTCAAACTATCCCTTTGAAACAGTTAGGAGCTGTCTAGTCTAATAGGAACCCATTAAACACGTGTGAAATTCCTCTCTACTATATGTGTTCATCATTAGTGCATGTTAGGTAGGAGATCTCAAAAGAATCCACTTGAATCATTCAATCCCGAGATCACAAGATCCCATCCACGTCAAAGGATTAGAAGAGAATTCGATTCCTCGCCTATCTCTCAGCCACCCGAGATGGCTCAATCGATTGCCCCACCTCAAATGAACCAAGAAGATCAATAAACTCTAAATGAGTTATTCGCACCTACTACAGCCACTCCCCCTTCATGTATTTCCTTGCCAGCAATTAATGTGGCACAATTCAAAATTAGGGCAGCCATTATCAATATACTCCCTAAATTTCATAGGTTCGAGAGTGAACAAACCTATAACCATTTGAACAAATTTTTGACCATATGTCAAACCTTTTGAAATGGTCACCTTGATGATGAAAATGTCAAGTTAAAGTCATTCCCTCTATCCCTAGAAGATCATGCAGCAGCATAGTTGAACTCGATGCCGTCTAACTCGATCATTACTTGGGATGAGTTATCCCGTAAATTCAGAGCAAAGTTCTTTCCAATGGAAAAGACTGAACAAATCAAAAATGCCATTCGAAACTTCAAGGGAAAACCCGATGAAGAAGTTTCCCAAACTTGAGAAAGATTTAATGAGCTGCTTGTAAAATACCCACATCATGGGATTAATAAAGCCCAACTGATCAATTTTTTCTATCGTGGTCTTACAACAGCCCAACATATCCTTTTGGAGTTTATGCACAAACGAAAATTCATGAATTAAACTCCAAATCAAGCTTACAATTTCCTCATAGAACTCATTGAAAATGGTCGAAATTGGAACATCAATTTATGAGACTCTGATAGGAGTGACTTTGGAACCAATAAATCAGGAATGTAAGAGATCAAAAGTGATCTTGATCTTAAAAACGTAATGACTACTTTGGTTAGTACTATGCAAAACTTAAATAAAAAATTTGATGCTTTTAGCATCAAAACTAACCACGAGGAGGTACATCTTGCACTCCAAGTAAATTCAAAGATGCCTTTCGCATGTAACATATACAAAACTTTTGACCACCTCACGGAGAACTGTCCTGTGGCCAACACAGAACAAGCCAATATTATTGGGTCATATAGCACTTTTAGAAAACCCACTCCAAATTCATATAATCAGACTTACCACCCTAACAATAGGTTTCATCCCAACTTCTCCTATCGTCAGAACGAACCTATCCAGCAGGGTGGTGCTCCAGATTTTCAAAAAGGCTATAATAGGCAATTTCAATCCAATGTGAATATTTCTATGGTTCCACACGTATCTTACTCTTCACCCCACACGTCTGATCAAAAGATGATTATTGTTGACCCTATGACCAACTATTCTCCCTTAGTTGCACAAGCATACTCTACATTAGAAACCATAGTGATAGAAATGTTCAAGCAACAACAAAAATTCATGCATGACTAAGGTTAAAGGAGTCAAAGGCATAAACAATCAATTAAAAATCTTAAGGTTCAACTTGGCTAATTATCTCTCTTTTGGGAAGAGAAACAAAGGATAATTTTCAAGTCAAGCTATGTCTGATCCAAGAGGGACTATCCCAAAAGGATAGTATGAGATAGCAAGTCAACTTGGTTCCTCTAATGACTCTGTTCAAGCAGTCCACACACAGCGCTCTAGTAAGTTAGTGGATAACCAAGTGCAAAAATCCAATGAGGTTATAATTCCAAATGAAACAATGATAGAAATACAACTAGGTCAGCTCAAGAGTCACCTTGAACTACATTTAGAAGAAGGGCAAATTGATCAATTCGAAATTGAGGATATCTCAATCTCAAAAAATCCACCATTTTTTCAAAATTACCTCAATGACCAGTTCTAATCTTTTGCGGATTTCGATGATTATCCATTAATAATTGATAATCCCATCTCAACAAAAGTTCAAACACAAACCAATGAGGTTACAATTCCAATAGAAATAATGATAGAAGTCTAACAAGGTCAGCTCACTGTGCCTTTAGAAGAAATAAAGAATAATCAGTTTCCAAATGAGATAGTCCTCGAGAGTCAAGTTGTGTTTCAAATTCCCAATGTGCAAATTGATTGTACAAATTTGACCAAGGAAATTGATCCACCATCAGATGAGCCTGCTGTTGAAGAAGAGCCAATGATGAACTCTAATTTGTTAGTCACATCAATTCCAACCACCACCGATTCAACTTCGTATCCCATCTAATTTATCATTTTGCAAGATTGTGAAGACCCTCCCTGTCTTACAAATTCCATTCTTTTTGGGAATATGTTGGATGAAAACTATTTGGAATAGGTGATGACACTTAGAACTGAGGACAAACGAGGGTTGTTGATCATTTTACAAAATCGATTCCATGTCCTAATGATGATCAAAATCTGTCTGTCTATCATTTGGGGTGGTAAGTTAATCGTGCCTATCATTTGGGGTGAAAATCGATAACTGTGACCGTCAAATTAGATGTTAGAAATTTTTTTGGAAATTAGATCTTTTGATAGGTTCGGTTAAAGACGTTAAACTTAGCACTGCTTAGGAGGCAACCCATGTGTTTTTATTTTTGAATAGTGTAGTTAAGATTTCCTTCTTTAGATTAAAATGTTTTTAATTTCTTGGTTCGATTGTTTTTCTATTTTATTAAAAAAAATTACTTCGAAAATTATCATTATTATAACTTTTACTATTTCTAGATCAGTTATAACCAAAGTTTGCACATTAATGTCAAATCTGTTTCATGTGTGATCTAACATTTTTCTCTTTCCTTACTGCTTTGCATATTGAGGACAATATGTCATTTAGGTTTGGGGTATTAGGTTAGCTCACAATTGCATTGCATTTTATTGATAGTTTAGTTTCATATTTAATTCATTGCTAGTTTAGTTTCATGTTTTCAGAAAAAAAAAATTGAAAAAATATATATATATTTAACACTTTTGAAATATTTTCTTCAAACTTTTTCTATGTACTATTTACATATAAATTTCAAATTTTAGGCTCATGTCCTAATTTTTGATCATAGGTTTTTATTGGTATTCCTCATAAATAAAATCAAAAGAATATTTTGAAAAATTCACGACATTTCTGATTAAGTAAAAATAAAGTTTTATGGAACAAGTGTTAACCCTCTTATCTGTCTAGAGTGCTAGGGGAAATCTAATCTAATAAACTATGATTTCCTTGTCCTTTGGTTGGCTGGTTAGAAGAAAAATAGAACTGGAGATAATATGACTTAGACAACAACCATAGGATTAGACTAGGTACCTTGAAAAAGGCTACTAGTTTTTTGTAAAAAGAACACTAGAAAAATGATGATGTGTACAGAAGTTGAAAAATAAATCAGAAAAGTGATGAAGTTGAAAAAAGAAAAAGTAAAAATATATGAAAAAGACCAAATCAAAGCAAAAATGTTTGAGATGAAAAAGTACAAAAAGAAAAGAGTCCAATGTGGCCAAATAAAATAGTTTCAGCAAGGTGAAAACCGTCAATGGTAAAAACATGAGTAAATTGAAATATCACAGATAAAGTCCCTTAGAGGTATTAAAATGAACATCCACACCTCTCACAATTCCAGACAGGATGCTTAGTTTCGAGTTAGAACTAAGAAAGAGCCAACCATTCTTAGCAATTAGAAGGTGAAATCTTATTCCTAAAAAGGATGTTGTTTTTAAAAAAAATCAGAAAAATTGCATGAACAGTCAAATTATCTTTGAAATTTTCTAAATTAAAGAGTGAAAAATAGAATTTTGCTCAAACATATGGACCTTTGACTTATTTGTTTTCCTTATTGTAGACACCCAAATTTGAACGGGCCTCACTCGAAAGGGCCCAAAAACAGTGATTTTCTGACAAATTTGGCCAACATGCCTCGAAAACCTGAAGCATTAAAATTTGATTTTTTTTTTTGCCGAATCCCGCTAACACCTCTCAATGGGTTAGCAGGCCTACCAAAAAGCTCGGCATGCTCTGCTCCATTCAAATATTGGTTTTCCAACAAAATAGGCCAACGGGCCTCAAAAGCCCGAAAAGTTAAAAAATGGCAATTTAATTGAATCAAGGCCCCTAGAACCACCCAATGTTCTAAAGGGCCCACCATAGGGATCAGACTCATCCTAAGTTATCCCAACTTTCACCGCTCCACGCTTACATCCAAAAAGTTGATAAAATCCTTCAACGTGCCCAAAAAGTCCGATTTTCCAACATGTGGTATTTTTGATCAAATCAATGATCGTAAAAATCTCAAAAAAATAAAAAAATAAAATGTGAAACTTGGGATACCTACCCTTCATCTATTCTCCACCGTTCCACTTCCGAATCCACAAACACCTTAAGAGCTCCAAAGCCCACAAACCCTCAACCCTTTTTCCAAATTAATTTCCCATCTTAACCCCAACCTAAAATCAATCATATGTTACCTAAACCATAGAATAAACCCACCTTCAAAAATCTCATTCAAATCAAACCCCATCCAAATCAAAATAACCTACAACCCTCTAAAAGTCCAAACCCAATATATCAAAAATCCACAAACCACTATCCATACCCTATTCATTATCCAACCCACAACCCTAACCCATCAACCTTTACCCATATCAACCAATCACCTTCTCAACATCTAAAGATAACACATGTCATCACCACCCTCCACCTCCCTCATCTAATCACCCACCATCATCATCATTCTCTAAACAACTCATCTAACCCACCTTACATCTCTCCTAAATCACCTCAACCCATACCCAACCCTAACCTAACCTACCCCCATTCTCTAACCAACCACATCACAACCCATATCCAACACACCCTAACATATCATCATTCTCTAACATCAACAGCCACCCACATCACAACCCATATCTACACCCATCATCTTCCTTAAATACTCCAATGAAATCACCTTAACCCATACCCTCCTCATCATCAACCAACCAACCCATACTCTTCTCTCTAATCAATCAATCTCATCACCTCACTCTCTCATCACATATGCCACATGGCATCATCCCCTTTCTCCTCTCAAAAACTAATCTACCCACCTCTTACACAACCTATTCTCCTAAATCTAAACACCTCACCTCTTCAACCAACCTAACACTCCTTCTCCCAAACAACCCTCTTACACCCCTACTTTCCCATCAACCATCACTCATCTCACCCTACCAAACACTCTACCCAAATGGATTTGGGTAGGATCCAAACCATTTGGGTCAAAACCTCACCCATTTTTATCCTTTACAAAACTACTCCCCAAACCTCCTCCCAACCCCTATAAATACCCCTCCCCTCCTTCTAAAAATGGTTACCAAGTCTCACTAAAAAAAAATTAAATAAAAATCTACTTTCTTTCCTCATCTCTCCTCCAATCCCACACTAATCTCTCACAAAAAAATATATATATTCTCTCACATTTTATTAAGGACCTAAGAAGACTCAAGAGAAGTCAAGAAGAAGAAGAAGAAAAGAAGATCAAGAGTACAAGGTGGGTTCGAAGTACATCCCCCCTCTTTCTCTCTATCCTCTCATTCTCCCTCTTCTAATATCCCTTTCTTCTTTTTATTTTTATTTTAAATAAGTGGACCCCAAGGCTAAAGGTTCATAAGGGTCATTTTGCATCAATGAAATGACCCAATGATCAAGCCGAAAATGAATCCCCATCTAGGGTACAAATGCATCCACGTGGCATTTTTTAATTATTTATTCTAAATAAAAAATGACCGAGTTATGTGGAGGTTACCGCCACTTGCCGTGGAGGAAACGGTGCCTAACACCTTCCCTTTCCTCCAACCAAGCCGTTTACCTTGATCTCTAGGTTTCATTAGCCCCTTATCCATCGTGAGTCACTAAAATATCAAAAATGACAATTTTACGAAAAATGTACATCGGGTGACCATTCACACCCACTTACAATATTAATGGTGACGACTCCAATTCATCGTAGATGTAGCCGTCGTAATGACGAAATCTACGTATCTACAGCTGGCGACTCCGCTGAGAAAATGGTTTACCCCTCGTGACAACTCGGTTATTTTGAAAAAAAAACACAGATTTTTATTTACTAACATGGTTTGTTGTGGTTTCCTATGTCTTTTTTGTTATTTTGTTTCACATGTCCATTGTAATATTTATTTATTTTTCGTTGCTTGTGTGATATATTTGTAAGGGGGCCGATGAAAAGAAATGAAAAAAATGGCATATACACTTGCGAGTATAGCCTCACTTCCAAGCCACCCCACCCTCAATATACTTACCCCCGATGCTTAGTAGTTCCACGGCTTGAAATCGTTATTTCAAGTATCGGGAATGAACACATCAAATCCAATCACTAACCAACGACGTTTGTACTTTGGTAGTTAATGCTAGGACACGAATCTTCAAAGTTATATCGGCCCCCAAGAAAGGTTGTAATGGTACAAGTTGTTGTCGGGCCTCGAAACCCAAGTTGTAAGCCCAATGGGGCACCCTTATACTATTAGGTAGATGTTTTTGATTTATTTTTTTTCTCCCCTAGGTAAAAGGGAGTAGTGCACATAGCATCATCCAAAACAAAAACAAAAAAAAAGAGACAAATAGTGAGCTAAAAACTTAAAAAACATATAAGACATGAAAAACATGGGCAAAGAAACAGTTCTATGAATTTCCAGAAATTGGATTTCTTTCTGGTTCGTGTCCATGACACGGATAGACCAAAATGTGCATCATCCGTGTTGAGAACACGGTTGAAACATAATGAGCATCATCCGTGTTGGGAACACGATTGAGTCAAAGCGTGCCTCATCCGTGTTGGGAATATGACTGAAATAGTGACTACTTTACCCATGTTTTGAGCACGGTTGAAACAGTAAATGTCTCATCCATGCCCAAAACACGGATAATAGAGTGAGGGTTACATCCGTGCCATTAACACATATCAGATTGAACTCGACCCTACAGAATGAACTCGACAGTCCATTTTTGAATAGGCTCACTTACTATTGATCAAACATTGATAACCCTTAGAAAAAAAATCCCAAGTTTTGGACAAATTAAGTAGAATGGATCTTTTGTTAATCAATGTTTTCAAAAATAAAACAAAACAAAAAAATAAAAATAAAAATAAAAAATAATTAAAAAAGGTAATAAAAAAATAAAAAAGAAAAGGGGAAGAATTTGCGAATTTTCCAACTCAAAACAATTTTATGAACCGAGCCCCCACTTGTATCCATTTAAACCGGGCCCACAATCCAAACCATTCCAATTGGGTCCATGACCCAGATCCAATCCAAGGGGGTCCACGACCTAGATCCAACTCATTTCAACTGGGTCCACGACCCAGATCCAATCCAACTAGGTTACGACCCATATCCAATCCAACTGGGTCCATGACCCAGATCCATTTCCAACTGGGTCCACAACCCAGATCCATTGTCAACTGGGTTTACGACCCAGATCTATTTTCGACTGGGTCCATGACCCAAATCCAACCCAACTGGGTCATCGACCTAGATCCATTCTGATTGGGTCCACAACCCAGATCCAATCCGATTGGGTTCATGACCCAGATTTATTTTCAACTGGGTTACGATCCAGATCCTTTTGCAACAGGGTCCACAACCCAGATCTAGTTTAATTGGGCTCGCAACCCAGATCCAAACCCTTTCCAAATAGGATTTAAGACCCAAATCCACTACCAACCGGATCCATATCAAATTTCAAACCAAGTTCATGACCTAAGAAATATAACAGCCGATCAATCGACTCAAATACATTCAATGTTCGAAAAAAAAAGTTCTCAAAAAGTACCAATTGCAGTCTTGATCAAAGTCGGTGCCTAGAAAGATCTTACCCTGTTGATACGAGGGGGATAGACTACGTCTATTCAGGGAATAAGGTGATTTAAGAGTATCATTGTGTGTCGCCTCTTCCTTAGAGATCTGCCTGGTCGGCAGTGATTTCATAGAGCCGAATTGGAGGTTACCAAAAATATGGGTTGTTCCCACTCGATTTAGCTTAGAGATTACTTTTTCAAAATATTTTCTGACTTCGTGTCGATGCCAGCTCCGTGCTGATGAAATGACTTTTAAAATATTTTTCCAACTCTGTGTCGATGCCAGCTCCGTGCTGATGAAATTACTTTTTCAGAATGTTTTCTTGACTCCGTGTCGACGCCAGCTCCGTGCTGATGCCAACTCCGTGTTGATGCCAACTTCGTGTCGATGCCAGCTCTATGCTGAGATAATTTCATTTTCAAAATATTTTCTTGACTCTATGTCGACGCCATTTTCTTTCGTAGAGTAGTGTTATTTACCTTTTAGAGTCAATGTTCGGTTCCTACACCGTAATAACTAGGTGGGGATTTCTAAATCTCAAAAACCAAAAATGGATCCGCACACCCCGCAGATAAAGGGCGCTTTTAGTGATGACTCCACTAGGGATATTTGAGGATCAAACTTGAGAAGTCCCAAGTATGAGAGTATTGCCAAATCGACCTGGTTTTTATTTTATTTTATTTTGATTTATTTTTTTATTTATCTTGGCTTGATTATGGATCATTTGTTTGATTTTGGAGTATTTTTCTTGTTCTATGAATCGATTGAGGGTCGCTTGTGATGATCCTAAATAATTCAAGATTTCAAAGATTAATAAGAAAGGATGGAATGATGGTGGTTGGGATGAGAAGAATGTTTTTCTTTTAAAAATAAAAAAATAATAATAAAAAAATAAATTTTTAATTGGTGTTGCTTTAATAATAATTTTTTTCATTCTCATCTAAATCCGTGCAAAATGAATGGTATCAAAAAAAAAAAAGAATTTTTTTAAAGTGTTGCTGTTGTGCGTGATGAAGGGATTTAAAAAAAAAAGTAATAACAACACTTACACGTCGTGTTCCGATAGTTAAAACATTTTTTTTCTCTTTCTATCTTCTTCTCCATATGTGTGCTGAAAGGGACAGCAAAGAGAGTGACGCTTCTCTCTCTCTCTCTCTCTTTTTCTATCGACTCTCGTTAATGGTAATTTCAAAAATTCTAATTTAGATTTTTAATAATCTCAACAATGGCGTCGAAGCATCTCACAAGGTTTACCTAGAATACCAATCTGTAAATGTGGAATTGTTGCTAAATATAAGTTGGGACAGTTATGTTAAAATATTTTTACAGAACATTTTAGTCAGAATTAAGTCTGGGCACCTTTAATAAAACGTAGATCTCATTGAGTTAATTAATTTAGAACTTGAATTCACTCGATTTCGTTATCGGAAGCCTTAGATATCATCGAAGCAAGTTCGGATTGTATTTTCCTAATTCGCAGAAAATCCGAATTTATCTATTATTAGCATATGTGTGCTGAAAAGGGGCAACAAAGAAAATGACGCTTCTCTCTCTCTCTCTCTCTCTCTCTTTCTTTATCAACTCTCATTAATGGCAATTTCAAGAATTCTGATTTGGATTTTAATAATCTCAACAATGGCATCGAAGCATCTCACAAGGTTTACCTAAAATACCAATCTGTAAATCTGGAATTGTTGCTAAATGAAAGTTGGGACAACAATGTTAAAATGTTTTTACAGGACATTTTAGTCAGAATTAAGTCTGGGCACCTGTTAATAAAATGTAAATCTCATCGACTAAATTAATTTAGACTTGAATTCATTCAATTTCATTATCAGGAGCCTTAGATATTATCGATGCAAGTTCGGATTGTATTTTCCTAATTCACAGAAAATCCGAATTTATCCTAGTGTTAGCATATGTGTACTGAAAGGGACAGCAAAGAGAGTGATGCTTCTTTCTCTCTCTCTCTCTGCTCTCTCTTTCTTTATCGACTCTTTTTAATGGTAATTTCAAGAATTCTGATTTAAATTTTAATAATCTCAACAATGACGTCGAAGCATCTCACAAGGTTTACCTAAAATATCAATCTGTAAATCTGGAATTGTTGCTGAATGAAGGTTGTGATAGCAATGTTAAAATGTTTTTACAGAACATTCTAATCAGATTAGGTCTAGGCACCCGTAATAAATGTAGATCTCATCGAGTAGATTTATTTAAAATCTAAATTCACTCAACTTCGTTATCGGGAGCCTTAAATATCATCGATGCAAGTTCGGATTGTATTTTCCTAAGACATAGAAAATCCGAATTTATCTAATGTTAGCACAGCTAATGTTCCTGATTTATTTTGTGAGAACGAGCTCATTTGGCACTAGGATCTTTCTCTTTGATTTTCTTTTGGGATGTGTTTCTAGTTTTTTTTTTATAATTTAAAATATAAAAAAAGGGTTCATCGCTCCTTATCCTTACAACCATCATTCTATAATCAATTCAATATTTGTTAGAATCTTGATTTATGCTAGATCACCTAAAATGATCCTTGATGAATCATAGATAAAAATAAAAATAAAAATAAAAATAAAAACAAAAAAATAAAAAAATAAAAAAATTTGTGCCTGTTTCAATATTGGATATGATTGATTATTTCTTGTGCTATACTAATTGATCGCTTATCTGACATGTCATGATCTTGATTGATATATATTTTTTATGTGCATGCCTTGGTCTTAATTTTTGATGCTATGGATTTTGTTCAATACTTTGTATCAATGATATGATGATATGATCAGGCCCATGAGCCTATTTGTTTGAAAAAAAAGGCCCCGAGCACACCCTACCCTGTTTTACACACACCACTAGCACGTTTATCACTTTGCACTCTTACATGTCCCGTATAGCCAATGTGGTACTAGTACGTAGCCCGGTCTCTTCGGAGATGGGACGTCATTCATGAACATCACAACTCCAGTCATGTACCTTAGGGTATATAAAACTGAAGTATCAGTACCATTTGATCAGGTGACTCTGAAAGGTATATCGATGTACTCAGGTTAGAGCGACTTGAGCCTTTGACCTATTGTAAACCGCATAGTCACATGTCTCGATTGCCAACGTAGTACTAGTATGTAGTCAGTCCCCTCGTGGGATACTAAACCATTTATGAAGTCTACAACCCTAAATTCGTACTTATACGATATATCAAAGATAATCCAAGTTCACCAATTGCACTTCTTAGTCAAAATCAATGCCTAAACAAGTTCCTACCCTGCTGTACCCTATTGTACGAGGGGGATAGACTAAGTCTATTATAGACGAGAAGTATTTAAGAGGGTACTTGCTCAGCATTGTGCGGCACCTCTCAACTGGGGATTAAACTGGCTGTTTTTTACTTCAATCCTTGGACCAATTGGTTTTACTTTCAAAGATTCAGACCATTTTATACCGAATAGATACGATTCTATGGTCAAATTAACTTGTCTGATCAAAAGTTCTGTCCCAATCAGCGGTAGACCCGTGACTAACATTTCTCACCTTCTTAGTCACTATAGACTTATAGTGCAATTGGATTCAATGTTTTCCACTGGACTTAAGCTAATCTCAAAATTTTAATCATATGGTTAAGAATCAAATCTTCATAATCAATGGTTAATCTTGGATTACTTCCAATCAGGTAATTATTACTTCTAGACG
Organism: Akebia trifoliata; assembly: GCF_017979445.1. Taxonomy (NCBI): domain Eukaryota; kingdom Viridiplantae; phylum Streptophyta; class Magnoliopsida; order Ranunculales; family Lardizabalaceae; genus Akebia; species Akebia trifoliata. The sequence goes on from NC_141390.1 coordinate 8,048,317, forward strand.
TTTTAAACCCTCGTCTGTGCTACTTTGGGTAACTAATGTCAAGTCCAAGTAGTCTACCTTTGCCCCATAGTATTATGCTCATCCACCTAGAAGGAACTCCTCGCTTTATAGATAAAGTGTCATTGAGTTTTCATTTAGTTTTAATTCAGTTTCCGTCAGTCTTTAAACTCAGTTGGTCATTTTAGTTATGTTAGTATTTCTTTAATTTTCGAGTTTTAGTCGAGTTTGAAAGAAGCTTCTGATTATCATGCGTGTAATAATGATTTGAACATAATATTTAACATAAGGAATGACTCAAGGCTCACTAATCAAGCTCAATAAATATTTGAATTAAAGAGTACACTCAAAAAGTGTAAATGAGTACTACATTTTCCTTAAAAGAACATGAGAGAATAATAAATTTACTTGAGAAATTCAACAACATTCCTGCATGGTCTCGTGAGGATATATGGATAGATTGCACCAAAATAGATCAAGCCCTAAAGTTGAGAGTGAACTTCAAAATCAAAGATTATCAAAAATGATGTAGTTGAAATCATCAACAAATGTGTTAAGATCTGCAAGAAGGGATTCATCATGTTTTTCACTTAAGAAAGAAGAGTTTTCATTTGCAAAAGAATATAAGATTTTTTTAGAAGTTTAGAAAGGGTTGAACAAGTCAACGTCAAATACAAAAAACTCAATTACACTCAACATTGTAAAAGAAGACTGAAGATTACTCTTTATCAGAAAAAAACTGAAAATTACTCCTTCTCAAAAGAAGACTGAAGATTAATCATTCTCAAAAGAAGACCTTACTTGACAAGCAATCAAGACATCGAGTTTCTAAAATCTTGACCAAATCGAGTAGTATTTCACAAAAGGAGGCCTTCTTTGGTCGAACTATTTTCCTGTTAACTTTCTTCAGCCCCTCGTAGCCTTTAAAAAATCAATAGCCTATTTTTTCGAAACCACACCAACCAACCTCGGGAGGGATATCTAGTATGAACTACGTTTTGACCCGATCCCAAAAGAAAAAGAAATATTTGGGGTACGTAGGCAACCTGAGAAGTTACTTCAGGCCCGGTCATGCAAAAAAATGTATTCTCTTAAGAAAAGTGTCATCCAAAAAAAATCCATATTAAAAGATTCAAAAGAAAAGAATGCCAAACTAGGGGCATTAGAAAAAAAATAGTCAAAAGAATTTATAGAAAATAATGACAAAAAAAGAGAATATTAGACTAGGGGCATTTTGGGAAGTCGAGTTTTTTACCCTTTCTTTCTAAATCATGTCCTAAGCCCACCTATTAACTTTTCCTGAATGTTAATTGACTCGGTTAAGGTGTAAGGAACCAAAAAGCTATCAAGTTGAATATTCAAGATCATGGAGAAAAAAGAGAAGCCCGCTAAGTCGAAAATCTGAAAAGATGACTTAAGTAAAAGTTATGGCATAACCATAAAAAAGAAAGCCTGCTAGGTTGAAAACCTAAAATGGCGATCTAAGCAAAAATCAAGACATCTTTAGAAAAAGAAAAGAAAAACCCACTAGGTTGAAAACCTGAAAAGGCAACCTAAGCAAAAATTAGGACATCATCAAATGGGAGGAAAGGTCCCATCAAGAAGAAAAATTCAGAAGGAAACTTGTTCAGAAACTAGGAAATGCAGAACCATTCAACCTACAACATTCATTTTTCAGCCAAAAGCTCACATCCGACAAAGACAATGTTGAAGTCAAAAAAATCAGAAGTCATCTTGAACATTGTAAGATCTTCAAGAGTATGTTTACTTGTTTAAGTGTTCGCTAATGGAAAATGTAAAATCATCAACCACTATGAAGAGAAAGATCTTCTATTCTAATATTTATCAAGATTTTTTCAGTCCAGCTCAAGCATTTTTAAAAAGAAATTCAAATGAAAATAATCAATCCCTTAATGTACATATGATAATCTTAAGAGTCTTAAATTTAAGGGAATGTCAGATCTTCTATCTGTCATACATCAGAGTCCATATTTTTCAAGTGTAATCCATTTTACCAGTCTCGTAGTCAAGTTCTAGTTAAAGCCAACCTTAAAACTATGGGTATTTTTAAAAGTCATTTAATTCCAAAGTTTTGTTCTTAATCATATGATAAAAAGAAAGATCTTACTTAAAAGTCCGATGAAGTCCAATGATTATTATGAATCCAGATACATAATAACTTAATAAAGGCTCGATCTTTTAAACTTTAAACTCGATTTTGAATCATAGAATGAATTAATAGGATTGTTTAAATTCCTATAAATCTAAGTCCGAGAAACGTGGCTTAGTGAGTTCGAGTCTGAGTGTGGCGCCCCGCCGAATGCTAACACAAAACCCCATGTTAAAACTCGAGGTACTAGGTGGCACCTCGAACTTTCGGCATTATCTCATTTGTTTATGTTAGCATTCCAAGGCGTTTAACCTGCACTTGATAAACGACATACAATCCTGCATATAAACAAATAATATATAGTAATAGCGGAAGCCTATATACATCTAATAACATATAAAAAAATCAGAGTGCGAAAGAAGAAATTTATATACATGATTATACAGGAATTTCTCACTCTAACAAAATTCCTAACGCTCAAAATAGGATCCACAAAACTACCTGGAGGAACTGACACCACTAGGGGTAATAACCCCAATACTCATTAGGTAATGGACTTTGGTCGTCTATCTGACCCACCAGATGGTCCTTACTCGCTGGTTCTATGCCCACCTCGCCAACTGCAGGCTCTGAAGCTAAAAAAAAATAGGATGGAATGGGTGAGTAACAATGGTTACCCAGTAAGGAAATAAATAATTTCTGTCAATAACCTCTCCTAGCATGAACAAATAAGCATACTAAATCATTTTAACAATATAAAATTTTACAGAATAAACTACGATTAACTAGTACATATAACCAGGGATGAGCAACTAAACATTTTAAAACTCATATTATATCGATCATCATTACTCACTATAACGTTCTCTTTTTATACAAATCTAATTGATCAAATGGAAACATTAAACATGGATTTCATTTTATATATCAAAACAAGCAATAGATGCATAATACACAATGGTGGAGTATTGGAATTAGAGTGTTGGGATTCACGACTGGATCGCTCCCAGTCGGGAGATGATGTTATAATTCTTCTCTTGCTTTTAGTTCTTGATTTTGTGGCCAGTCGCTGTACTTACCACGTTTGGTTGACCATTTATCCGGGTCAGGCTGGCCGTTTGACGTAACCGTAAGCAATGGGTCTCTTTTCGATGTGTCAGAACGTTCGACTACTACAGATTGTTAGTGATCACTGACTAATCATCTTCGTCTATGCCTATCAGGAGTGCATGTGATTCCCAAATATACAAACCATTCGTATACGACCACCTTTACATTACAAGTTCACTAGTAAAGATAGAGAGAAATAATCCGGATTCCAGTTGTGACTCCACTCTCATACGCGTCTCATACCACGTATGAGCTTGGTGGTCCCTACCATACATCCCAGGATAGTACACCACTCCGGATGATATGACGCACTATCCCTTCAGGCATTCATAGACTCTTTAACAGCTCATAAAATAGCTACATATATATATATATTATTTTCATTTGAAAACAAAAGAGAAATTAGCAATACAAGGTTGAGAATGGATATCCAGTTTCCTACCATGCAAGTGTGGCTACCCGGCCTAAAATAAATAATATAACGGAAACGTAAACAGTGCCTCGCGCTAACAAAAATTTAAATAAATATGCAACCAACAATATTATTCCTAGATATCCGTTCACCAACCTACACACAACACAACAACGTAAAATGCAGACATCACCCCTCGGGTGTGACTCTGATATTTTACCATTTCATATTATTTTCCCTTTTTTCGATTTTTATAGTTTTCAATCTCTTCAATAAAATATCCATTTTCTGATATTCATCAACTCAATATGAGTTCATTGAATATTAAATCACATTTTCTAACTACAAATTTTATTTTTATCAATAATATTGAAAAAAATACAAATTTTATATCAAAACGGGGTTCGAGCAGTGCACAAGACCCAATTTATAGAAATAACCCGTTAAAATAACCTACCCACATATAATTTGTTAAAAATACAATTAAACATATTAAACATGTAATTTTTGACGTGAATTTTTGAAATAACAAAATAATTCTATATTTTAGAAATACATCTAAATTTTTTTCGATAAAATCCTAAATGCAATTTTCACAATATACGATTACTAATAGAAATTGAGAGTTCCTTACTACCTCTAGGCGAAAGGATCGAGGCGATCGGAGCGGAAATCAAGACGGATCAAACTTTGAAACGATTGATTTTTCAAACTGGACTAGTGGTTTTGAAGATCTCGATGTGCTTGTCCCTTCTCCCTTCTACGACGAAGGACGGTTTGACCCCGATGTGGATGAAATCCGAGGTCAAAGTTACGAAATCTCCGTATATACGTACCGCTGATTTTCGACGATATCGAGTGAAAAAGGAGATGAAATGAATGGATCTTGGGTGGGTTTGGTAGATGTCGAAGCCGCGGATCTTTTTCTCTTCTGCGGCGATCGTCGAAAGTGGACCGTTTGCGACGAATCGACGTTGGAAGAACGAGAGAAAAACAAATTTTTTTTTTTTAAATGTGGCTGGTTTTGTACGCGTTGGGGAAGATGAATTGTGAAAAAAAGTAAAATTTATTTATATAAGGTCTAGGGACGAAATCGGTATTTTTGCTATTGTTTTGATCGACGATAACTTAACCATCCGGACTCCAAAATTGACAAATGAATACTCTATTTTACTTAATTTTTCGTTCCGGATCTAATGGTACAGTCAATTTTTACAAATTATGTCTCTATCAAAATTTTACATTTTTGGCCTGAGGTGACCCCTAAACTTGATGTTGTTTTCGTTTTTGACGATAATTTGACTTTTTAGTCTCCAAAAATGACAAATAAATAGTCTATGTTCAATATTTTTTTATTACGAACTCAATGGTATGATCGAATCTTAACAATTCTTTCTCTACCAACAAATCACTATTTTAGCCTGGTCCGATCCGGTAATTTAGGATTTTACAACTTTTATATTCGGACTCGCATTTAAGCGTGCTTACAGGCTAAAGTATGTTTTTCAATCATTTTGAATCTAATGGTGAGGTCAGATTCTATTAAAAATGATCAGAAATATCCTAAAATTTTACCCCTAAGTCCCACTTTCAAGATTTTATCAAAATTTCACTATTTATTTTTTCTCGAGATACGAATTGAAAATTTGGGATTTTACACTGAGAAACGAGACTCCAACTTTTTTGAATCATAGAATGAATTAATAGGATTGTTTAAGTTCCTATAAATTTAAGTCCGAGAAACATGGCTTAATGAGTTCGAGTATGAGAAACGAGATTCCAACTTTTTTTGAATCATAGAATGAATTAATAGGATTATTTAAGTTTCTATAAATCTAAGCTCAAGAAATGTGGTTTAATGAGTTCTACTCCGAGAAACGAGACTCCAACTTTTTTTGAATCATAGAATGAATTAATAAGATTGTTTAAGTTCCTATAAATCTAAGTCCGAGAAATGTGGTTTAGTGAGTTCGAGTCTGAGAAACGAGACTCCAACTTTTTTTGAATCATAGAATGAATTAATAGGATTGTTTAAGTTCCTATAACTCTAAATTCGAGAAACGTGGCTTCGTGAGTTCGAGTATGAGAAATGAGATTCCAACTTTTTTTTGAATCATAAAATGAATTAATAGGATTGTTTAAGTTTTTATAAATCTAAACCCAAGAAACGCAGTTTAGTAAGTTCAAGTCTGATAAACGAAACTTCGACTTTTTTTGAATCATAGAATAAATTAATAGGATTGTTTAAGTTCCTATAAATCTAAGCCCGAGAAACGTGACTTAGTAAGTTCGAGTATGAGAAATGAGACTCCAACTTTTTTTGAATCATAGAATGAATTCACAGGATTGTTTAAGCTCCTATAAACCTTAGTCCGAGAAGTGTGGCTCTAATAAATTCAAGTCCGAGAAACAAAACTCCAACTTTTTTGAATCATAGAATGAATCAACAGGATTGTTTAAGTTCCTTAGTCAAAGAAGCGTGGCAACAATAGGCTCGAGTCCTATAAACGAGACTCAAACTTTTCAAATAGAATTTAACGAAGTTCTTACAATGTTATGACTTTGATTACCTCATTGTTCAACTTGCTATGATTGCTTTTATTGCACAAGCACATTTCAGTTTTGAATCATTATTGTTAGTGAGAGAAGATCTCTATGACCGGACACATTTTTACTCAGTAAGCATCACACCATTGCACATACGTGCACTTTTGCATTAGTGAGGGAGAATTTTCTAAAATTTAAGGATCTGACACCATCAGTGAGAGTTCGCACTCAAGGACTTGACAATCTTTTATTTTGGGGAGAGTTTTACCCTCAAGGATCCGAACGTCCTACTGAATTGCTAAATCAGGCTACAAAATGAACTGTTACTAGCTTTGGCATTCGGATATCGTACTATTTACTAAAATAGATTTGCTATCTAGTTTGCTTCAACCCTCTGTCAAAGAAGGGCATCTGTAGACACCCCATTTTTACACTCGCCTGATTAATCAACTCGTCAACCTGGTTGTAACGGTTCCCAATGATGGATGGTTATTCTAATACTCTATTTGGTTACTATATATGTTTCAGAAATCTAGATGAGATATCTTAAGCAAATAAAACTGTAGAAACCACGTTACGCTAGGAAAATATGACTCCAAAAATATAGAAATCATCATTTTTCAAATAAGAAGAAGCTTTACGATAAAAATCACTGAAAAATGATAAAATTACCAAAATACCCCTAACCTCAAAACAACCCTAGAGCTCACATTACGCATAAGAAAATCCTTTTGAATACATAAAATAACACATTGAAATCAAATAAACCATTTCGCCAATATACACAAAATTTGACAAAATTACGAAAATGTCCATCATAAAGTTCACGACCATTTCACATAAAAAATTTTATAAATGACAAAAACCAATATTCCTATTAAATTTTCTATAAAAAATCGATTCCAAAACATCCTGGAATATTGAAAAACGACTTAAAACGTAAAAAATCCTCTTTGATGACAAAACGATAATTTTACAATTTTAATAATTAAAATATTAATTAATGTAAAGTAAAATCTTAATTAAAATTAAAGTCAATCATGTAAGACTTAATTCAAAATCTTAAAATCAAGTCAATCAAGTATGACTTAAGTCAAAATTTTAAAATCAAGTCAATCAAGTATGACTTAAGTCAAAATCTAAAATTAAAGTCAATCAAGTAAGACTTAAGTCAAAATCTTAAAATCAAGTCAATTAAGTGAAACTTAAGATAAAATCCTAACCCTAATAGAATTCTAATTAAATTCTAAAACTATCTAATAGAATTCTAATTAAACTCTAAAACTATCTAATAAAATTCTAATTTAACTCTAAAACTATCTAATAGAATCATAGTTAAACTCTAAAACTATCTAAAAGAAATATAATCTAACTCTAACTCTATTTAAAAATTTCTCAAAAAATTCTATAAATAAGGACTTCTACAACCTAATCTCGCAAGTCAAAATAAACCTTAAGAAAAGTAGATAAAGAAGTCTCCTTAACCTTCCAAAAATCCTAATTTTGAAGCCCTAACTCCTTACCTAATATCCATACCCCAACTTTAGCTCAAAAACTACCTAGAAACCCTTCAAAAATACTTAGAAATCTATAAACAAATCAGAAAAATTCAGATCTAAGAAGGAGGTACTTCGTCTTGGAGATCTGAAACGAATCTGGTAACAGAACAAAACGAGGAATGCTGTACGAGAAGTTGTTCTATCAGATCGGAGGGAACAAAACTGTTGCATTCGTAAAGGTAAATATTTTTATTTATTTTTATTTTTTATTTAGGTCTTTTTAGCAATATAGTTTTATTTGAAAAAAATAGAGACCGGTATTTACTGGGCGAGGTTGGTGCCTAACACCTTCCAACCCCTTAACGTGATTCCTAGACTCGTATTTTTTTTCGTAGATTAGAATTATTTGCCTTTTAGAGTCAATGTTCAGTTCCTAGATCGTGATAACTAGGTGGCGACTTCCAAACCTCAAAAATCAAAAACGAATCCGCACACCTTGCAGATCGAGGCGCTTTCAAACCCATTTCATCTCACTTGATAAATTGAAATGATAAAATATCAAGCTAAGAAATGAACTAAAAAATTTAAATAAATTACTAGATCCATACCTAATAGAAATGGCAACTAACTTCCCTTTCTTAGAAATCCTACAAAGTACAAAGTCCCCATTGATTCGAAAGCGTATTGGATTACACCACTAAGATGCTTGGGTGTTGGCAAAATAATCATGACCCTAGAGACAAACATGAGCTGTTGATTACCGGTCAATCCCACCGAGGTAAGGCAAAGTAGATCTAATTGGGCTTAGCAAAGTCATAGAGCTATTAAGAAAAGAAAGGGAAGATTTCGGGGTGTTGTTGGCATCTCGGCCACCAAAAAAGGTGTCAGAGTAATACAAAGATCCATAGACCCAACCTAAATTGGTCCACACCTTAAAAGATCTATAAAACAAAAGTCAAGATTTTAAAGTAATTTCTTTTGTAGGATTCATAGTTAATATTATTTATTGGATTTTGTTGGGGGAAAGATTTGAACTCAAGACCTTATTTTCTCTTAAGTGTGGTTGGTGTAAGGTTTTTCCATTTTTGATGAAATCTTAGTTAAGAGAACATTTTCCTTACTTGTGATAGTTAAAAAGTAAAAGATTCTTTTTTTTTTCTTTCTCTTGAGAGTTATAAAAATAACTCTCTAAAGATATAGTCCCACATCGGGTAAATATAAGACTTATGCTTAACTTATAAATGTTCCCATTTTCATACTTACGTGAGTATGAGAAAGAAAGAGATTGGGCCTCGCTCGCACATGGGGGCCCAAGGCACCATGTGATTGTAGTCCATTATGTTTTAGGCCAACTCGTTGAACACCCTTAATGGAGGTGTGCGTATGCGATGTGCGTGCAGAGGGGTGCAAATCTTCAATTTAAGCCTTATGTGAGTGCATTTGATCTTTTTTTACTTAAAGATCTCATCTCAATCATTGATCTATCTAACTATTAGAGTTAATCTCTATTTCCCCAATGTTTAGAAACAGATTCGTTTGAATTTTTTTATATCATTTAGGCTTTAACTATTATGAAAGAGGAACTTCTTGGAATGACATATTGAATTGAATGATTGAGGCACAGAGAAGTCGTTGTCCTTAAAACCAATTTCACCACCTTAAGATGATATCCACAGTGCAATCGATCTTAAGCGATCGGTTTTTAAGATTCAACATTCACAAGTCCGTCGAATTTCATGAAATTCGACAGCCTTGGCTTGTCAAATATAGGTTTTTTTCACATTGTGAGATTAATCAATTCCACCATTTTCGTCATCAAGAATCGAAAGAATGCATCCAAAGGAGTTTGAAGGAATGATTCATCCAATTATATAGCTGTTATTTATCATGTCCCTTTCAAGTTTTTTTCAAAAAATATTTTCGGTTCAAAGTTGAAATCTCAAACAAGACCAGCATCATTAAGAAATTCAAGTAATTAAAAGGTAAACTTTACCAACATTTTACTGTATATCCTCTAATTTGCTTGAATCAATTGTTTCGTACATCCTGTAACAAGCACACAATTAAGATTTAAGAAATCATACTTACCATATTTTTTTCTAAACTTCAAATAAAGGAAGAAACTATAAATAAAATTCGCCATCTCTAACAAGTAAGGTGCCCGTTCCCATCATAGAGTGAAAGCAACCTTTGTGACCCTTTTAACTTTGTTGAATAATGCTAGAGTGACTTTGCAATGTCGGGCATAGGATTCGCTAATGTTCAATAGTGTGCTGAAGTGGAGCTGTGCTCAAAATCATTTATGTTTGAATTGTGATAATTTGACTATCCCAAGTGGCACAATCAATCGACTCTTTTGACATGACAAGTTTAGAAATAGTAGATCTGTACACTACGAGATACACAACTTCACTTCCCCATAAAAAGTGTATCCCGATGGAATCGTGTATCCAAAGGGGTACAGAACTCTGATTCCTAAACTTGTCTTATCAGGAGAGTCGATTGAGTGTGCCACATGGGGTGGTCAAATTATCACGACTCTTTATGTTTTCACTTGTATATCAAGTAAAAGCATCTATGGTTCTGAGCATAGTTCCACGTTAGTATAGTGTTGAATCTAGTGTTGTGGGAAATCACTTTAGCATTTTTCGTGTTGAATATCATCTTGCAGACATGAAATGTTCATCATGAACCTTAATGCTACATTGTTTGGAGTCACCACCATTCTTTTTTAAAAATGGGTGTGGATGGGCACCCGAATTGATTTTTTGAAAACCATTTTTTTATGACATTGTAGTGACTCTCATGTGTTGGAAATGGCAAGGTCTACCTAAGATCTAGGTAGGGAGGTCCAGTTAAATGATAGGGAAAGTGTTAGGAACCCTATCATCTCCACCAAAGGTGGTTGCCTTGCTTGTCCATTTTAAAAAAAAAAGCTTAAGAACATAGATAGAAAATGCATGAAGATGCATGCTAAGGTGGTATGTGCATTAAGTGAAAATATCCTCTTAGAGAAGGGTTTTGATTTCAATGTGAATTTAGAGACATCCTATGAAAGAGGATGACTCATATAGCCACATTAAATTTATGGATATGTTGGTTTTAAGCTATTAAAGAAACTCTATGATGGAGTTCCTTTGAGGCTACAACCTTGATGCATGTATGCATGGCTAAAACCTTAATATTTCACCCATATCAAGAGGGTGACACATTTCTTCATCATTGTTATACACATATGAATGTGTGCATTATGTACAACTTGATACATGAGATTGTGGTGAAAAGGGCTTCAACCATCATCCTTTTGATCGAACCTTAGTCCAATCTATCGGGGATTGGAGAGGGTGTACAGTAAAAAGAAGATACAAGCTTTAAAACAAATAAGCTACATCTTAACCCCACCTTGTCCCTTGGTGGTCTTGAACTTTAAGAGGTAGACTTGAGAGTTGAGTGAGATGGTTGAGGGTTGAGTGAGTTGAAATTAAAAGATGAGAAATTGAGTATAGATTTTGGTAGAGTCTTAGGTTGAGAAATGGGGGCTTAAAAGTATGTGTTGTTCATAGAAAATGAATGTATTTATAGAGTTTTTGAATAACTTTTGAGGATTGGTCTAACCCTAAAAATAAAGAGAATAGACATGAGGTTTGTGTTATTTCCTTTTGGATTTTTCATTTATATGAAGGTAAAGATAACATTTGTGAAGAAATCCTAAAAGCATTATTTGATCTTTGATTTTTTGATAAATAGAGATGAGAGAACAAAAAGTACTTTTAGGAGGATGAATAGGAGAGTGACATGTGTAAAGGTAGAGTGATAGGTAAAAAATAGACTTTGGTTCATTTATAAATGACTCATAAAGTAAAGGTGGATGTATGTTTTTGAAATGGACCAATGGAAGAATAAAAGTACTTTTGGGAGGGTGAGTAGGAAAATGACATGTGTAAAGTTGAAGTGGTAGGTGACAAGTAAACCTTGGTTCATTTGTAAATAACTCATAAAGCAAGGGTAGAAATATATTTTTGAAATAGACTAATGGGAGAGCTCCATGTATGTACTTAAAGATTCTCTCACCTTTTGAGGGTATGATTGGAAGTTTTCTCAATTTTATAGATTATTACCAAAGACCCAATAACTTTTTTGGTTTGACCAACCTTTTTAGGAAGAGCATTCTTGGATTTTTACAAAGGGGAGTTGACTCTCCAATTAAATAATGCATTGGGTATTGAGGGTTTATGGGATATCAACATGTGTCATCTTTTGAGGGAGTGAGAGAGAATGGGCTTAGAATGGACTTGGTATTGAGCTTAGGGGATGGATTTGGGCTATGATTATGGTTATTATGGCTATAGACTTAGTTTATAGATCATGGGTTTAGAAATGGACTTGGTTTATGCATAATAGTATTATAGACCTTGGGTTAAGGGTAATGGTATTATGGACATTGGGTTAAGGGTAATGGTATTATGGACCTTGGATTAAGGTGTGGGTGATGGATCAGTTAATGAAAAACGGATATGGATCCAAATTGGATCATAGAGGTGGTATGAAATTAGATTGGATTAGGAACTAGGTTGAGCGTGCAAAATTATGTGACATGATGCATGTATGTATGTATAAATGATCCGTCGAAAAGCTTGAGTTCTAAATCGGAATCAATTCGAGGAAATTTCGATTTTCCTAACGAGTTCGTGCAAATTGGGGTGTCTACACATCCCAACTGAGGTAACCTAATAGATATGCTCTAAGTCGATAAAATCCCTTATAATTGAAAGAAGATGAACCCAAATAAATAAGATTAGGGTTTTGAGATACACTACATCGTGACACTAGCACGATCAATGTATAAATCACCCATAAAAAAAAATCAACGAAGAAATTAAATTTAACATTATTCCAATTGTTACTTGTTGATTGATCTAGCTAATCAATTTATTAATATTATGTTGGTGAAGATAAAATCTTCAAATACAAAAGGTGACAGTTGTTGCGAGAATCAATTCCCTTTTAACTTTTCTAGGATTTTTATTTGTACCTCCTACACTCTTGATTATCCCACACAAATGGAAGATGCACGCTTTTCTCAAAAAATAATACAAAAATATGAAAAAGTATCCAACATTCCCTTGGATAATGTCCCACATTCTTTATAGAAAGTGAGTAGGAAATAATCAATCATGAATCCAAGATAGCATCTTACTTTCAATATATATATATATATATATTATAAGTTTCCTTTTTAAAAATAATCAATCATGATTCATTAATCCATGATTAAGTTGGATTTGTAATCTACTATTCGGTTGAACGTCATACCTATTGAGATCCACTTTGAATTGATTTAAAACTAAATTTAGGTGGCCCACAAGATTTTGAAGTCATTTCTTAACTTTTAGGAAATAAATAAGAGTAAAGTTATGCTTACTAACTTGGTAAGATTTCAAATCTTAATAAGAGTTGTTCAATTCACCTTCTGCCTTGTGACATCCAAAATCATGATCTAATGCCAAATGTTTGTAGAGGACAAAATTTTATGAACTTTAATACTATGTTTGGATTGAGAGAAATGTAGAGAAGAGAAGAGAAAATAAATGAGTTTCTCTCCATTTCTCTTGTTAAGGTTGTTAAGTGTGAAGGGAAGAAGGAAAGAATTGGAGACAAGAGGAGAGAAAAAAATGTTAGTTTTATTTCTCTCCAAAAGGGGAGAAAAGAGGAGATAAATAGAGAGAAATCCTTATAAAATATTTTACAATTTCAACTTTGCCCCTAGATTTCTTTTATGATATTTTAAAATTCCAAAGTTGTCCCAAGTTCTCTCCAATCAATCCAAACATGGTGGAGAGAAATTGAGTTTCTCTTCTCTTCTCTTCCCTTATCTTCTCTTCTCTCCACTTCTCTCAATCCAAACATAACTTAAAAATACAAAAAAATAAAAAAAGAACTATTTTTCACTATTAAATTTTAGTTTTCCATCCATTTTCAAAACCTTGGATCAAGTTGGAAAAAAAAAAGTTTTTTTGAATTTTTCTAATTTTTTCAATTGAGTTCTTCCATGAAATCTACAGGGTTGTGTTATTGGATTGCCAATTTGTTAATATATTTGAGCTCAAACCCTTAATAAGATTTAAAATCTTACTGGGCAAGGAAAATGTTTCTCAATAAGTAATGTCTTAACTCATAATAGATTAGCTTACAAGCTTATATCCACATCCTTTGAACAAATTAATTGACCTTCTCCAATAGACTAATGATAATTTAACGCTCTTTTTTCATACGCCCTCCATGTGCTCCTTGACTTGGCAGTTATAGAATCATAAATCTTTTTATTGTGTATCCTGAAGCAAATGATCTACGATTTTGTGATGGGGGCATCTGAAAAAAGAGCGTTAGATTATCACGAATCTTTCCAATATTCTTGGAATGAACTTAAGAATGGGCCTTACACACCTAGACAACCTTTAGGGTGTGAAACTCTTGCTCTCCCAAATTATGGACAATAATTTGGATTTTTTTTCTCCATTGAGATAAGGAAAACTTTCTTACCGTAGTGCAATCACAAATAGCTTTGGAATATGTCATTATAGGCTTCTTTAACACTAGTTGAAAACTGAAAATTTTGACAAGAAAATTTGATGGGCCATGGCCATTGAAAATTTTGAAATTCCCCTATTTGACGGCTTAGAGCCATCGAATCTCTCCCATTCTCCAGACAGTTTTGGTCCGTCAAAAAAAAAAAAAAAAACCAATTAAAAATTTGACGTCTTGGTCTATCAAATTTTATGAAATTTGTTGTCCAAGGACTGTCGAATATGGACTTTTTTCACATTGTGTAAACCAATTAATTGATCATAATTAATATTAATTAATTTGAGAATTGCAAGTGACATGGGTATCCATGTTACAGTTGAACTCCCAGAACTGAATATTTAGGTCACTTTGACAAATTAATTCCAGATCAAAGAATACCATGGACGTGTTCTTGAGATTTAATCTTGTTCTCAACTACATAGGTTGTACGCGCATAATTGGAATTATAGTATGATTAATTAGATACTTGAAAATTATCTTAGGAAAAACATTTTCTACAAAATAATTACAAATGCCTAAAATTATTTTCTGTGATAAAATAATATTTCGAAAACATCAAGAAAATCACATATCTGGGATTTTGAATATTTGAAAATCACTCTCTTCAATATCGAATATTCTTTCAACTTAGTGGATATTCGATATCTTATTGGAGACTTAGCATCAATCAAGCAAATCAGTGATTATCTAATAATCACTGATTTCAATAAGATGTGTCACACGCAATTGTTAACACCCACATGTTATACGTTTGTATCATTTCATCAAAAAGATAAGTAGTCTTTTAAAAAGGTAAAAAATAACATATTTATAAATGTGTAAAGAAGGTCACTAAGCTAATAATTATTTAAGAAAGTGAACTAAACTATTCTTAAAGGAAAGAAATTGACTAAGTTGACTGAACAGATAATATCTTTTACAAGATAAAAAAAAAATGAAATATAATTAAATAAAAAATATCAATTTCTAAAGTTAATTGAGAGTATCTTCTAATATCCCCGTTTAGACTAAGTTGCAATTTGTATTAATTTATATTTGTTTTCCAAGGAACACCTTTGAAAAGATTATTCAACTCTTGATAATATAAAAAAAATTCCATAAAATCATAAAATCTGATTGTATGTGTACAATGTTTTTTGTCGTTGATCAAGATTGCATGAGATTGAGCTAATCAATATTTCCACAAGTGATTTTGATTGTCCCAGTTTTGATTTATTTATTGAGAGATGATCATGATCCAAACTTAATATAATTAAGAAATGAAATCTTTAAAAAAACAAGAGGGGACAATGACTAGATTTTTCATTAAGGTAGAGGGATATTAAGGCCATTTAAGGTGGGACCTTGCATACAAGCCTACTTTGCCAACTGACTTAATATGAAGACTTCCAAAAGCTGTCGCGATTTTGGAGAACAAACAGGTTGCATGATTAGCTTTTGTAGTTTGGACTTTTTGACTTCAAAATCGCTTTTAGACCGCATTATCAAACTCCATGATAGTAATCTCTTTGTTAAATTTTCACTTTAAAACATTGGATTGGTTGGAAAAGTATAGGACCTACTCTTTCAATTAAAGCCTTAAAGGTAAGATGATATGTGATGCACCTTTCTTTCTTCTTTTCCTAGTGTGGTTTGCATTATTTTACACTAGGGCCCTCCTTGGTACATTGCAAATCATTTACATTTGCAAATGATTTGTGCTGCAAATGTTTTGTAGTGTAAAAATTTTGTAATGAAAAATTTACCATTGCTTGGTACTTACCAAGAAATCTCTTGTGCAATCATATTTTATGTTTGGTTGATATTTGCAATATAAAAGTTTTGTAGAGATTTCTTGTCAAAGTAAAATGTGAAAATAATTTTAACTTATTTGAATTAAGGGTATTGCAAAAATACCCTTAGTAAGTTTTACAAAAACCTCGTATATGAATTTACAAAAATAATCTTATGATGAAGGATATTTTTGTAATAGCATTAATGAGGGGTATTCTTGTATTTTTATATCCACATAAATGTATCTTCGATGAGATTTATTTTTTGTGAATAAATATCCATGTTATCCTAACAAGTACTTTGTAAGTTAAAATTTTGTTTGATGTAGGGTATTTTTGTAAGTTCAATATGCCATAAAATGTATCTTTGAACAGGGGTATTTTTCGTAAATTTATATGCATATTAATATGACATATAGTGAGGGTATTTTTATAATTTAATTACTAGTTTTTATTTTGATATGCCTAAATTGGAGTTGAATAATTTTGCAAATGATTTGTGAAACTTTTTGTACTGTAAATCATTTTCTAAAATTTCTTAATAATGTAGGTGATTCAAGTAAATATTTTGCAATGCAAATCATTTGCTTTGTACAACCAAGCACCCATAAAATTAATTTCAAAAAATTATTTGTAGCACATCAAGTAGGGCCTAGACTGCAACCTAGGTGGATTGGAGGTAAATACATGCTGAACCCAAGTTGCAAAACCCTCAACCCGACTGCCAAGTCCGAGTTCATTAACCCAAGCTTGAGTTTCTAAAATTGGATTGAGTTAGGGTTAGGCCAAGTTAGGTAATTTTACATGGGTTGGACAGGTTAGTCTCATAGAACAACCCTAAATTCATTTTGATAAACCATTATTAGTACATATAACCTCCAAATCCATCATTGAAAGAATATTTAGACAAATCATAGTACATACGAATATATGTATAATAATGAACTCAAATTGAAAATATATATCCTTATTATAGAAAGAAATAATTAAAATATATTTTTAAAAATAAAAACATATAAGTAATATGAAAATATTTAGGGTGATTTAAACATGTTCCCCAATGTTTTGCTAAATATTAGAGATACCCTTATGTTGTGAAAATGATAACATGCATCCTTTGACCTTAGTCTTCTACATAGACAAAGATGAAAAGATTTGAACACCCTCATCTTCAACCTATTGGATAAAAAGTTTAACCGTCATCAAATATCTTAAGATTTTATCTACTTCAAGTCTTCAACCTTCAAATCTCAAGGCAAGTTAGAAATTTTGAGGAAGTATAAAATTAATGAAATTTTAGATTGAAAAATCTAAGATTTTCTACAAAAAAGACAAGGTAGAAAATGATAAATTAAAATACACTTAAATAGATTTAAGGTTACCTTAAAGGTTGAAGAGGTTGAAGTTTTGGGAATAAAAACAAATAAAATTTTGGGAAAATTGAAAATTATTGGATTTTGGATAGAAAAATCTAGGTTTTTTATGTAAATGTTTAGTTCTAAGTAGAAAATGATGAATTGAAGATTAATTGGTTGAGTAAATATACCATGGAGAGTGGAGAACTTAAAATCTTGTTATAAGAAGAAAAATCTGGATTTTTAACTATATATAGGTTGAAGGCGAGGGCATTTGAGTATTTTCTCCTTAATTTATTTACAGGACTAAAGTCAAGGAATGCATGTCATCAATTTCAAAATATAGGGGTATCTCTAATATTAAGCAAAACGTAGGGGTGCATGTCTAAATCATCCAAATATTTATATATAAGCATAAAACATTGGATTCTGGTCGTGTCGAGATCGGGTTGCAGCTTTATTTTACACGCATTCCTCATGATTACACACAACCGCATGTTATGTACTGTAGTAGTCCCATCAGAGTTCTACTTACTTTTTCTTTTTTGAAATTCCACGTGGCACATTCTTTAGGTTCACTGATCCAAGATTACTATCACCTACACACTATAAGATCAGCCTGAATTTCGAGGAGTAAATATTGACTCATGGTAAGTAAACGTTCATTACATGAAAAATAGTGTGCCACGTAGCATGTAAAGCATGTGGGAGTAGAATTACTGTACGACTCTCGATTGTACAGAGTTCTACATATGCTCATTTGGGGGTCTTGTTAAGGGCACAACTAAATACACTTTAAAAATTGAATTTTGTAAAAAAAAAAAAAAAAAATTTTACTTTTACCGAAATACCCTCAGATTCCAAATTTCAAAGTGTATTTATTGCACTTTAGTGTGTAGGGCACACGGCAAAATAATCCACGCTTTAGATATCCAAGTATTTTCAAATTGATGTGTGCGCTTACAACACAATATTTTCTTATATATTAATAAAATGACTTAAATACCCTAACTTCAATAAAAACTCTTAATTTTCTCTTGAAAATTGATCATTCATAAGTTATTCAACCTTTATAATAAAATAAAAAATTGAATGGATAAATTAGACTTGAACCCACGACCTTAAAGTTATTTTGCAATGTGTCAAACCAACTAAGTTATATGTCTAAGCCCATCTCTATAGAAAATTAATTTTAATCCATTCAAGCTTATTTTCAATTCATCAATTTCAAACTCATAATAATAAATCGTAGATTTTTCCATCCAAAATTTTATCAATCTCTATCCTCCACTGTTCTACCTTTTCTTGAGCTTTTGAAGGATAAACAAGGGGATAGAATCTTAAAACTAGAGATAGTGTAAACAATTTTACAGTTGAAACATTTGGTTTCAAATCTCGTCCGAGATCGAGATGACTCACCTGAGTCATCTTGATGTCATCCATGAATGAGGCGAATAGACATGGCATCTCAACTATGAGGAATCTCATGAGATAAATGAGATGACTCGAACGAGTCAATCA